>NC_135727.1:113600117-113927103 GCF_964656455.1 Halichoerus grypus | reverse complement strand
AGGCACTTTTTTTTCCATTGAGTTGGATGTTCTAATTTTGCTTTGTTCCCATTTGTCACCCCATCTCTGTTGACTCTGCCTTTTAAATTAATCCCTCTGCCCATATGACTTAGTCTCATTGCTAACACTTCTCTCCATACAACCTCATCTGTTTGAATTGCCTAGTGTCAGTCATTGCTTAGGGAACAGAAGAAATGAAAATGGCTTCTTGTATTTATTTCATTCCCTTTTCCTGCAAGATTATTCTACCAAGGGGGACTTTTGAGAAGGAGCTTTGGCCTATTCAGAGGCACAGAGTATTCACAGACATGTACAAAGTCTGCCCCCGATATTTAATCATTGAAATTATTCTTTGCATTCAACTCTAGCCAGTGATCTGGAGATTTCTCAGGCCACTTAAAATGAGGCCAGCTCATCCTTGGGATCTGGTCTTTGCAAATGCTCTGAGTTGCTATTCCTATTTAGTTGATACAGATTCTTCCATTGAGGTCTCAGCAAGAGCTGAAGTTGCCTTCCCAAGCCTTCTCATGACTCATTGCAACCTTGCGGAAGTCACTCCTGGAATATTCCCAGAGGCTGGAGCACTGGAATCTGCAAAGTCACACAGCAGCCATCCACCTGCACCCTAAACTTACATGTCATCAGACCTGTTATTTTGTTGAAAAATCACACTGCAGTGTGTAGCCCAACTGTTGTTCTCATCTCTACAAGGAAGGAGTAGGCCTGAGGAGGCTTGGGTTATAGTTTCCACATTGCTGCTGAGCAGCTGGGTGCACTTGAGCAAGTGGGCTTTTCTCTCTTTCTCAGCTTCCTCATCTCTACAATGAAGTGGTTGTTATCCGGTACAATTCTATATAGTTTGGAATCATTCTTCCTCCTAAATTTGGGCATGGGATTTATGTTCCTCAGCCCTAAAACAGATTCTATTTCTAAACTTTGGTCCTCACTTTATTATTGCCTACTCTTTTTCCTATTATTTCTTTTGAGTGATACCTTACCATTTAATCATTGAAAAACATTTTTATTTTTATCTAAGAGTTATTAATATATTAATTTTTGAATATAATAGCATCAAATTATTTTTAGTATCGGTGAATAATTTTCACATTTCCTGCCATCAGTTTTACTATGGTAGTAAATTTTTATTGCAGTGTTAACATACATGTAAAAAAGTACACAAATAATAAACGTGGAACTCAATAAATTGTCACCAAGTGAACCACATGTATTTGGAACCCAGATCAAGAAACAGATTGAGAAGCTTCTCAAAAGCTCTCTTTATTCCCTATTGAATTCACTCATCTCTCCCCCTATAAGGGCAACCACTATGCAAACTTCTAACACTATATAGTTATATTACTTGTATTTAAACTTTAAATAAATGGACTCATACTATATGTACTGTTTGGGATCTGGCTTCTTTCACTCATTGAGAGTCACATACTTTATGTGGGGTGCTGTAATTTGCTTATTCTCATTGCTATTAAGCAGTGTAACTTTTTAAACAATTTTCCTAAACTAGCATAGGAATTCAGCCTTGTGTTTTTATACCATATAAATGATGATGATGTGCTTCTTTGGGGAAAGAGTATATATGCTAGAAATTATAACATTGGAATGGTATAAGATTTTCTAACTTTTTTCCACCTGTGGCCATGGCAACCATTGGAAATGCTGAGGAACTTGGTGCTTAAAAGCGGCTACCAGACTGTTTTTTGGATAGTTCAGAGGATCCCAAAATCTTTCATAAATTGAGGAAAAGCAGGCTCCAATAAACCTTACTCTATTTCACTGAGCAAAGTAATTACAACATAGAAGCTCCACTACATATTATGTTGTCAGTGTTATTTGGAGAATAGATATGGGAGGACATAATCAACAATGATTAATAGGTCAAATAGAGGTTCCAGGTGGGAATAGAAACACAATGAGAAGGAAGCCAACAAAAGTCTGGCAGGCCAAAGTCCAATAAGCAAACCACAAGCTCAGGCTCCGTGCATGTACCCAGGGCATTCTGAGTTCAAATTTGAATTTGTCTATCATTGG
This sequence comes from Halichoerus grypus, assembly GCF_964656455.1. Lineage (NCBI taxonomy): Eukaryota > Metazoa > Chordata > Mammalia > Carnivora > Phocidae > Halichoerus > Halichoerus grypus. Next base: position 113,925,057 of record NC_135727.1, on the reverse strand, counting down.
CTATGCCTTTGAAAAGATAGGCATACTTGGTTGAATCTCTTTTTCCTACTTCTAGGGAAAGTGATCTCGGTACAATGAAATGCTCCCTATTTGTCAAGGTTATGTATTATAGCGAAGGAGAGATTAGATGCCATTTTGACATGAACATTAAAAAATCCTCATGTTAGGAATTATTCATGTGCAAAATCTCAAAGTTCCAAGTAGGAGTATTATCTCCAACTATTTTTCCTACATGCCTAGTTTCTCCTATACCTGTTGACAAAGAAGATGCCCTAGAATTTTTTAGTGCTTTTTCACCTATCTGCTAAGGGACAGTTAGTTGTTACTTGCTTTTTTAGTATTTTCACCATTCTCCAAAGTGAGTCAAAACAGCAGATTCACTACCGTCAGATAAGGGCCTGGATATTTTCTTCTTGTTTCTTGGTTAGGTATGAAAAGTTTTCCTTCATGCATTTCCTTCTACCCATCAGGATTTAGAATGGAGGCAGCATATATTTTTCTTATTGAAGTGTAGCTGACACACACTGTTACATTAGTTTCAGGTGTGCAACATAGTGATATGTTGTATATGATACTATGCTCACCACAAGTGTAGCCACCATCTGTTACCATACAATGCTCTTATAATATCACTGACTATGTAGCCTATTTTGTACTTTTCATTCTGTGACTTATTCATTCCATCGCTGGAAGCCTGTACTCCCCACTCCCCTTTACCCATTTTGCTCATCCCCCACTCCCTCCCATCGGCAACTGCCAGTTCTCTGTATTTATGGCTCTGTTTGTTTTTTTTTTAAATTGCGCATATAAGTGAAATCATATGGAATTTGTCTTTTTCTGTCTTGCTTATTTAACTTAGCATAATACTGCCTAGGTCCATCTGTGCTGTCACAAATGGCAAGATCTCAATCTTTTTTAAGGCTGCATAATATTCCATTGTACATATATACCACATCTTCTTTATCCCTTCATCTGTCAATGGACACTTGGGTTGCTTCTATATCTTGGCTATTGAAAATAATCCTGTAGTAATCATAGGAGTGCATATATCTTTCTGAATTAGTGTTTTCATTTTCTTTGGCTAAATACCCAGTAGTGGAATTACTGGATATACAGTATTTCTATTTTTAATATTTTGAGGAACCTCCATACTGTTTTTCACAGTGACTGCACCAGTTTACATTCCCACCAAGAGTGTGCGAGTGTTCATTTTTCTCCACATCCTCACCAATGCTTGTTATTTCTTGGCTTTTGATTCTAACCACTCTGACAGGTACGAGGTATAGTTCATTGTGGTTTTGATATGCATTTCCCTTCCCTGATGACTAGAGATGTTGAGCATCTTTTCGTGTGTCTGTGAGTCTTCTTTGGAAACAAAGTCTTATTTAGGTCCTCTGCCCATGTTTTAATTGGATTATTTGGGTTTTTGTGTTGAGTTGTATCAGTTCTTTATATATTTTGGATATTAACCCCTCATCAGATATACCCAGTTGCAAAGACCTTCTCCCATTCAGTAGGTTGTCTTTTCATTTTATCAGTGGTTTCCTGTGCTGTGCAAAGCTTTTTATTTTGGTGTAGTCCTCAAAGTTTAATTTTGCTTTTGTTTTCCTTGCTTGAGGAGATGTACCTAGAAAAATATTGCTAAAGCTGATGTCAAAGAGATGACTGCCATTGTTTTCTTTCAGGAGTTTTATGGTTTCTGGTCTCACATTTAGGTCTTTAATCATTCTGAGTTTATTTTTGTGTATGGTATAAGAAAGTGGTCCAGTTTTCCCAACACCATTTGTTGAAGAGACCATCTTTTCCCCAATTGTATATTCTTGCCTCCTTTGTTGTGGATTAATTGACCATATAAGCAGGGCTTTTTTTTCTGGGCTCTCTATTCTATTCTACTGATCTATGTGTCTATTTTTGTGCTAGTACCCTACTGATTGGATTATTATAGCTTTGTAGTATAATTTGAAATCCGGGTTTGCAATACCTCCAGCTTTGTTCTACTTTCTCAAGATTACTTTGGTGATTCAGGGACTTAGGTGGTTCCTTACAAATTTGGGAGATTATTCTAGTTCTGTGAAAAATGCTACTAGTATTTTACTAGAGGTTGCATTGAATCTGTAGACTGCTTTGGGTTGTATGGTTATTTTAACAATATTGGTTTTTGTAATCCATGAGCATGAAATGTCTTTCCATTTGTGTCATATTCAATTTGTTTTGTCACTGTTTTATAGTTTTCAGAATACAGGTTTTTCACCTCCTTGGTTAAGTTTATTCCTAGGTATTCTATTCTTTTTGGTGCAATGGTAAATGGGATTGTTTTCTTAATTTCCTTTCTGCTACTTCATTATTAGTGTATAGAAATGCAACAGAGTTCTGTATATTAATTTTGTATCCTGCAACTTTACTGAATTCATTTATTACCTCTAATAGTTTTCTGGTGGAATCTTTAGGGTTTTCTATGTATAGTATCATGTCATCTGTAAATAGTGAAAGTTTTATTTATTCCTAACTAAATTGCATGCCTTTTGCTTCTTTTTTGGGACCAAATTGCCATGGGTAGGACTTTCAGTACTATGTTGAATAAAATTGGTGACAGTGCACATCCTTGTCTTATTCCAGATCTTAGGGAAAAGCTCTCAGTTTTACACCATTGAGTACGATGGTAGCTGTGGGTTTTTCATAGATGGTTTTTACTATGTTGAGGTATGTTCCTTCTAAGCCTACTTTGTTTAGAGTTTTTTTAAAAATTGTGAATGGATGTTGAATTTTGTCAAATGCTTTTTCTGCATCTATTGAGATATGTTTTTTATCACTTATTTTGCTAATGTGGTATATTATGTTGATAGATATGTAGATATTGAACAATGCTTGCATACCTGAAATAAATCCCATTTGATCATAGTGAATGATCCTTTTAATGTATTGTTGAATGCTGTTTGCTAATATCTTGTTGAAGGATTTTTGCATCTATGTTCATCAAGGATATTGATCTGTAGTTTTCTTTGTAGTGACCTTGTCTGGTTTTGCTATCAGGGTAAGAGTGACCTTGTAGAATGTATTTGGAAGATTACCTTCTTTTTCTATTTTTTTGAATAGTTTGAGGAGAATAGGTACTAACTCCTCTTTATTTATTTATTTATTTATTTATTTATTTATTTATTTATCTTATTTATTTATATCAGACTGCCAAGGATTTAAAAGCTTGATATTATACTCTGACAGCAAGTGTGTGGGAAAAGTCTTTTTTTTTTATGTTATGTTAATCACCATACATTACATCATTAGTTTTTGATGTAGTGTTACATGATTCATTGTTTGCATATAACACCCAGTGCTCCATGCAGTACGTGCCCTTTTTAATACCCATCACCAGGCTAACCCATCCCCCCACCATCCTCCCCTCTAGAACCCTCAGTTTGTTTTTCAGAGTCTATTGTCTCTCATGGTTCATCTCCCCCTCCGATTTTCCCCTCTTCATTCTTCCCCTCCTGCTATCTTCTTCTTCTTCTTCTTTTTTTAAACATATATTGTATTATTTGTTTCAGAGGTACAGATCTGCGATTCAACAGTCCTGCAGAATTCACAGCACTCACCATAGCACATACCCTCCCCAATGTCTATCACCCAGCCACCCCATCCCTCCCACCCCCAACCACTCCAGCAACCCTCTGTTTGTTTCCTGAGATAAGAATTCCTCATATCGGTGAGGTCATATGATACATGTCTTTCTCTGATTGACTTATTTCGCTCAGCGTAACACCCTCCAGTTCCATCCATGTCGTTGCAAATGCAAGATCTCATTCCTTTTGATGGCTGCATAATATTCCATTGTATATATATACCACATCGTCTTTATCCATTCATCTGTCGATGGACATCTTGGCTCTTTCCATAGTTTGGCTATTGTGGACATTGCTGCTATAAACATTGGGGTGCACGTACCCCTTCGGATCCCTACATTTGTATCTTTGGGGTAAATACCCAGTAGTGCAAGTGCTGGATCCTATGATAGCTCTATTTTCAACTTTTTGAGGAACCTCCATACTGTTTTCCAGAGTGGCTGCAGCAGCTTGCATTCCCACCAACAGTGTAGGAGGGTTCCCCTTGCTCTGCATCCCTGCCAACATCTGTCGTTTCCTGACTTGTTAATTTTAGCCATTCTGACTGGTGTGAGGTGATATCTCATTGAGGTTTTGATTTGGATTTCCCTGATGCTGAGCGATGTTGAGCACTTTTTCATGTGTCTGTTGGCCATTTGGATGTCTTCTTTGGAAAAATGTCTGTTCATGTCTTCTGCCCATTTCTTGATTGGATCATTTGTTCTTTGGGTGTTGAGTTTCATAAGTTCTTTATAGATTTTAGATACTAGCCCTTTATCTGATATGTCATTTGCAGATATCTTCTCCCATTCTGTCGATTGTCTTTTGGTTTTGCTGTTTCTTTTGCTGTGCAAAAGCTTTTTATCTTGATGAAGTCCCAATAGTTCATTTTTGCCCTTGTTTCCCTTGCCTTTGGCGATGTTTCTAGGAAGAAGTTGCTGCGGCTGAGGTCGAGGAGGTTGCTGCCTGTGTTCTCCTTTAGGATTTTGATGGATTCCTGTCTCACATTTAGGTCTTTCACCCATTTTGAGTCTATTTTTGTGTGTGGTGTAAGGAAATGGTCCAGTTTCATTCTTCTGCATGTGGCTGTCCAATTTTCCCAACACCATTTGTTGAAGAGACTGTCTTTTTTCCATTGGACATTCTTTCCTGCTTTGTCAAAGATTAGTTGACCATAGAGTTGAGGATCCATTTCTGGGCTCTCTATTCTGTTCCATTGTATGTTGTCTGTTTTTGTGCCAGTACCATACTGTCTTGATGATGACAGCTTTGTAATAGAGCTTGAAGTCCAGAATTGTGATGCCGCCAGATTTGCTTTTCTTTTTCAACATTCCTCTGGCTATTAGGGGTCTTTTCTGTTCCACACAAATTTTAGGATTATTTGTTCCATTTCTTTGAAAAAAGTGGATGGTATTTTGATAGGGATTGCATTGAATGTGTAGATTGCTCTAGGTAGCATTGACATCTTCACAATATTTGTTCTTCCAATCCATGAGCATGGAACGTTTTTCCATTTCTTTGTGTCTTCCTCAATTTCTTTCATGAGTATTTTATAGTTTTCTGAGTACAGATTCTTTGCCTCTTTGGTTAGATTTATTCCTAGGTATCTTATGGTTTTGCGTGCAATTGTAAATGGAAGATGCACCTGTTTTAAAGGGACCTTAGGGTTGTTGGCCTTTTGTTCTCCCAGCCTGTCTTCTGGAGGAGGGGCCTGCCACACTGTTACTCAGGCAACCCTGTTTGGGCAGAGTTGGTCTGCCCCCCCCGGGGGCGGGGATGGGCTCAGTGAAAACCTGTTTTGGGGGGCTTTTGTTCTCTGGCGGCTTTCCCTGGTGGCTTTCCACGTCTCTTCGGAGAGTCAGAGCAGAAGAGGTCATTTCCAACCCTCTGCCTCAGAGCAGAGAGATTGGTTTGTTCTTCAGTGAGCTCTCCAGGCCACACTATCTCGGTTTCTGTTTGTGCTGCTATAAACTGCAGCGTCCTGGGTTGTGCGCCCCTCAGCAGGGCTCCTGGTCCTCGCCTCCAGGTCGGGGTATGGGGGCACGTCTCTGCCCTTTGTGCTTCTGAAACCACCAACTACCCCCAGTTCACATGCGTGGCCCCGCCGCTCCATGTTTCAGCCCGGGGGGCTGCCCTAAAGTCCTTTCCGTACCGCTACCAGTCTGCAAGTCTGTGCCCTGTCCCCAGTGCGGGAGGCTATCACTCACTGGGGGTGTAGGATACCCATGGCTCCCTCTCCCTTCCTTTCATCTTCGGATATGTGCCCGCAGAATCATGGCTCCCGGCTTCATACCTCAAAACCAACCGCCTGCAATATTCTGTTTGTAGAGATCCAGATAGATCTTCTTACATCTCAGGCTGATTTTGTGGGTGTTCAGAGTGGTCTGGTAGATATCCAGCTCAATTCTGGGGACTGGTTGGAATAGGGTCCCCTACTCCTCTGCCATTTTTTCCACCAATCTCTTCTTTAATTTCTGATTGTATTTATTTGGGTCCTCTCTCTTTTTTTCTTGATGAGTTGGCTAAAGTTTTATCAATTTTGTTTATCATTTGAAGAACCAGCTCTTAATTTCATTGATCTTTTCTGTTGTTTGTTTTTTTTTTTAGTCTCTATTTCCTTTATTTATGCTCTGATCTTTATTATTTCCCCCCTTCTGCTAACTTTGGGTCTTGTTTGTTCTTCTTTTTCTAGTTTCTTTAATTGTAGGGTTAGATTGTTAGAGATTTTTCTTGTTTTTTGTAGGCCTGAATTGCTATAAATTTCCCTCTTTGAACTGCTTTCACTGCATCCCAAAGATTTTGGACTATTGTGTGTGCTTTCATTTTCATTTGTCTCCATGTATTTTTTTTTTCCTCTTTGATTTTTTCAATGACCCATTGATTGTTTAGTAGCATGTTGTTTAGCTTCCATGTGTTTGTGCTTTTTCCAGTTTTTCTTTTTGTAATTGACTTCAAGTTTCATACTATTATGGTTGGAAAAGATGCTTGATATGATTTCATTCTTCTTGAAGTTATTGAGACTTTTTTTGTGGCCTAACATGTGATCTGTCCTGGAGAATGTTCCATGTGCACTTAAATAGAATGTATATTGCTGTTTTTGGATGGAGTGTTCTATATATGTCTGTTAAGTCCATTTGGTCTAATGTGTCATTCAGATACTGTTATCTTGTTGATTTTCTCTCTGGATGATCTTCCCATTGATGTCAGTGGGGTGTGAAAATCTCCTACTATTATTGTATTATTGTCCTTTTCTCCCTTTATGTCCATTAATATTTGCATTCTATATTTATGTTCTCCAATGCTGGGCACACAGATATTTAAAATTGTTACAGCTTCTTATTGGATCAATCCCTTTATCATTATGTAATGCCCTTCTTGGTCTCTTGTTACAGTCTTTGTTTTAAAGTCTATTTTGTCTGATATAAGAATTACGACACTAGCTTTTTTTTTTTCACTTCCATTAGCATGGAATAGATTTTTCCATCCCTACACTTTAAGTCTGCCTTTAGTTCTGAAGTGAGTCTCTTGTGGGCAGCATATAAATGGGTCCTTTTTAAAAAAAAAATCCATTCCATCACCCTATGTCTTTCGATTGGAGCATTTATACCATTTACATTTAAAGTCATTATTTATAGGTATGTTCTTATTGCCATTTTGTTAATTGTTTTCTGGTTATTTTTGTAGTTCTCTGTTCCTTCTCTTGCTCTCCTTCCTTGTGATTAATGACTTTCTGTAGTGTTAGGCTTAGCTTTCTTTCTCTTTTGTGTATCTATTATAGGTTTTTGGTTTGTGGTTGCCATGAGGTTTATAAATAACTTCTTAAGTATATAGCAGTCTATATTAACTTGATGGTCACTTAAGTTTGAACACATTCTAAAAAAACTTCATTTTTACTCCCGCCCTCCATATTTTATGTATATGTTACCCTATTTTTTTTTGTGAGTCCTATTAATTAATTTTTAAGATATAAATAATTTCACTACTTTGGCCTTTTAACCTTCATATGAGCTTTATAAGTGCTTGCTCTACTACCTTTATTGTATGTTTGCTTTTACTCATGAAATACTTTTCTTTCATAATTTTCTTCCAATTATGGCCTTGTCTTTTCCTCTTAAAGAAGTCCCTTTATCATTTCTTGTAAGGCTGGTTTAGTGGTGATGAACTCTTTTAGCTTTTGTTTCTCTAGGAAACTCTATCTCTCCTTCAATTCTGAATTATAAGCTTGGCAAGTAGAGTATTCTTCATTGTAGGTTTTTCCTTTCAGCACTTTAAATATATCATGCCACTTTCTTCCAGCCTGCAAAGTTTCTGCTAAAAATTCAGCTGACAGCCTTATGGGATTTCCCTTGCATGTAACTAGTTTTTATCTCTTGCTGCTTTTAAAATTCTCTTTACCTTTAATCTTTGACATTTTAATTATTATGTGTCATGGTGTGGTCTTCCTTGGGGTACATCTTCTTTGGAATGCTCTATGCTTCTTGAACCTGGATTTTTGTTTCCTTCCCCAGGTTAGGAAAGTTTTCAGCCATTTTCTCTCTCCCTCTCTCCCCCCTCCATTTTCTTGGACCCCTGTAATGCAAATGTTTGTTCACTTGATGTTTTTCAAGAAATCTCTCATCCTGTTCTCATTTCTTAAAATTCTTTTTTTTCCTTTTTGCTGTTAAGCTTGGGTGCTTTATATTACCTTGTCTTCAAAATCACTGATAAATTCTTATGCATCCTCTAATCTGTTGATTCCCTCTAGTATATTTTTCATTTCATTTATTGTATTCTTCAACTTTGGTCCTTTTTTATATTTTATGTATCATTGCTAAAGTTCTTACTGAGTTCATCCACTCTACTCTTCAGTCCAGTAAGCATCTTTTTATGCCCATTACTTTGAACTCTTTATCTGGTAGATTGGTTATCTTTGTTTCATTTAGTTCTTTTTCTGAGGTTTTTGTCTTGTTCTTTCATTCAGAGCATATTCCTCTGTCTTCTCATTTTGTTTGACTTTCTGTCTTTGTTTCTATGAATTAGGCAGAACAGCTACTTCTCATAAATTTGAAGAAATAATCTTGTGTTTGGCCATCCCCTGTGTAGACTATGTGTGCCTGGTGACTTTGGCTGGCTTGCTGGAGCTGTGGCTATCATGAACTGGGGGCCTCTGGGCACTCTGTGCTGGGGGCCCTGGTGGGATGGCCTGAGCTGAAGTGGGCATGGGCTAGGGCAGTCCTGATGCTCTCTGGACAGACGGCACCATGGCAGGATAGATGAAACTGAAGTGGGTGCATGTCAGGAGCTGAGGTGAATGTAGGCTGGGGGTACCCATGGCACTGCATGAAGAGGTTGTCCTGGGAAGTTGTCTGGAGCTGAAGTGGTATGGGTCTGGAGTGTTCTGGAGTGCTTTGCACTTGTGTCACTTTGGCAGGATGGTTGGAGCTCTAGTAAGTGCTCACCAGGGTGCCCTAGTGTATGCCATGCTAGGGCCACCTTGGTGGGATGGCTGGGGTTGGTGTGGGCTAGGGACTCAGGGCTCACTGAGGTGGTAGGCCAGCTAGGGCACTTAAATCCTGCTTCCTTCCGATCTGTTGAGGGTGGAGGGGAAATGTAAACTGTGGTGCTCATCAGCCCTTCTGACCTAGACACAGTTTCTGCAACTCCCTTACCATTTGGTGGAATTCTACAGCTGGATTTTTTATATTCCAGTTGGTTTTTTAAACTGCAGCTTTTTTCTATGCCCCAGGGCATCTGGGGCTGGTATAGACTAGGGGCCCAGTACTTTCTGAGGTGGCTGGCTATGGTGTCCACACCCTGGAGGAACACATTTATCTGATGTGGGATAAGTAAATAACCCAGAATCCATTTAAAACATCATGTACATAAAAGAAATGTCAGCAGTCTCATGCCCTTCAGAGTTCATCAGTCTCTCACTTGACAGGGACACTTAATCTGCTGAGGCTAATGTGAATTGGGGCCATCTGTGCCATAGTTAAGTGAATGCTGTAGGCTTGGAGGGGGTTTCAACAAGCTGATCTTAATTTTTTTTTTTTTAACAACTGGACTCTGGCAACATGACTGTAGCTTCGGTATTCTATAGTGGGACACTCCTTGGGAGCTGTGAAGAAGGTTATAGGGAGAATGACTGATTGATTTGGTAAGAAAAAAGTGGTACCCAGGAGGGGATACTAGGATTTTAAGGACTAAGTTGCAATAAAATCCCATGTTTGTAATTATTCTAATCAATGATCTTCCCTTTTCTCCATTTTTCTTTAACATTAATTTATTCTTTCATTTTATTCACAATTTTTGAGATTACTTTTAGGTGATAAACACTATTTTCTACTACTATTATTACTACTCTTATTACTAACAAATGTATATTGCATGCTGAGTATATGTCAGGCATTATTTTAAGTATTTCACATATTTTATACCATCCTTAAAATAATGTGATGGTAAAGGTATTGTTATTATTATTATGTCCAAGGTACAGCTGAGGAAAGTGACTTAGAGATTTTAAGTAACTTGCCCAATATCACCCAGCTATTAAATGGGAGAGACAGTATTTGAACCCAGGCAATAATACAACAGAATAAACAACAGTATTAACTACTAATTATCTTACTTCATGAGTGACTACTGAGGATAACTTTTAAATGAGTGCATAAACTAATTTAATTCATGCTTTTTATTTTTATATGTTACGTTAATCACCATACATTACATCATTAGTTTTTGATGTAGTGTTCCATGATTCATTGCGTATAACACCCAGTGCACCATTCAATATGTGCCCTCCTTAATACCCATCACCAGGCTAACCCATTCCCCACTCCCCTCCCCTCTAAAACCCTGTTTCTCAGACTCCATAGTCTCTCATGGTTCGTTTCCCCCTCCAATTCCCCCCCCCTTCGTTTTTCCCTTCCTACTATCTTCTTTTTTTATTATTTGCTTCAGAGGTACAGGTCTGTGATTCATCAGTCTTACACAATTCACAGTGCTCACTATAGCACATACCCTCCTCAATGTTATCACCCAGTCACCCCATCCCTCCCACCCCCAACCACTCCGGCAACCCTCAGTTTGTTTCCTGAGATTAAGAATTCCTCATATCAGTGAGATCATATGATACTTGTCTTTCTCTGATTGACTTATTTTGCTTAGCATAATACCAGTTCCAACCACGTTGTTGCAAATGGCAAGATTTCATGTTTTTGATGGCTGCATAATATTCCATTGTATATATATACCACATCTTCTTTATCTATTCATCTGTTGATGGACATCTTGGCTCTTTCCATAGTTTGGCTATTGTGGACATTGTTGCTATAAACATTGGGGTGTACATACCCCTTTGGATCCCTACATTTGTATCTTTGGGGTAAATACCCAGTAGTGCAATTGCTGGGTCGTACGGTAGCTCTGTTTTCAACTTTTTGAGGAACCTCCATACTGTTTTCCAGAATGGCTGCACCAGCTGCATTCCCACCAACATTGTAGGAGGGTTCCCCTTTCTCTGCATCCTCACCAACATCTGTCATTTCCTGACTTGTTAATTGTAGCCATTCTGACTGGTGAGAGGATGCTTTTTATTTTTAATTTTCAGTCTTCAAATAAACTCTCAAGTAAACTTTATGGTTTCTACATATTTATTCATTGCCTTATGTGTCACTGAACATCCACATCCTAGTTCTCACCCCCAAATCAAAATTCTAGAAAGTATCATTATCTGTACTTTATTAGCCCATAGTGATATTAAAAAGAAGAAATAGATTTGTCTTCTGTTGAGTAGGGAATTATGACATGTACAACAAGTAACTTTGAAGTCAATGTGTTAAGTTCAACAAGATGTGTAGATGAAAAAGTTACAGAAATTTAGAAGTAATAGCATTTAGGTTGAAAATTAAAGATTAGCTAGGAATTTGACATGAAAAGAAAAAGAGTTCATTACATATGGAGGCTATAGTTACAAAGAATGGAAAGGCATATTTATAGAGCTGCAATAAATTCATCTGATTGGAATATGGGGAGGGTCAATGGTGTTCTTGAGCGGATGGACTCCTACAGGCTAGGTAGAATCAATTGTTAAATATTCAGGAATTTTTGTGAGCCAATTTTAAATCTTTGGTAGCTTGAAGTTGATCATGGTAGGAGTATTAAAACCATGAAAACTGGCAAATAGTACAAATTATGGATTTGTTTCTTAAACTCATGAGAGGTGGTTTTCCACATCACTGGTTGTGTGAGAGAAATGAAAGAGACAGGAAAGGTTGTTGGAAGCAGTGTTTGGCCCCAAATTCCACCCCCCCCAGGTATGCAGGCATTATTCAGTAAGTAAGAGTGGTTATGGAAGGTCATTTGGCAAGACATCAAAGTAACTAGTGAGGAGAATAGTGATACTTAGATGTGACTCATTGACTCTTAGTATCTCCGGTATGAAAGAGACTTTAGTGGTTGAAATACTCATCTGATGTTAGAATTGTGATTCTGCTTTCATTTTCCCTGAATTCTCCAAGTTCTTTAGTCGGGTGACTGGGTTTTCAAAATACTGCAGTAATGCAATGTGTATATATTTTCTTTGCATACAGGTATTCTGTTTAGGCTAGATGAAAACAGTTTGAGCACTAATTTTAAACTAATTTTAAGCAGTGAGATACAACTGTCTTGCCAGTGTTGGTGCCATCTTTCTGAATGCAGATGATACTAAATTACAAAACAGACTCATGTCAGATTTAAAGAAGAATGGAGTTTGTTGTGGTGAAGCTCTTCTGAAAAATTCAATGCAAGATAACCTCAGCCTTCAAAATGGATAATCAGATTATGCACATTTAAAAATAATTTATGTCATAGGCTTCCCTGGTGTAATTAAAATGTGATTTAAAATACTACTTATAATGTTGACAAAGGTTGTTGAAACAAGCATTTTGATGTACCTGCCCTGAAAACTCATCACCCTTTTTTACTCCATGGTTCCTTACAATTAATCTTTACTAAAATGATTCTCATGTGTAAAAATAACCAGAAGGCCTACTTTTTATCATGATCAGATCAGGCTTTTTAATATCTACATTATAAAAAATATGTTTAGTATATTTTGCTTCCTGAATCAAGTGTATGAATATGCTTCAGAACAATTTTTAACAGGATTTTAAGAAAAATGGTTTAGGTTAATTCTTGGCTAATCAGAAGTTATATACTGAGGGGCGCCTGGGTGGCTCAGTCGGTTAAGTGTCTGCCTTCGGCTCAGGTCATGATCCCAGGGTCCTGGGGTCGAGCCCCACGTCCAGCTCCCGGCTCAGTGGAGAACCGGCTTCTCCCTCTCCCTGTCACTCTGCCTACTTGTGCTCTCTCTCTCTGACAAATAAATGTAGTCAATATACCTGTATATGTCAGGTTCTAGATTAGTCACAAATAAGGTGAGAAATACCCTAGGTTTAGCTTGAGAGGCCACTATCTTAAAGACTACATTAGAGTTGATTTGTTAACAGCCACTGATCGAGACTGTCCAAGGTTTGTGAGTTGTTAGAACACCATGTTGTAAGGCTGATAAGAATTAAAATTCTCTTATGCTTTATTCTAAACATCACCACAGACTTTGGTCACAACCTTGGGAAACTGCTTGCAAGTACATTTTATTGTTATGGACAATAGGCTAAGACAGGGCAGAAAGGGCAAAAAAAAAAAAAAAAAAAATGCCGCCAAATTGAGGTTTGCATTATAACCTAACTAGAATGGGTCAAGAGTTTTATATTTTCTCTATGGGAAAGACAATTAAAATATAAGTGATATTTTAAAAAGCCAGTATAGTAGCTTTGATCCTAAGAGAGGAAACTGACAATGAAAGTTCAGTTGTCTCAAGTAAGTTGTGGTCCATAGGGAAGGGTGGGAGGTATAAAGGAGGAAACTCAAAGAATTACAACATTTTAGACCTAGAACATTCACATTTTCCAAATGAAGGAACTAAGGAAAGGTAAATGGTTTACCTGCAACTGATGCCATTGGTGGTACTTTTCTAATTTCAGGTGATGACTTTTTTTTGTAAAAGGTTTGAATTGGTTACCTTTTTGATTCTCACTCATGCTGTCAGTGCAATACTGATTATCTCCATTTTGGTGTATTTAGGCTTCTTAAAAAAATAAAAGGCTACTAGAGTTTATTTCACAAGTATTTTTTGAAGGCCTTTCTTTATGCCAGGTCCTGTGCTAGCCACAGGTGATATAATGGCAAGACATTGTAATGCAAACATAGTATAATTAGGACCAACCATCACAGACAGACCATTTTTCACTAAGAGTTTATTCAATTTAGTTAACTCAACAGAAACCAAATTTTGGGATTATAAATAGATCCAATCTTATGCAATGTACCATTCTACCAATTCAAATCATCTCAGGAGAAAAAGCATATTACACTGCTCAGCAATGGAGAAAGTCCATTATTTTTAATTTCTTACTGAGGTTTCCTAAGGGGCCAAAGGCAATATTCACTTTTGAATTTTATGAATTTATGTCCATGAGGTTTAGATGCAAAATAAATTCATTTTCTGTAGGACTTCTCTAGGGACTTGGTTGGTTCAAGCTTCTGTTCCAAATAGATTTAAGAACCTCAAAACATAATGAAACTGTCCTATTCATGCATGCCACCTGACTCTGCCATTCATGCCTGCCTGGGCTAAAAGTAGAGCAAAACAATACAAACACATTTTCTACTCCTAAGTAGCATATTGATGCCCGCTGTTGAGTCTGAATATCTAAAATGAAAACATATTTGCATATTCAGCTAAGGAGAGCCTTGAGATGATTTCATTACCTTGCTATAAAACTAAAACAGCTTGAAATTTGAAACCTGTTGAAAATATAAGGGTGAGAGAAATTTCTTCTAGAGTGAAAGAAGCAAACAAAATGACAAAGATAGTGTCTTAAATCTCTCAACTTTCACTTGGTTTTAACTATAAGACTCCTACTTGAAATATTTTAGAAAGCATTTTTCCCCCCAGAATTTGTGATACCGTAACTACCAATGGGATTTATAGTCCCAGATTTCCACTCATGGCTCATGGTCAGAGAGCATTAAACACCTCACTCATGGGCACACCCAGGAATGTGAAGTGCGAGGCTTCTATAGAGATGCTATTCCAACTTAGGGTTAGGAGGGCTCCTGCTGTTTGGAGTAAATTAGCTCTAGGAATGATAGTGACACTAAGGAATGCTCGGTGACTAACAAACACTTTAAGATTTTGGATTAACATGACTTGCCTTTTGCGGCACATTAATTAATAGTCATTTTTCATTAATAAGACAATTTCATATATATTTTGGTCCTAAGTTTTCAAGTTAGTATAGTTGATGGGATCCCGTGGTGCTGTCCAGAGGTGGTATTTATCAGAAGAATGAAGTATGTTGAAGAGCGGCTATCCAGCTGGGCAGCTGAAAACACCATAAGCCTCTGTGAACTATCCTCATGTTATAACTCGGCCTTCTGTCAAGAGAGTCACAATCAAGGGTCAGATCAACAGGAAATGTTTTATATTCCCATAGTGTATAAGAGAAGGAGAGGTATAGATGTCCTTGGTTTCAAAAAATAGTTTACTACATATTTTCTCATGACATAAATTTAAAGGCATTATAGTAATTATAAAAAAATGGGTGCAAGAAAGAAAAGTATCCATAATCCTATCATCCAAAGGCAAATATTATTAACATTTTGTTACATTTCCTTCCATAGTTTTTCTAAGCATATTTTTAACTAATGGAGATCATTCCAGAAACTTTCTTTTGTTGTCTGCATTTTTGGGGTGGTTATGAAACTTTAACTCCATGTCTTCTCTATTGCTAAGTTTCTAGAGATTTAGTCATCCTTCTCTTACAAAAGTATAAGTTCTATTTAGTTTTCAGTGCTTTTCCTTTGTTGGCTATTTCTTTCCTTCCTTTTAAGATTTATTTATTTATCTGAGACAGAACACGTGACTGGGGGGCGGGGGGGGCAAAGGGAAGAGAGAATCCCAAGCAAACTCCCAGCTGAGCATGCAGCCCAACACAGGGCTCAATTTCAGGAATGTGAGGTCATGAGCTGAGCTGAAACCAAGAGTGGGACACTCAAGTGACTGAGCCACCCAGGCACCCCTCTTATCTGCTATTTCTTAAAAATAATCAGCCTAAAATAATCCTTATGCCAAAGCAGCACATTCTGGGGTACAAATTCTGCTCCCTATCTCACTGGACAAGTCTCTTAATCTTGAGAATAGTTCAGTTCATTTAAACAGTGTCTCTTTTTAGGAGGCAGTGATACAGGTGGGCTCCCAAAGTTAGGCTATATGGCATAAGCAATCAGGTGTAAGGCATTTCTCTGGCAACAAAACAAATACGGAGTTTAATGACTGCAGCAGGCGGCCTGTTAAGAAAGAAGATTTCTTTTTTTTAGAAGATTTTATTTATTTATTTGAGAGAGGACAAGCAGACAGAGGGAGAAAGAGACTGACTGCTGAGCAGGGAGCCTGATGCGGGGCTCAATCCCAGGATCCCGGGATCATGACCTGAGCCAAAGGCAGACGCTTAACTGACTGAGTCACCCAGGAGCCCCAAGAAAGAAAATTTCTAGATGTTGGGCGCTGTAGCATCTTTTGCAGTTTGAATGTCTGTCTCTGATGAGGTCCTCAAGTGTTCAGGTAAACTTTCAGAGTTAAACTTTCTGAGCGGCCCACATAGCAACAGGCATAAAGATTTTAAATATGAATTGTGGTGATTTCTTGGAAAAGTAGTGATTCCAAGTCAAAAGTATGGGAAGAATTTGGAGACTACTAGAATTCAGGATCCAGTCTAGTTTACAAGTAAAAAAAAAAAATCTCAAAGACAATTAACAGAACTAGAATTTGATACACAAGTACGTATTATAGTTATTAATGAAACATAATCTATCACACATAAAGCACGATTAATTTGTTTGAAAAATCTAGTTTCAATAAATTGGCCTGCTTATTTCCATAGGTGCAACAAGAATAGTGATTAATCACATAGGCTCTTTTCATTGGGAATCTCAGATTGGACTTTTAAAAGCCTCTTCAAGTATTTAGACTTCACCTGCAATATCTACAGATCTGGGTAGACTCCTCTCTTCTTGAGGTCCCCAAAATATCCTGAGTTTCCTGCACCTGCCACGAAGTGACCTTCTTTACTTACCTGGTTAGGTTGCAGGGAACCCTGTAAGTACAGTACCAGGTGGCTTTTCCAAGGGGCTTTATTGGCTCCATAAAGTAAAATTTCGTTCCTTAAAATTGTCTGGTCATAAGTGAGTCTATGCACATCATTCTCAAATAAGACATTCCAGTCAAAGCCTTGGTAATACAACCAGTGTTTCCAATTTTGTACCGTTATAAGGAAAACAGATTCTTACCGAACTTACACAAAATAATGATTATGCCATGAAAATAAGAATTCTAACAGTTTCTGAATTCTGGAGGGATCAGGTAGGGGAAAAAAAGTAATTGTATCATCGTTCACAAAAAGGTATACTTTTTGTGCTATAAGTCATAGATAGCTTAAGAGAAAAGATTTTCTTAAATCTGGAAAAACAAAACATTGTTGATTCTTTAACATTTTAAAGAAAAATGCATAAAAATTTTATAATCATTGTCATCGGTTCATTCAGTCCCATGTAATTAATTCTTGACTTGTCAGAGTCCTTTCCATTAATCTCTGAAGACGAAGCACTTTTGCAAAAGCATTAGAATAAAATAAAACTGTCTATAAGTGACAAAAGGCTTTAAAATGGCCATGGTTAAAGATCTGGTGAGAGATCAGGTTATTTCTGAAACATACATTTTAAGATGGTAACTAGAATTATTAATATCTCTCTTTTATAAGGAGAGAGAGCAAATTTTTGAGATGTTCCCGTAGCCCTCTGGCAGTTACTTCCAGGTCAAAAAGATTGCAGTTAGTATTTGATTGGGGGAATTTTGTCAAAAGTTTTGGACACTGGGCTAAATAGGATCACAGATCGATATGAAACAGTAATTATCTGTCTAACCAAAGTGACAAAAGATTTACAGAAGGTTACATGGTTGTGAGCAAAACTTTGAACAAGTCCATTTTCTGAAGAAATCAAAGACCTAATTAAGACACAAAATCTTTGACTTCTATGCATATTATAAAATGCTTTTCTTTACCTTTTAAGTAATCTGGAAGTCCAAAAGACTTTTTCCCTTTAGCAGATGAAAGAAAACTAAGTTTTAGTTTTACATAAGTACACTACTGATGTTAAAGCTTATTTTAATAATTCAATTTTAGCCATCTTGACTTCATAAAGTAAAATTTTCTCTTTCCAACTTTTTATATCCATTGAGTTTACACTTCATTCTCCTCTTTGCCTTTCTGAAATAACCAGCATTCGTTTTCCTTAACAAAATACCTTTTCTTAGCCAAAACCACATCCCAGTTACCTTGTATGCACAGCTGTTTCCATTACTATTTCTAGTTTTAATTACACATTAGAATTCTTAGAAACCTTAATTTCTAGTGAAAACTAAGAATTGTGAACTTTTACACTAGCATTCTTTAGATTGGCAAATTTATGAATACATTTCATGACTTCTAGAAACAAGCCTTTTTTATAGTACAATTTTCCAATGTGGCACAAGCCTTATTTACTAACAAACTCAAATATTTTTAATTCCTCTGCACTAAGTGGCCAAAAGTAGGTAAAACTATGCTTGGTAATTAATATTCAATATTTTATTGTATTTGGAAATGATCTAGATATTCAGGAATAAATTGTTATCGTTTAACTTAACACAGCAAAACTCTGAGGGTGGAAGTTACCAAAAAGATTTGAGAAGCTTTAACCAGACATACCATAACTATTACTGAAAAGTTCACCAAAAAATCTCTTATTTCATCTCTCTACATCACTTGCTCCCAACATTACGTTTAGATTACTCAACAAAATTTCGCAAAACATTAGACACCTAGCCAAGTTTTGCAGCAGAGATAACACAAATTTAGGACTACTAAGCTCACATTAAAGTTGCACGTCTGCATTATATTTAATGCTGATAACTGAAGACATTCCTATTTTAATTAAAACAACAAACAGTCTTTTCGGTAAATCTTATTTTTCTCAGATCGTGTTGACTTGAAAAACATTTGGATTAGTTACTATATTTCTGTGAGTTCAGAAATACTTAGTTCATATAAGTGCCTGTTTTTCCTTAAGCCAATTAAATCGAGCTCTTTTACACATTAATTTAAGCAATTCCATCTAGAGGAAGAAAAATATCACACATCTACAGCATACACAGACACATAAACATACAGATACCAGCCGAAACCTTAGAGTTAATGTTCTAAAATTTTAGCCGTGAGTCAGGTACAATACAAGTTTACAATGTTATCTGAAAAACACTTTTCTAAATCGAAATGGTGTAAAGTGAAGAAGCTTACCATAAATTTACACGGAAAAATTTTTTAGTATCATCTTCAGACCTCCCCCCCACCCCGCCGTTAGGTGTTTCTGAGAACGTAGACCCGAAATAAATGGAGATAAAGCACAGATGCACACAGACCCAGTTCAAAGCTATGAGGGCAAGAAGCTTGGTGGAGCCACTCTTGCTGCTTGAGGTGCTATACCAGCTTGCAACAAAATACATGCTGAACGCTATTTTGCTTTTGACCTTCTTTTGGTAAAAGTGAAAATTCAGATTTCTTATGGTTAGTAAAAACAGGTGCTAATGTGGGTCTTTCATAATTCAAAAAGCAGGGATATCTGTAATACAAAACTGACTTGTTTACAAAAGAACAGTTTCTGGCAGTTATAAGTGTGGAGAAGGCACTTAAGATTGAATTTGCCCAATTTTTAAATACCTCCTTTGCATCTCAAAAAAATGGCCTTTAAGTCCTAGAGAAGATGGGGTAGAAAATCGACATCAAAAAGGGGAAAATATCTAAGTCGAGGGTACTTACTATTTAAATATTTCCTTCTCTTTCAGGTTCCTTAGAAGGAGCTGCAGGGTTTACTGTATTATGCCTTTGTAAAGTCTGTATAAAGTACTCAACACAGGCCTTCAAATGCTCTCCTTTTTTTTGAGTGTACAATCCAACATGAGATCAATTCACCTTATGGGGAAAGCCTCTACTATTGATTTTATGAGTTCCTGAACATTGGCTTCCATCTGAACCATTCCTGAGCATTTGTAGGAGGCCCTGGGAGAAATTGTGCAGATCATCTGTTGCCTCCGTAAGGGAGGTTTCCCCCAGCGGGCCATCTGGCAGGTCTGTTAACTGCATTCTGATTTTGGACAGGAAGAACACCGCTCAGCAGCCAGTCGAGGCAGCAGCCAGTCAAGGGCCCTGTGGGTGAGGCTGTCCATATCCACTATTCTTTCTAACTCTTCTCTAAATTTGGTAGTCTCGGGGCGCCTGGGTGGCTCAGATGGTTAAGCGTCTGCCTTCAGCTCAGGTCATGATCCCTGGGTCCTGGGATCGAGCCCCGCATCGGGCTCCCTGCTCAGCAGGAAGCCTGCTTCTCCCTCTCCCACTCCCCCTGCTTGTGTTCCCTCTCCTGCTGTGTCTCTCTCTGTCAAATAAATAAAATCTTTAAAAAAAAAAATAAATAAATTTGGTAGTCTCTTCTGAAAATGGAAGGGAAAAACGCTTTGCAATTTCACCTTGTTACAGGAGTCCCTAAGGCTAGGTGTTAGAGTCCTTTGCAACTTCTCAATTTGGTGTTTCCATAGGTACCAATAAGACAATTGTTTGGGATGATGGGTCTCTAAAATGTTTTCAAATATAGAAGCTTTGCTAATTCAGGGAATCCACTGTGTGACCACAGATGAGTAGGATCACTCCAACCAGTGAGCCTTTTTATGGCTTAACCATGGATGTAAGAGGAGTGTCCAGAGAGTGCAAAACACACAGCCTGCACAAGATCTGGAAAGTTCACTCCCAGAGTTGGCCTAAGAAAGCAAAGACTTTCATTGTCCAGGCAGTATGAATGGTGTAGTGCAAATGGTAGCTCTGGTTCTGAGAAGCCTCCAGTCACAGAACTGCTAATCTCTGACACAAGGCAGGTGCTACTGGAATGTGACTTTTCCAGCACTAATGAGACAATGAAGGTTGAGGTGACAAAAGGCCCCTTATGAACTGGGACCCCTTTTGACTAACTCCCCTGTGAACTAGCGTGATCAGAGAAAATGCTGTTTCTGGGTTCCACAGTCTATTTGGCTTTTCACCAGATGCAGGCTGGTACATGCATCCTCAGGCTAGCACTGACCAGACTGATCGTAAAGTCAAGCTCTGAAGACAGAGAACAAGATAAAAGGAAAACCTTATCAAACCTATGGTCCTCCTCCTTATGACAAATGATACAAAATAGACAAAACAATGACCATCTCTGGGAGGAAGAGGATCAATAAAAAGTAAGAGTACTGATAACAAATTTTTGCTAGATATGTTATACCCAAGAACTAGTACATGCAAATATTTTCTTTTGCTAATCTAAATTTTGAAAAAAAAGGACAAGGTGATATTTCTCTTGACTGGGCCCTACAAAGATAGATCTGGGAAAACTGGACTATGCTAAGAAATTTTACCTTTCGCCAGCTTCTGCCAGTTTTTCAGGATCCCATCTGTAGGCTTTGGAGTGAGTATCATGGCTCAATTTTCCCTTTGCCCTTCTGCGTTCTTTATTGAAACTCCACTGCAATAAAAAGATTAACAAGAGAAACAGAAGTTTCTTGACATGTATACATCCTGCATACATGGAAAATACCTAGGAAAACTGAGCAACTCCTCTGCATTTTTACATAAAATTATAAAAGCACATTTCCTCATTCTGCAGGTACATAATTTTATTGGCTGCACAAGCTTTTGTTTACAGGGGTACCACAATTTAAGATATCCCTTTTACTACTGGATATATATTACTATTGCTTATGTTCCACATATGAATGAAACCATATGATAATTGTCCTTCTCTGCTTGACTGACTTCATTTAGCATATAGCACGGAGGACTACAGGGGAAGGGAGGGAAATCTGAAGGGGGAGAAATCAGAGATGGAGATGAACCATGAGAGACTATGGACCCCGGGAAACGAAGTGAGGGTCTCAGAAGGGAGTGCGGGGGGGAGGGGGTAACAGGGTGATGGGTATTGAGGGCATGTGTTGTGATGTGCACTGGGTGTTATACGTAACTAATGAATCATTGAACACCACATCAAAAACTAATGCTGTACTATACAGTGGCTAACTGAACATAATAAAAGAAAAAATGTTGCTTAAAAAATATATTTCTATTGGATATAGGTGGTGTGGTTTTTAATTTTTTTTTTTTTTTTTTTTTTTTTTAGTAAAGCTGGGTAAAGGTCTTTGGATGACAACTCTTACCAGTGACGGTAAGATGACGGGTTGGGGGTACTTGAGTATTAAAAAAAAATCATACTGCTATCCCTATCATTTGCTTCACCCAACTGATAATGTTAACTCACTGAATTGGTATATGAGACTCTAAAACACCTAAAGCTACAACCATTAATTTAGAATAAAACTGGAATATTGGATCAGAGACTTGTTGAATTTCATAATTTTACAGCTTTGTCTCCTACCTTTGAAGATAACTGGCTCAAAGGTGAAGAGCTGCCACCACTGATGAATGTCTAACAATGTCTTTCTTCATGGGTCTTCTTGACAGACATCCCCTGCTTTCTCATTTTCATGTTTAAGATGCTTATTTTTCTAAGCTGGCATTAAAAAAAAAAGTCCTAAAAACTGCCTGCCCAATTTGACCGGTTGGAAATTTGTGGTTATCAGAGGGATGTGGGTAGGGATGGGGGAAATAAGTGAAGGGGATTAAGAGTACACCTATCATGATGGGCACTGAATAATGCAAGGAATTGGCGGGCCACTTTATTGTACACCTGAAACTAATATAACACTATGTTAACAGGAATGAAAATTAAAAAACTTAACAAAATATATTTTCTACTTGGATTCCTTTGTTTTTTACTACTTCTAAACATAGATCAAAAGCTGAGGTACTCAGTAAGGAGCTAAAGCCAAATTCTTAAATATTTGTGACTCTGCCAAGCTCAGTATCACCTCTTTTGACCAATTTTACATAAAATGGATGACATTTGTCTTAAGGACTTTGCTCTTCTTTAGATAGTGTCCTTCATTTCCCCCATGGTCAATATCTCTTCTACTGTTTGAAAGCCAGCTGGGAAAGGAACTTTAAGCAGAAGAACTTCCATGTAGTTTTTAATTGAAACCTTTAATATGTTTTTAATCCAATTTTTTATTATAAGCAGAACTTTGGGTTAAAAACTCTGTCATTTTCCACTTAAACACATAGCCAAAAAGAGTTAATTTTGGAGAATTTTACAGGAAAAACAGTACATTTTGCCAATTCACTGAACTTCCTGTTAAGTAGGCAAGAGGCCACCATTAGAATCTATTGGGGTGGACAAAAGTAAGATCTGTATATACCTTTCCAAAACAACTGTGGGAAAAAATAGGAAATAAAAATAGTATAAGAAAAAAAATCTGTCAATCAATCAATCAGACAGATTTGTTCTGCTTATGTCTACAATCTAAAATATGCTTATATTTAAGAATATTTTAGGTAATTTTAAAATTTTTTGTTGTACTAGGTAACTAGAAAAATCACATTGCCATAAAGCACTTAAAAATGTTTGGAAAGGGGGAGGCGATATCCTTTTAATTGGGTATTTGAGCTTATAACAAAATAAATAGTGGACATCCTCAAGGGGGAAAGATTCAAGAGAAAGCTGAAAACCAGAGTCTAAGTACCTGAACTGAAGCTGAAGGTGCCCTAGGTAAAGAGGGGATGGATGCTTGTCTTATTAACCTAGCAGATTGGTTTTTAGTGCCTTCTTGAGGATAACAGACAAGGCTGTAGGCTTTTATAGTATGGCAGATGGAAATGAAATACACACACATACATCAAGTTAGGACTCTCAAAGGACTACCTCCTCAGTTAAAGGATTGAGAAGAGGGAGCGAGAAAAGAAGTTTGCTGTCCTGGCCTGAGTGGGGGAAAAAAATATCCCATGATAATGTGTAAATTTTCCCCTCCATAGTAATTGGTCTGTTTTGCATTCCCACCACCAATACATCAGAGTTTTAAATTTTATGTTACTCCACTAATTAAGCAGCCACTACACTATAAAATCTTGCTATATTCATAGCAGCAGACAAAACACACAGTTAACTATAGAAAAAAGGGACCCCAATTTATGATTAGAATCAGTATTCTGGAGGCCTAAATACACAGTTCAGCAGCACCCTTTAAAATGATGCCTTAAAATGGCTTATTAATTTCACCAAATGGAAAACTTCATATTGTTCAGATGGCAATACTCCCAATACTGGCCTACAGATTAAATACCCATCACAATTCCAACTGCCATTTTTCTTTCACAGAAATCAATAAGCTAATCTTGAAATTCACAAAGAAATGTAAGGAACCTAGATAAGCTAAAAAGCAATTGTGAAAGAGAAGAATGTTGGAGGACTCAAAATTCCCAATTTCCAATCTTACTACAAACCTACAATAAAGACAGTAGATCTGGTATGAGAATAGACATAGATCACTAGAACCCAGAAATAAACCCATACATCTATGGTTAACTGATTTTTGATAAAGGCACTAAGACCATTCAATGGGGGAAAGGTGGTCTTTCAACAAATGGTGATGGAATAACTGAGTATACAGAGGCAAAAAAAAAATGAAGTTGGATCCTTAATATACACCATATACGCAAATTTACTCAAATGGATCAAAGAAAGACAAATGTAAGAGGTAAAACTATAAAAATCTTCAAAGAAAACATAAATCTTCATTACCTTGGATCAGGCAATCATTTTTTGGTATGACCTCAAAACCCAAGCAACCAAAGGAATAACAGACAAATTGGACTTTATTAAAATTAAAAGCTTTTGTGCTTCAAAGGAGCCCAACAAGAAAGTGAGAAAACCAATAACATCAAAAACAACAAAACACTTAGAAATAAAATGAACCAAGGAGATGAAAAATGTGTACACTGAAAACTATAAGACACTAATAAAAGAAATTGAAGACACAAATGGGAAGATATCCTGTGTTCATGGACCAGAAATTTTAAATAAAATCTTTTTAAAAAACCCAATATTTTTATTTGAGAGAGACATCACAAGCAGGAAGGAGAGGCAGAAGGAGAGGGAGAAGCAGGCTCAGCTGAGCAGGGAGCCCATGTGGGGCTCGATCCCAGGACCCCGGGAGCATGACCTGACCCGAAGGCAGATGCTTAACCGACTGAGCCACCCAGGCATCCCAGAAACTTAGTATTGTTAAAATGTCAATATTAGCCAAAGCCACCTATAGATTCAATGTAACCCCTATCAAAATTCCAATGGCATATTTTACAAAAATAGAAAAGCATCCTAAAATTTGTATGGAACCAGAAAAGACCCTGAATGGCCAAAGAAATCCCGAGAAGGAACAAAAAAACTACAGACACCACACTTACTGATTTCAACTATACTACAAACCAATAATAATCAATATAGTATGGTACTAGCATTAAAAAAAGACACACAGATCAATGAAACAAAATGGAGAACCCAGAAATAAGCCCACACTTTATGGTCAATTAATATTTGGCAAGGGAGCCAAAAATACTCAAAGGGGAAAAGATAGCTTCCTCAATAAATGGTGTTGGGAAAACTGGATAACGACATGCAAAAGAATGAAACTGGACCCCTATCATAAGCCAGGCAGAAAAGTTAACTCAAAATGGATTAGAGACTTACATGTAAGGCCTGAAATGATGAAGCTTCTGAAGAAAACATAGGAAAAAAGCTCCTTGACATGTGTCTTGGCAATGATTTTTTGGATATGACACCTAAAGCACAAACAAAAAAACAGAAAATAAACAAATGGGACTATATCAAACTAATTTTTGCGCATCAAAAAAACCCCGACAACAAAATAATCAACCTATGAAATGGGAGAAAATAATCTACAAGCCATCTATCTGATCAGGGTTTAATGTCCAAAATACATAAAGAACTCCTATAACTCTATAGCAAAAAATAAATAATCCAACTAAATATGGGCAGAGGACCCAAAGAGACATTTTTCCAAAGAAGATATTCCAGGGGCCAACAGTATATGAAGAGATGGTCAACATCACTAATCATCAGGGAAATATAAATCAAAACCACAATGAGCTATCACTTCACATCTGTTAAAATGGCTAAATTATCAAAAAGACCAGTCGTAGAAAATTCTGGTGAAGATATGGAGAAAAGGGAACCCTTGTGAACAGTGGGTAGAACTGTAAATAGGTAAGGCACTATAGAAACAGTATGGAGGTTCCTTGATAAATTAAAAATAGAACAAACATATTATCAAGCAATTCTACTTGCGGGTGTTTATCCGAAGGAAATAAAATCACAAAGTTAAACAGATACCTGCGTTCCCATGTTAACTGCAGTATTATTTACAATAGCCAAGACATGGAAACACTCTGTGTCTATCAATAGATAAATGGATAAAGAAAATGGATGAAGGTGGTCAAAGAGTACAAACGTCCAGTTAAAAGATGAATGAGTTCTGAGGATATAATGTCCATCCTGATGACTACAGCTAACAATACTGTATTGTACATTTGAAAGTTTCTAAGAGAGTATATCTTAAATATTCTCACCACACATATCAAAAGGGTAGCTATGTGCAATGATAGATGTGTTAACCTTATTGTGGTAATCATTTCACAAAATCTATCAATCAAATTATCAGACTCTACCCCTTACACAATGTTATATATCAAATATATCTGAGTAAAGCTGGAAGAAAAAAGAAAGTGAAAAGACAACCCATAGAGTGAAAGAAAATATTTGCAAATCATTTATCTGATACAGGTCTAGGATTCAGAATATATAAAGAACTCTTCTTCAAAGGAGATACGCAGATGGAAAATAGGCACATGAAAAGATGCTCATCATTGTTAGTCATTAGGGAAATGCAAATCCAAACTACAATGGGAAACTACTTCACACTCATGAAGTTAACTATAATAATAATAATAAAAAAAAAAAAGACCCAGAAAGTACATGTGTTGGTGAGGCTGTAAAGAAATTGGAACTGTCGTGCATTGCTGGTGGGACCGAGAGCAGAGGAACCAGCCATGCACACCTGGATATCTGACCTACAAGACTGTGAGATAATAAATGTGTGATCTTTAAACCAGTAAGTCTGTAATTTGATATTACCAGAGTGCACAGAGAAAAGAGATGTCCCAGCTAGTCCATTCCTCAGCTGGTTAAGTCTTCCAGTTTAGGTGCTGGACATCTCAGAGGATGCTTCTTTTTTTTTTTTTTTTTAAAGATTTTATTTATTTATTTGACAGAGAGAGACACAGCGAGAGAGGGAACACAAGCAGGGGGAGTGGGAGAGAGAGAAGCAGGCTTCCCGCAGAGCAGGGAGCCCGATGTGGGGCTCGATCCCAGGACCCCGGGATCATGACCTGAGCCGAAGGCAGACGCTTAACGACTGAGCCACCCAGGCGTCCCACTCAGAGGATGCTTCTAATATGGATTTAGCCACAGCTAGCATCATATTGGGAGACCCCTAGTAAGAACCACCTAGCTTGGCCTAATCAAGCTCCGTAACTATGAGATGATGGTGAGAAAATGATTGATGTTTTTGAAACTAAGTTTGTGGTGATTCATTATACGGCCATAAAAAAAATCCAAACACTTCTTTATCTTTTTGTCCCTCCCTAAAGAGAGATGAAAACTTTCCTTGGATGAAGGAAGAAGGAGCTGAATCATAAAAAACAAAAGAGTGATGTACTGATATAGGCCTTCACTCTTCATTTCTCTGGTAGGGCTGAGGGAAAAAGAGCAAGTACCTGTGGCTCACTTTTCATCTAGAAAAGGAACTGGCAGACTTTTACTTAAAGGGCAAGATAGTAAATATTTTAGGCTTCTCAGGAAAAGCAAAATCAAGGCTATAATGTAGTAATTTACATAACCATTTAAAATATAACCATTTATTTCTATTGGCTAAATATATGTACTACACTTTATATTTTCTTCAAAACAGTATGTGTCTTTGCTTCCCAATACCCCACTCTAGGCAGGCTGCTCTTCAATAGAAGGCTGTTTCTAAGTTCTGAAATGTGAGTGTATCTGATTCTGTAGACAAGAATTATATGAACTGTGATTTTAGCCATTCTGTGCTGAGCTTCAGTTTCTGTAAACTGATGGTAATGATATCTGCCTATGCCTCTAATATGAGTGGCTGAAGTTCAAATAAGCTAAAACAG
The DNA here is from genome assembly GCF_964656455.1 of Halichoerus grypus. NCBI lineage: Eukaryota > Metazoa > Chordata > Mammalia > Carnivora > Phocidae > Halichoerus > Halichoerus grypus. Next base: position 113,897,159 of record NC_135727.1, on the reverse strand, counting down.
TATGAAGGTGAATTGCAGCTTCAAAGTGCATGACACCTTCTAATTGTTATAGATATGCCTATTACAAAGCATTTGGCCATATCTTCCTATCTTCCTCTTTTTCCCTCTCTCGTTTTGAAATCTTCACTCTTCTTTGTTCTGCATGGATGTGTTTTGCTATTCACTTAACTGATAAATTAATTTTGATGGCTTCTCATTCAATATGTTCTCTTCTGATCCAATGTCTCCCAGTAGTGATTTTCTGGAAATAAGTTGGAAAAAATGATGACCTCCAATGGTGGAGATTGGGGATATGTGGCACATGATCATAGAAGTTACCTTGTATGAGAAGGGCCTTTTGGAGCTTATGTTAGCCTTTTATCCATACAATTGTTAATTCTCAAATAATTAGGAGTACCACTCCTTTGAGAGGAGCTATGCTTGGTGCTGTAGATATAGCAGTGAATGAGACAGAAAAAGGTCCCTCCCACATAGATCTTAACATGCTAATGGGGAATGAATTTGTTTCCTGTTGCTGGTGTAACAAGTTACCACACACTCAGTGGCTTAAAGCAACACAAACTTGTTAAGTTATGGAGGTCAAAAGTCAGGAGTCTCAAATGGGTCCACAGGCCTGTGTTCCTACTGGAGGCTCCAGGGAAGAATCTATTAAAGGTTGCCTATATGCTATGGCTTATATACCTTCTTCTTTATCTTCAAAGCCAGAAATACAACATCTTCAAACTTCTTAGAAGCAGAGAGACAATCATCACTTCACCTTTTGTCTGACACTCTCCAGCCTCTCTCTTATAGGGAACCTTGTGATTATAGTGGGTCCACCTAGATAATCCAGGAAAATGTCCCCAACTCAAGATCCTTAACTGAATCACATCTGCAAAGTGTCCTTTTTTCATGTCAAGTGACATAAGTTCTGGGGATTATGTTGAATATATCTCTAGGGGGTCATTATTCAGTCTACCAGAGAGAGGAGGAAGAGGAAGGGAGAGGGTGACTAAGAGAGAGAGGGAGGGAGAGAGAGGGAAAGTAAACAGGTGTGTAAATATATAAGATGATTTTATTCATTTTTTATTTTTTAAAAGATTTAATTATTTGAGAGAGAGTGAGAAAGAGAGCACAAGCAGGGGGAGAGGGCAGAGGGAGAAGCAGACTCCCTTCTGAGCAGGGAGCCCGATACGGGACTCGATTCCAGGACCCGAGATCATGACCTGAGCTGAAGGCAGACGCTTATCCAACTGAGCCACCCAGGTGCCCTATAAGATGATTTTGGAGTGTGATTTGTGCTATGAAGGCAGTAAGGAGGGTTAATAGAGCTGCACCACCCAGTGTGGTAGCCACAAGCTACAGGTGACTACTGAGTTTTTAAAATGGGGCTAGTGTGAATGAGGAGTTGATTTTTAAATTTTATTTCATTTTGAATACTGCAAATTCAGGTAGCCAAAATGGCTAATGGCTACCATATTGGACAGCACAGCTCTAGGCTTTTTAGAGGCCACAGAAGAACATGTTTCCTTTCTTTTTAACTTAACTGAATTGTATAAAGATCCATGAAAGCAGTCAGTCCCCATTGGCCTTAATAGATGGAATAAGGCTGCTCAGGTGAGCAAATAGGTGTCTTTTCCTGAATGAGCAAAAGAGAAACATTCCCTATTACCAAAGCAATCTTCCAGGTCCAACCAGAGAAACTCCCTTCCATTTAGGGGCTAAGGTAGGGCACAGCTTATAATACTTCATTTCCTTCCTTATATATACACATGCTTGCCCTGGCTTCATGGTGAGCTGAGTGTATGTCCTTACTTACTGACTTTGGACTTGGCCATGTGATTTGTGTTGGTCAATGAAATGTTAACAGCTGTGATAGAAGCATGGGCTTTACACATGCTCATATGGTTGGGTTTATCCTCTTGTGTTCCTGAGGCTGCTATGAAAACAGCCTATCCTGGGTAGCCACTGGTCCAAGGAGAATGTGGAGACATGTGGGAACAGGCCTGAATCCAAGCTAGAGACACACCTTGAGGCTGGAGTCCATCCTACCCTAGCTGAACTACAGCCAATCTACAGGTCTGTTTTAAGACCTATTTTGTGTCAATTTGTTACTTACCATTATGGTAGCACAGGTGACTGATACAAGGGGAAATACACGAAGGACTTCTCCTTTCTTGGAGGACTTTGCACATAACTGAGGGAGGCTGAATTCTCCCTAATTCTTCCAAGCTCCCTTTGGATTTTACATTTAACATGGGTGAGACCAGACAGGGATTATTTGCTTTCAAGGCAGTTTCTTTTAGTAGCTTTAAGAAGAGGGAGACCTTCAAAGTCTAAAGATTTGTGTAACCGAAATTGCACAGCTCAGTGAGCAAAGCAGCTAAGTGGAACTCTTCACTTTAACAAGGTCTATTTTTGGCTTCAATGATGCAACTTTGTCCTTCCTGAACTCACCATCTTTCAAGCTTTGTTACCAGGAAAGCAAGGAAAATACCACTAGCTAGCCTTCCTCCTAAAGTAAGTGTGATGAAAAACAAAATTGGCAAAGACTTTGAAAAGCCAACAGTAATTTAAATATATGGGTTTTCTTTCAGTAGCTAAAGTCAGTAAAAGTAAACCTGGCAATGCCTCTCAAATGGACATTCTCTTCTTAGTGACTGACTGAGTGGAAGCTTAGCCACCTCTCCTGTTGTTTCTCTGCATGGCCAAAGTTGAGTGAATTTTTCTCCTTGTGATTTTTTGTTGCCTCCTGAGCATTAATGATGCTGGGATAGCATTGTACTCTCCCCCCAGGTGCATCGATTTTCCTGCTTGAATTGATGTAGTCCCACAAAGAGAACACCTCACTGTTATTATCCTTTTGGATGCTCTATTCACTGACTTGGCGATTCTACTCAGCTTAATCAAAAGTAGGTTGTGTCTATGGAAGAAAATACAACTTTTCAGATGTGGGAAACTTCCTGAGCTTGATGCATGAGAATAGGCATCTACTCAAAGATTAAGGGAATCAAATTTCAAAAATTTAATATAGCAACTGATGAAAATATTCATGGAACAGCAAACTACAGCATGCGAGATTTTGCACTCTACTTACAGGAAAAATCATGTGTTCCTATGTGTTTGGATCTGGCAACAGAGGCCAAAGTTGTAATTACTGTTTTTATTTTCTCTTTTCTGGATGAGGATATTTATTCAGTGAGGAAGCCATTAAACTGGGATAGACAATTACCAATATCCACACAGAGAAGTCTGGCTCATTCCTCTGTGCTCTTGTTGCAGTTGCTCAACTCAATTATATTATTCTTATTTGTGCTGTATGTCCAGAAATTTCTCCCTCAGGCCAAAGATCAGCCACACTATCATGGTCTTTTGGGTACAGGACTAAGGGAGAAATTCTCTTCCCTGAAGCTTCAGTAGGGCTGAAACCAAGGAGGATGCATACCTGAGTTAAATAGGAAGTTGAGTCTCGTACAACCAGAGATTGAATCAAAGCAGATGGTTAGAGCTAAAAGGTAAGAAGCAGATCATGGCAGGCATTTGGTGCCAGTGAGAAGAGAAATCCACTTCAAGAAAGCAGGGCATAATCCCAGGTAATTCTTGGAATAAGCACTATTGTCAGGGGCTGGAACCCATGTGCCTGTAGGTGTATATGAGCACATGGAGTTAGCTATAAAGGACAGAAATGGGACCTATCCTCCAAGTCTGTCTCTCTCACAAGACTGAGCTCCCTGAGAAAACTCTCACCTAAAATTTCTTCTTATTCCTCTAGTGCTTATCATATATGAACGATACAAATTTTGGCAGCATGTAAAAATAATCCAGATCAAGCGGATACACAATATTTTTGTTGATGTAACTATTCAAGTAAGTCAAGTTATACCAAGAGACAAAGGTTCAGGTGAGTAACCTTTCATTTATATAATGAGTTGCAATTTGTGTAATGGAAGAACAGAAAAGACAGAATTAAAAAGGCAAAAAGTAGTTTTTGAAGGAAAAATGCTGGTCAGAGGGTTTTCTGGTAGCAAACTAACTGCATGCTTTCGAAAAGGCTACAGTGATTCTCTGGAGTTGGTAAAAAATGTTGGCTCCTCCTGCTGTGAAAAGAAGATGGACTTGAAATGTACCCTTTAGATTTTTCTTAGAGAAAAGCACTTTGAAAGGAGAAAACACCACAGAAGTGCCAAGTCTTATTATTATCATCACTGCCATGAATACCTCCAAGCCACAGAAAAGCATATTCATAAAAGAAGTCTGTTTTGGAGCTGGGCTGGTGAGGAAAGTTCATTTGAAATATTCTGTGCACAAGCTGCCTGCATTTAGTGCCATATCCCTGAAATCCCAAATTACTACTGTCACCACTGTGTGCAGAAAAACTTTCAGGTAAATAAAGAGCACAGCAGGAAGAAAATGTTAAATGCTCATACAGTGGCCTAATGATAACAATCCCAGGGCATTATTTGCTTCCATGGTAAATCATAGTGTGAAAATAACAATATACATTCCTGTTACTGACCACTGTCACCAATCACTATGGAACACTGGCTCTTTTTATTTTTTCCTACAATTGCAGAAAGCCTAAAATAAATCTTCCACACATGAATGTCAGGTCTATTTGGCCTCTAGCTTTTCTAGAACTGCTCAAGTTCTCATGCTCATATTCATCTATATATTACTGATATGTTCATACAGACACACATCTAGAGTAGGAATTGGCAAATGACAGCCTGTGGCCTAAATGTAGTCTAAAATGCCCAAATGTCCATTGTCTGTTTTTCCTATGTCTCATGAGCTAAGACTGGTTTTTACATTTTTAAATGGTTGGGGGGAAAAATGTCCGGAAAAAAAATGTCCAAAGAAGGATATTTCATGACAAGAGAAAATTATATTAAATTTAAATGTTGACATTTTCATAAATACTTTTATAACTGTGATTACAGTTGCATTTACTAGTATGTGAAGAAAAAGAAACAAACTTGTCTTATTTACTGTGAATAACTGCAGATACTAGCATCATAGTTGGGGACAAAGTTAGAACTGAATGTATACAATTCCACATCTCAAAATTGCTAGGCGTATATTCTTAGGCAATGTCTTTACCTTTGTTTGTAAAGTGGAAAATCTTGAATCCACAGTTATTATGAGGATTATGAGACAAAATATGTATGGTCCTTTTGTTTAGCACCCAGCATATAGGAAACACTCAGTAAGTGTCATTTAAGCCTAAGTCTATTATGCACAGAGTGAGAATTTCAACTTCTGGCAATGTAACAAGTTTCTCAATGAGAACAACTAGAAAATCTGAACAAAGTAGTAAAAACCTCTATTTGAAGGCATAGGGGAGCTATCAAGGTACAAAGATTAGATTAGTGGCATTAAGATCCTGCAGAGAAGAAAAGCCAGAGAAGTGAGCCTGGCATTTGGCACTGCTTTCTATCTCAAGGTGTCTGACAATTCCAAAAGCAGTAGCTGAGAGGCTAATAAGTAGGACAGACATTTCAATAGACTCAGACACATCCTGGGATGAAAATTCAAGTTCAAGACCACCAAGGGGGAGGAGTCCTAACATACACTTAGGGATTTCTGTTAGAATTCTAAAGACACCTAAATTTAGAAAGCAAACATTAACAGACCAAAAGAAAGAAATAGACAGCAATATATTAATAGTAGGGAGCTTTAAGTCCCTACTTGCATCAATGGATAGATCATCTAGACAGAAAATCAATAAGGAAACACTGCCCTTAAATAACACGTTAGACCAAATGAACTTAACAGATTTATACAGAACATTCCTTTCAGAAACACCAGAATACACATTCTGCTCAAGTGCACAGGGAGCATTCTCGAGGACAGATAATATGTTAGGCTACAAAGCAAGTCTTAATAAATTTAAGAGAACTGAAATAGTATCAAGCATCTTCTCTGACTACAATGGTATGAACTAGAAATCAATTATATGAGGAAAGCTGGTATTCACAAATATATGGAGATTGAGCAGCAAATGGGTAAATGAAGCAATCAAAAGAGAAATAAAAAAATGAAATGCAACAAAAGCACTTCTAAGAGGGAAGTTAATAGCACTAAATGTCTACCTCAAGAAACAAGAAAAATCTCAAACAACCTAACTTTACACCTCAAGGAACTAGAAAAATAAGAACAAAGGAAGCCCCAAGTTAGTAGAAGGAAGGAAATAACAAATGACAGAGCAAAAAAAAAAAAAAATATATATATCTATACACACACACACACACACACACACACACACATATATATGTATGTATGTAAATTAAAAAGAAAACAGAAAAGATAGTGAAACCAAGAGCTGGTTCTGTGATAAACTAAAACAAAATTGGCAAACCTTTAGCTACACTCACCAAGAAAAATAGAGGAGTCAAATAATTAAAATCAGAAATGAAGAGACAGACATTACAACTGATACCACAGAAATACAAATGATCAGGAGACTACAATGAACAATTCTATACCAACAAATTAGCAGCCTAGAATACATACATTCATAAAAATATATAACCTTCCAAGACTGAATCATGAAAGAATGGAAAATCTAAACAAACCAATTAATAATAAGGAAATTCAATCAGCAATCAAAAACCTTCCAACAAACTAAAGTTCAGGACCTGATGGCTTCATGGGTGAATTCTACCAAACATTCAAAGAAGACTTAATACCAATCCGTCTCAAACTCTTAAAGGAAAATAAGAGGAGGAAACTCATTTACAAAGCATTACCCTGATATCAAAATCAGACAAAGACACCACAAGAAAAACTGCAGACCAACATCCCTGATGAATGTAGGTGCAAAAATCTTCAACAAAATATCTGCAAGCTGAATTCAACAATACATAAAAATAATCATATACCATGATCATATGAGATTTATTCCAAGGATGCAAGGATGGTTCAACATCCACAAATCAGTAAATGGGATATACCACTTTAACAAAATGAAGGATAAAAATCATATGATCATCTCAGTAGATGCAGAAAAAGCATTTGACAAAATTCCAAATTCACTTATGGATTTAATAACTCTCAAAAAAGTGGATATAGAGGGAATGTACCTTTAGTTGTAATAAATGCCATATATGACAAGCTCGTGGATAATGTCATATTCAACAGGGGAAAGCTGAAAGATTGTCCTTTGAGACCAAGAACAAGATGAGAATGCCCACTCTCACATCTTTAATTTAAAAAGAGAATTGGAAGTCCTAGTCAGAGTAATTAGTCAAGAAAAAGAAATAAAAGGCATTCAAATTGGAAAGGAAGAAGTAAACTGTCACTGTTTGCAGATGATAAAATTATAGAGAGAAGGCACTAAAGACTCCACTAAAAGACTGTTAGAACTAATAAGCAAATTCTGTATAATTGGAGGATACAAAATCAATATATAAAAGTGTGTTTTGTTTGTATACACTAAAAACAAATAGAAAGAGAAATTAAGAAAACAATTCCATTTATCATTGCATAAATGAATACAATACCCAGGAAAAAATTCAGCCTAGGAAAAAGACCTGTACACTGAAAACTGTAAGACACTGATGGAAGAAACTGAAGAAGGCATGAATAAATGGAAAGATACTCCATGCTCATGGATTAGAAGAATTAATACTGTTAAATGTATATACTACCCAAAGTAATCTACAGATTCAATGCAATCCTGATCAAAATTCCAATGGCACTTTTCACACAAATAGAACAATCCTAAAATTAGTATGGGACCATAAAAGACCCAAAATAAGGCAAAGCAGTCTTAAGAAAAAAAAAAGCTGGAGGCATCACACTCCCTGATTTCAATCTATATCACAAAGCTATAGTGATCTAAACAGTATGGTATTGACATAGAAATCAATGGAACAAAACAGTTTAGAAGTAAACCCATGCATATATGATCAATTAATTTAGGACAAAGGAGCCAGGAACACTCAATGGGCAAAGGACAGACTCTGCAATAAATGGTGGTAAGAAAATTGGACAGCTACATGCAAGTGAATGAAACTCAACCACTATCTTACATGACCCAAAAAAAAAACACCTCAAAATCGATTAACAACTTGAATGTAAAACATGAAACCATACAACTTTTAAAGAAAATAGGTGGTAAGCTCCTTGATATTGGTCTTGGTAATTATTTTTGCTTTTGTTGCTAGTTCAAAAAAAAAAAACTGAACTGTGAGACTACATCACAAGTGAGACTACATCAAATGAAAAAGTTTATGCACAGCAGAAGAAATCATCTATGCAACTAAAAGGCAACCTCCTGAATGGGAGAAAATGTTTGCCAATCATATATCTCATAAGGGGTTACTATCCAAAATATATAAAGAACTCATACAACTTAAGAGCAAAAACAAAACCCAATTTAAAAAATGGGTAGAGGATCTGAATAGGCGTTTTGCCAAAGGAGAAATATAGATGGCCAACAGGTATGTGAAAAGATGCTCAACATCACTAGTCATTATGGAAATGCAAATCAAAACCACAATGAGATATCACCTCATGCCTGTTAGAATGGCTATTCTCAAAAAGACAGGAAATAACAAGTGTGAGTATATGGAGAAAAGGGAACCCTTGTGTACTCTTGGTGGAAGGTAAATTGCTGCAGCTACTATGGAAAAAAATATGGAGGTTGCTCAGAAAATAAAAAACTGAACTACCATAGAATCCAGCAACTTCAGTTCTGGGTATTTACCTGAAGAAAATGAAAATGCTAACAACATGGATGGACCTTGAAGGCATTATGCCAAGTGAAATAAGTCAGAGGAAAAAAATACTGTATGATGTCACTTATATGTGGACTCTTAATAACAAACAAAGACTAAGCTCATAGGTTCAGAGAACAGATTGGTAGTTGCCAGAGATGGGGGTTAGGGGTGGGTGAAATGGGTGAAGGAAATATAAAGGTACACAATTCCAGATATAAAATAAAACATAGTGATGTAATGTATAGCAGTGTGACTACAGTTAATAACATACTACAGATCTTAAAAGTACTCATCATAAGAAAACAAAATTGGTAACTATAGTGATGGATGTTAGCTGGACTTATCATGTCGATCATTTAGCAATATATGTATACTAAATCATTATGTTGTATATCTGAAACTAATAAGATGTTACATGTCAATTATACCTCAAATTAAAAAAGAACTCCAAAGGACTGCATTTTAAGATTAAGTGTTAATGGCACGTTCCAGCTTTCAGAGATACCGAAACCTAACTTTGGGTAATATTCCATGATTGAATTAAGTTGCTCTGGGATTTCTAGTGCCCTTAAACAACCCACCTGCCTGCAAGGAAAAGTCAACACTCTCTGCAGGAAGATCACGTCATCTGGAACCTCAACTTATCTCACCTTTTCTTTCATATAAAATGTTCAATAGTTGCTTTAAAAATAACCAGCTATGCACAAAGAAAAATTTGTTCAAAAACCAACAACAAAAGCAGACAATAAAAACCAACACACAGGCAGTCCATATAAGGAAGATATCATTTAGGAATTTCATATATGGTTAACTTGATACCAAATTAACTTAATTTCACACTTTAATGTTACAGTTGTTTCTTTCAATATCATCATGCATACTTAGGATGTATCACAAACCACTAATATACAAGAGGAAAAGATGGGATATTAGTGCACGGCTGTTGTTGAAAAAGAGGAAGAAATCACAATAGCAATCAGAACATTTTAACATCTAAAAATGGTTCCATGATGACTTTAAATATTTCTTCAAATACTCCATGCCTTTGAAAGTGATAAAAGATAAAATAAAAGAACATGAAATCTGAATATAGACAATCACAGGGACATAAACACACAAAATCCTCAATTTTCATTTGCAAATAAAATAGTGAAGTTTTAACAACTGTAACATGAAATTTTAAGTTAGTTGGGTATCAAGTTTCCTATATGTGTAAATATTTAAATTGGAAATCAAATGACCCAGGCTACAGCCTCACAGGGAAGTGGCCAGACTTAGAAAAACAAGTGTACAGAGACAACCCTCTACGTGAAAGAAATACAATGCCCATTTTCACTCTCCTTTCTTTTTAGAGTCTAATTATAGGATTTTTTTTCTGAGTCCTCATGAATGTTTTGTTCTTATGTTACATAAAGTGGGCAGACCACTTTTAATGACCCTCTCATTTTCTCTGTTTCCTATGGATACCATGATACAGCACCTAGAAAATTGCCTTTCATTCATGGGAGCTTAAAAGAAGCAGGTTATAATAATAGCTAACAGTAACTGAGTACTTAGTATGAACCAGATACCATGATAGGCATTTTCATGTATCCAAATATTTAATATTTGCAATACATTTAGGTTTTTACCAAAAAAAGAACTTCAAAATAACACTAGTTAATATTTTAAAAGACACAGATTTTTGGTTGAGAAATGGAAACTAAAAAAAAAAGCAATTGAAAGGAAATTATAAAAGTAGAAATTAAAATTGAGAGCTCAATGGATTAAGTGTAGACTGGATGCAAAAGTATATGGAATTAGCTAACTGGAATATGAATCAGAATAAAAATATCCAGACTTTAATTATAGAGAATCAAAAGGGTAGGAATAAATACAAACTTTTGGCACACAATGAAAAACTAACTCCTATAATTGGGCAGAAATTATTAGCAAGGTAATGGCTGGCCATTTCTCAAAAATGGTGAAAGAGGGGTGCCTGGGTGGCTCAGTTGGTTGAGCATCTGCCTTCGGCTCAAGTCATGATTTCAGGATCCTGGGATCAAGCCCCACATAGGGCTTCTCTGCTTATTGGGAGTCTGTGTCTCCCTCTGTGCCTCCCCCTGCTTGTGCTCTCTCTCTCAAATAAAATAAAATCTTTTAAAAAAAAGTGGTGAGAGATATCAAGCCACAGACGAAAAGCAGCACTACATATGCCAAACTGGATACATAGTAAGAAAACCATATCTAAATACTTTATAATAAAGCATCAGTTAACAAAACAAAGTACAAATTAAAACAAGATACCATTATACACTTATCAGAATGGCTAAAATCCAAAACATGGCCAACACCAAATACCAGAGAGAATATGGAGAAAAAAGAACTCTTATTATTTAGGAAAGCAAAATGGTACAGCCACTTTGGAAGACAGTCTGCCAATTTTTACACAGCTAAATGTAGTATTGCCATATGATCCAATGATCATGATCCTTGGTAATTACCCAAATTAGTTGACAATTTATGTCCATGATAACCTGCACAAATATCTTACAGTTTTATTCATAATCAATAAAACCTGGAAACAACCAATATGTCCCTCAATAGGTGACTGGATAAACGAACTGTGGTACACCCCTACAATGGAATCATATTCAGCACTAAAAAGATATGATCTATCAAGCCATGACAGCACATGGAAGAGCCTTAACTGATACTGGTAAGCCAAAAGAAGCTAGTCTGTAGAGGCTACAGATTGTTTGATTCCAACTATGTGACATTCTGGAAAAGGCACAAATAGAAGAGTGAAAAGATCAGTGGTTGCAAGGAGTTTAGGGGGGAGGGAATGAGGAATAAATAGGTGGAACACAGGGTAATTTTCAGGCAGGGAAGCTATTCTGTATGAAACAATCTAAAAAACTAAACTAAAAAATCTCAATAGGTGCAGAAAAAGCATTTTATAAATCTAACATATATTGTTGATAAAAAAAGAAAACTCACTGCAAAACACAAATAAGAAGGGAACTTCCTCATCTTCATAAAAGGCATTTACAAAAACTTACAGTAACATTATTTGGTGGCAAAAGCCTGAACGTATTACCCTAAGATCAGGAACGATAGAAAAAGATGTGTGCTTTTACCATTTCTATTCAACAATGTACTAGATGTTAGAGCCAGTGCCACTAGGCAAGAAAAAGATAGAAGGCGGGGCACCTGGGCAGCTCAGTTGGTTAAGCATCTGCCTTTGGCTGAGGTCATGATCACAGGGTCCTGGGCTCGAGCCCCGCATTGGGCTCTATGCTTCTCCCTCTCTCCCTCTGCCTGCCGCTCTGCCTACTTGTTCTCTCTCTGTGTCAAAAATAAGTAAAGAAAGAAAGAAAGGAAGAAAGAAAGAAAGAGAAAGAAGGCAGGCCTCTAGACTATAAAGAAAAAAAAAATTGTCTGTAGTCACAGAAGATATGGTCACTGGGCGCCTGGGTGGCTCAGTTGGTTAAGCGACTGCCTTCGGCTCAGGTCATGATCCTGGAGTCCCGGGATCAAGTCCCGCATCGGGCTCCCTGCTCGGCAGGGAGTCTGCTTCTCCCTCTGACCCTCCTCCCTCTCATGCTCTCTGTCTCTCATTCTCTCTCTCTCAAATAAATAAATAAAATCTTTAAAAAAAAAAAAAAAAAAAAAAGAAGATATGGTCACTAATGTAGAAATTCTGACAGAATTTACAAAAAGGCTACCAGAACTAAAAGTGAGTTTAGCAGGGTTGCAGGATACAAGATCAATATACAAAAATCAAAGATTTCTCTAGGTATCTATAATAAAAAAATCAGAAATTATAACAAAAATACTACCAATTAAAATAGCATAAAATATGAAATACAAAATATATGAAAGACCTGTATATTGAAAACTACAAAAGGCTGTTGAAAGAAATTAAAGAAGACCTAAAGAAATGGAGACATACACAGTCTTATGGGTCCTAAGACTCAGTATTATTGTCAGTTCTCTTCAGCTGACTTGTATCTTCAACACAGTCTCAATCCAAATACCAGCATGCTCTTTTGTACAAACTTAAAAGCTGATTCTAAAATTCCTATGGAAATCCAAAATATCTGGGATAGCCAGAACAATTTTCAGAAAGAACAAAGTTGGAGGGCTAAAACCATCTCATTTCAAGAGTTATTATAAAGATACAGTTAGCCAGACTGTGTGGTATATGCACAATGACAGAAAAATAAAAAAGTGGAATAAAATAGAGCTTGGGAAGAGACCTGCACATATATAAACAAGTATATTCTGACAAAGGTGCAAAGGCAATTCAGTGCAGAAAGTATTCTTTTTTCAACAAAGAGTGTTGGCAAAAGATAAAGAAATTCCATCCATACCATATACTATATATAAATATTAACTTGAAGTAAACCACAGACCTAAATGTAAAACCTGAAACTATAAAATGTGTAAAAGAACACATAAAGAACTTAATAGTCACCTCATAAAAGAAGATATGCAGGTGGCAAATAAGCTTATGAAAAGATGCCTTACATCTTCTGTAATCAGGGAAATGCAAATTAAAATAAGGTAACACTATACACTTACTAGAATGGCAAAATCCAAAACACTGACAACTTCATGTGCTGGTGAGGATGTGGAGTTCAGGTTCATTGTTGACGGGAATGCAAAATAGTATAGCCACTTTGGAAGACAGTTTGGCAGTTTCTTAGAAAAGTAAACATACTATTGCCATTGGATCCAGTACTTGGGTTCCTTGATATTTACCCAAAGGAGTTGAAAACTTATGTCCACACACAAAAAAACTGCACCAAGATGTTTAGAGCAGCTTTATTTGTAATTGCTAAATCTTGGAGGCAACCAGTATGTCCTTCAGTAGGTGAATGGACATATTAACTGTGGTATATCCAGATGATGGGATATTATTCTGTACTAAAAAAAAAAAAAAAAAAAAAAAAGGACTACCAAGCCATGAAAAGACACAGACGAAACTTCAATCCATATTACTAAGTGAAAGAAGCTAATCTGAAATGACTACATAATGTATGATTCTGACTAGATGACATTCTGGAAAAGGCAAAATTATGGAGACAGTAAAAAAAAAATCCGTGGTTATCAGGGGTTGGCCAGGGGTGGTGGTGAGTAAGTCAATCATAGAGGATTTTTAGGGAACTGAAAATACTCTCTCTGATACCATAATGATAGATACGTGTCATTATACATTTGTCTGAACCCACTGAATGTACAATGCCAAAAGTGAACCCTAATGCAAACTATGGACTTTGGGTGATTATGATTTATCAACATAGGTTCAATTGTAAAAGTGTATCATTCTGGTAGGAAATGTTGATAACGGCAGAAGCTATGTATGTGTGGAGGCAGGGGTTATAACAGTCTCCCCTTATCCATGGGGGATATATTCCAAGACTACCAGTGGACGCCAGAAACCATAGATATTGCCAAGCCTTATATATACTATATTTTATCTTATATATACATCTATGATAAAGTTTAATTTGTAAATTAGGCACAGTAAGAGACTGACAAAAACAACTAATAATAAAATGCAATGATTTAAATAATATACAGGCCTACCTCGCTTTATTGTGCTTTACTTTATTGCACTTCACAGATAGTGGTTTTATTTATTTATTTTTTTAACAAATTGAAGGTTTGTGGCAGCCCTGCATGGAGCAAGTCTATCAGGGCCATTTTTTTCCCACCAGTATTTGCTCACTTTGTGTCTTTGTGTCACATTTTGGTACTTATCACAATATTTCAAACTTCCTATTTGTTATGGTTATCTGTGATCACTGAGCTTTGGTATTCCTATTGTACTTTGGGGACACCAAAAATTGTGCCCATATAAGATGGCAAACTTAATTGATAAATGTTGTGTGTTTTTGAGCTGCTCCACCAATGGGCTGTTCCCCCATCTTTCTCCCTCTCTTCAGGTCTTTCTAGTCAAAGAGACACAACAATATTAAAATGAGACCAATTAATAACCCTACAATGTCCTCTAAATGTTCAAGTAAAAGTAAAAGTTGCATGTTTCTCACTTTAAATCCAAAGCTAGAAACAATTAAGCTTAGGGAGGAAAGCATGTTGAAAGCTGAGATAGGCCAAAATCTAGGCCTCTTAGGCCAAACAGCTAAGTTGTGAATGCAAAGGAAAACTTCTTGAACAAAATTAAAAGCGGTCTCCCACACAAAGACAACATCATACTCGATGGTGAAAAACTGAGATTTTCCCCCAAGGTCAGGAACAAAACAAGGATGTCCAGTCTCACCAGTTTTATTTAACATACTACTGGAAGTCCTAGCCAGAGCAATCACACAACATAAAGAAATAAAAAGGCATCCAAATTGGTAAAGAAGAAGTAAAACTCTAAGTATATGCAGATGACATGATACTATATTTAGAAAATCCTGAAGACTCCACCAAAAAACTACTAGAACTGATGAATGAATTCAGTAAAATCACAGGATACAAAATCAACGTACAGAAATATGTTGCATTCCTATACACTAATAATGAAGCAGCAGAAATTGGAATTAAGAAAATAGCCCCATTTGCAATTGTACCAAAAACAATAAAATATCTAGGAGTAAACCTAACCCAAGAGGTGAAAGACCTGTACTCTAAAAACTATAAGACACTGATGAAATTCAAGACGATGCAAAGAAATGGAAAGACATTCCATGCTCATGGGTTGGAAAAACAAATATTGTTAATATATCTATACTACCCAAAGCAATCTACACATTTAATGTATCCCTATCAAAATACCAATAGCATTTCTCACATAACTAGAACAAACCTAAAATTTGTTTGGAACCACAAAAGACCATGAATAGCCATAGCAATCTTGAAAAAGAAAAATGAAACTGGAGGCATCACAATTCTAGATTTCAAGTTATATTACAAAGCAGTAGTAATTAAAACAGTATGGTACTGGCATAAAAATACACACATAGATCAATGGAACAGAAAACCCAGAAAGAGACACACAACTATATGGTCAATTAATCTTCGACAAAGCAGAAATGAATATACAACAGGAAAAAGACAGTCTCTTCAACAAGTGCTGTTGGGGAAAACTGGACAGCCATATGCAAAAGAATGAAACTGGACCACTTTCTTAAACCATAGACTCAAATATGGATGAAAGACCTAAATGTGAGACCTGACACCATAAAAATCCTAGAAGAGAGCACAGGCAATAGTAATATCCCTGACATCAGCTGTAGCAACATTCTTCTAGATAGGTCTCCTGAGGCAAGGGAAATAAAAGCAAAAATAAACTCTTGGGACTACATCATAATAAAAAGCCTCTGCACAGCAAAGGAAACAATCAATAAAACTGAAAGGTAACCTACTGAATGGGAGGAGATATTTGCAAAAAACGTATGTGATGAAGGGTTAGTATCCTAAATATATAAGGAACTGATACAACTTAATACCCAAAAAACAAAGAATCCAATTAAAGGGTGGGAGAAGACCTGAATAGACATTTCTCCAATGAAGACATACAGATGGAGGACTGACACATTAAAAGATGCTCAACATCAGTCATCATCAGGGAAATGCAAATAAAAACTAAAATGAGATGTCACCTCACACCTGTCAGAATGGCTAAAATAAAAAACAAGTGTTGGTGAGGATGTGGAGAAAAAGTCCTCTTGCACTTTTGGTGGGAATGCAAATTGGTGCAGCCACTGTGGAAAACATTATGGAAGTTCCTCAAACAATTAAAAACAGAACTACCCTACGATCCAGGAATCACAATACTGGGTATTTACCCAAAGAATACCAAAGCACTATTTCAAAGGGATATATGCACCCCCATGTTTACTGCAGCATTATTACAATAGCCAAACTGTGGAAGCAGCCCAAGTGTTTATTAATTGATGAATGGATAAAGAAGATGTGGTATGTGTACACACACACACACACACACACACACACACACACAGGAATATTATTCAGCCATAAAAAATCATGAAATCTTGCCATTTGCAGCAACATGGATAGAGCTAGAGAGTATAATGCTAAGCGAAATAAGTCAGTCAGAGAAAGACAAATATCATATAACCTCACTCATATGTGGAATTTAAGAAGCAAAACAAATGAACAAAGGGAAAAAAAGAGACAAATGAAGAAACAGTCTCTTAATTATAGAGAATAAACTGATGGTTCCTGATGGATAGAAGATCAAACCAGCCACAACATTCCCTTAAGTCAAAGCCTAATCCAGAGCAAGGTCCTAACTCTTCTTAGTTCTGTTGAAGCTGAGAGAGGTGAGGAAGCTACAGGAAAAAAGTCTGAAGGTACCAGAGGTTAGTTCATTAAGTTTAAGGAAAGAAGTTGTCTTCATAATATAAAAGTGTAAAGTGAAGCAGCAAGTGCTAATGTAGAAGCTACTTCAGAGTTATCCTGAAGATCTAGCTAAAATAGTTAATGAAGGAGGTTACATTAAATAACAGTTTTTTCAATAAAAATGAAACAGCCTTATATTGGAAGAAGATGCCATACAGGACTTTGATAGGGGAAATCAATGTCTGGCTGTAAAGCTTCTTAGGACAGGCTGACTCTCCTATTAGGGGCTAAAGTAGCTGGTGATAACTACATTGAAGCCAATGCTCACTGACCATTCCAAATTCCTAGGTACCTTAAGAATTATGCTACATCTACTGTCTGTCTTCCATAGATGGAACAACAAAACCTAGATGACAGCACACCTGTTTACAACATGGCTTACTGAATATTTTAAGCCCACTGTTGAGACCTATTGTTCTGAAGAAAAGATTCCTTTCAAAATAACTCCTCATTAACAGGACACCTGGTCACCCAAGAGTTTTGATAAAGATGTACAACAAGATTAATGTTGTTTTCATGCCTGCTAACACAACATCCATTCTGCAGTCCATGGATCAAGGAGTTATTTTGACTTTCAAGTCTTATTATTTATTAAATATATTTCATAAAGCTACAGCAGTCATGGATAGTGGTTCCTCTGATGGATGGGGGCAAAGTCAACTGAAAAGCTCCTGGAAAAGACTCACCATCCTAGATGCCCTTAAGAACACTGGTGATTCATGAGAAGAGGGGAAAATGTCAACATTCACAGGAGTTTGGAAGAAGTTGATTCCAATCCTCATGGATGACTTTGAGAGGTTGAAGACATCAGTACAGGAACTAAGTGCAGGTATGTGGTGGAAATGGCAAGAGAACTAGAATTAGTAGTAGCCTGAACATGAGACTGAATTGCTGCAATCTCATGATAAAGCTTGAATGGAAGAGGACTCACTTCTTAAGGATGAGCAGAGAAAGTGGTTTCTTGAGATGGAATCTGGTAAAGATGGTATCAAGACTGTTGAAATGACAACAAAGGATTTAGAGTATTACATAAACTTAGTTGATATAGCAGTGGCAGGTTTGAGAGTACTGACTCCAATTTTAAAAGAAATTCTTACGTGGTTTAAATGTTACAAAGAGCATCACAGGCTACCAAGAAATCACTGATGAAAGGAAGAGCTGATTGATACAGCATACTTTACTCTTGTATTATTTTAAGAAATTGCCACAGCCATCCCAACCTTTAGTAATCAGCACCCTAATCAGTCAGCAGTCATTAACATCAAGGCAACACCCTCTACCAGCAAAAAGATGGAAACTTGCTGAACTCTCAGATGACTGTTAGCATTTTTTAGGAATAAAGTATTTTTTAATTAAGGTATGCAAATTGTTGTTTTAGACATAATGGTATTGCACACTTAACAGTGTAGTGTAAACATAATTTTATATGTATTGGGAAACCAAAAAATTCATTTGACTCACTTTACTGTGATATTTGCTTTATTGCTGTGGTCTGGAACCTAACCTGTAATATCTCTGAGTTATGCCCATACTGTAATAAGAGTTATGTGAACATGATCTTTCTTTCTCACAATATCTTACTGTGTTGTACTCACCCTTATTCTTCTTGCGATGATGTGAGATGATAAAATGCCTACGTGATAAGATGAACTGAGGTGAATGATACAGGCATTGTGGTGTAGTGTTAAGCTACTACTGACCTCATCACACTTCAGCAGGAGAATCACCTGCTTCCAAACCATGGTTAACCATAGGTAAGTGAAACCACAGATAAGGGGCAGTGGGGGGGGGGGGACTACTTAATGTGGGAACTTTCTATATCTTCTTCTCAATTTCCTGTGAACCTAAAACTGCTGTTAAAAATAGTATTATTTAAAAAAAAAAACAACAAGAGAACACCTAGAAGAAAAATTTGTGATCTTGGGCTAGACAAAGATTTCTTATATACAATACCAAAAGCATGATCCATAAAACTACAGATTGATAAAATGGACTTTGTAAAAAAATACTGTCATCTGCATTTTGAGAGACACTGTATACAGAAAATGAAAAGACAAGCACTAGACTGGGATAAAATATTCATAAAATGTTCACATAGCAGATATCTAAAATAGGACTTACATGTAATATATAAAAATCTCTTGGGGCACCTGGGTGGCTCAGTTAGTTAAGCGTATGCCTTTGGCTCAGGTCATGATCCCAGGGTCCTGAGATTGAGCCCCGTGTCGGGCTCCTTGCTCAGCTGGGAGCCTGGTTCTCCCTCTCCTCCCCACTTGCACTGTCTCTCGCTATCTCTGTTGCTATCTGTGTCGCTATCTCTTTCTCTCTCAAATAGATAAAATAAATAAAAACAAAAATAAACCTCTCAAAACTTAAAAGAAAAAAAAAACCCATTTAGAAAATAGGCAAATTTGAATAGACATGTCACTAAAGAAAGCATACCAATGGCAAATCAGTATATGAGAATATGCTCATATTATCACTGGGTAAATGCTAATTAAAACTATAATGAGATAGCACTACATATCTATTAGTATAACTGAGATTTAACAGACTGACCATCCCTAGTGTTGACAAGAATGCAATTAGGCTGGAACTCTCATATAGTGCTGGCAGGATTGAAAAATGGTATACTCACTTTAGAATACAAGCAGTTAAAAAAAATTGAACATAGGAATGGAATGAGTGGATCATATAGTTGATATGATGATATCAATTAGACCTCAACTATATGATGCACTCATTCCATTCCTAGGTATTTACCCAAGAGAAATGAAGGCATATGTCCAAAGACTTTTGTATGAATGTTTATAGCAGCTTTATTTGCAATCCCCAAAACTAGGAAGAACCCAAACGTCTATCACTAGGTGAATGAATAAACAGTGGTATATCCATGCAGTGGAATACTACCCAGCAATAAAAAGGTATTATTGATATATCTTACAATGTGAATGAATTCCAAAATAATCATATTGAGCTATAGAAGCCAGACAAAGTATGTACTGTATGAGTCTGTTTTTGAAAAATTCTAGGAAATTCAATATATTATACAGGGACAAAAAGCAGATCAGTGATTGCTGGGGATAGGGCAGGGAGGGGGTTCAGGAAGGGATAGAAAGGAGGGATTCCAAAGAGGTATAGGGAAGCTTTTGGGTGTGATGGTGTAGTAGGTTGAATTGTGTCCCTCCAAAAGATATATGCAAGTCCAAACCCTTGGTACCTGTGAATGTGAACTTATTTGGAAATAGGTTCTTTAGAGATGCAATTAAGAATCTGAGATGAGGTCAACCTGGGTTTAGGGTGGGCTCTAAATCCAATGACTGGTGTCCTTAAAAGTGCAAGGACAGGATGATTGGATACAGACAGGGAAGGCGGCCATGTGAATATGGAGGCATAGATTGGAGCTATGCTTCCACAAGACTAGGAGTACCGGGAGACCCCACAAGCTGCAAGAGGCAAAGAAGGATTCTCTCCTAGAGCCTTTGGAAGGAGTGTGGCCCTCCTGATGCCTTGATTTTGGATTTAAGGCTTCCAGAACTGTAAGTGAATAAATTTATGTTGTTTTAAACCACTGAGTTTATGGTAATTTATTATAGCAGCCACAGGTAACTAATACAGGTGGGTATAATCATTGTTATGGTTTTGGTAATGGTTTTTCAATTTGTACATTTTAACATATGTGTAATTTATTCTATATCAATTAGACCTCAAAGCTGTTAAAAAAGCCAACAGCAACACAGAGGATTTAAGCAACACGCTTAACAAACTGGACCTAATTTTTATATATTGAATAGTGTACCCCCAACCTATGGCATAAATAAAAATTTCAGGTACATATTCAGGAAATATTTGACAATGTTGGCCAATACAAGTTCATAAAGCTACTCTCACCAAATTTTAAAGGTAAGAAACTGAACAAATCATGTCATCTTACCATAGTAAAATTGAGATAAAAGTTAATAAAAAACATAATTGGAAAATACTGATATGTCCAGAAATTCAGGAGTGTACTCCTAAATAAGCCATAGAATGAAGAAGAACTCAAGATGGAAATATGAAAATAATTTAACTAAATTATAATATTACATATCAGTATTTGTTGGATGGAGCTAAAGCCAGGCTTAAAAATAAAAATATTAAAAATGAAATTTATGACCTTAATGGCATATATGTAAATGGAAAAATTTAATCAGTGATCTAACATCCATTTCAAGCAATCAGAAGAATAACAGAAAATTAAACATAAAGGAAATAGAAGAAAATAATAATGATAAGAACAAAAATTAGTAAAATAGAGAAGAAAAACATAGTGGAGGGAATTAACAAGACCCAAGTTATTTATTTGAAAAAAACCAATAAAATTGATACTTTCCACTGTAAGATCCAATAAGAAAAATAGAAGGCAAAAAAATAAATCCCCAAAAAGTAGGGATAAAAAAGAGGTGATCACCAAAACCCCTACAAATATCATAAGTGAGCTTATATTAATACATTTGAAAATTAAGCTAAATGAACAAATTATTAGAAGTGATAAATATAGCAGGGATTCTGAACACAAGTCAGCATACAAAACTCAACTGTATTTTAATGTGATAATTAAAATGAAAATGGGAATAATATAATTTCCAGTAAAATCAGATGAACCAAATACCTAGGAATAAAATGAATGAATTACAAGACCAGTTCATAGAAAACTTTAAAATACTATTGAAAATTTCGCTCAAATAAAGTAACAAACTACTTAAAGATATAATACCATTTATAGATGGGAAGAAAATACCACAAAGATGCCAATAATCTCAAAATTGACACAAAATTAAATTCAATCCCAATGAACATCTTGGAATACTTTTATATTGAAACTGACACAAAAATGCAAAAAGCCAAAAATACCCAAGATATTCTTAAAGAATAATAAATTCAGAGGACTTGCTTTATAAAATAGCAAGCATTGTTTAATTAATTAATTTATTTTAAAGATTTTATTTATTTGAGAGAGGGAAAGAATGCACACATGTGGGGGAAGGGGGAGAGGGAGAGAGAAGCCCAAGCAGACTCTGTCCTGAGTGTGGAGCCCCACGCAGGGCTCCATCGCAAGACCCTGAGATCATGACCTGAGCGGAAACCAAGAGTCTGAGGCCTAACTGACTGAGCCACCCAGGCACCCCTATTTTTTTTTTTTTTAGTGATATTTACTTAGAAGCATTCAGAATGTCAACAAAACAGCTGCAACTTTTTTTTTTTTTCAATTACAGAGTGGTATTGAGTTCACAGACAACAATTATTTTGTATAAGCTGCATCAGAGACAAATGAAGATGGAAAAACTACCATCCCCATATGTAACTAATTTGTGCTGGGCACCAACAAGAACCTGCTTTAAATTTCCATGCCAAGTTACAACCCCCGTACTGTATCAGGCAAGGTTAGTGGCTACTGAAAATACCACCAGGACAGGGCTATCTAAAGACACATTCAGTAGTGTGTTAACTATGCAAAAAAAGACACCATACAGTTTAAAAACAAATCTTACACAGCCTTACATTTCAATTTTTTTTTCTTTAAAAGGAGTGAGATGTGTACAGAAGGGGTTACATGCTTTACAGACAAGAAAAAAATGCACTAGAACCAACTTATCCATCATCGTCTTTATCTTCCTTCTCTTCCTCATCCTCTTCATCTTTCTTGTCTTCCTCCTCTTGCTTCTTTTGCTTGCTTTTTTTTAGCCTTGACAACTCCCTTTTTTGCTGCATCCTTTACCTTAGTATGTTTTTCCTTTACCTTAGTATGCAGCAATATCCTTTTCCCATTTTTCCTTCAGCTTAGCAGCTTCTTTCCATGCGGCTGCGTGTTATCTGCAGCAGTTTTATTCCACGTCTCTCCCAGTTTCTTTGCAACATCACTAATGGATAGGCTGGGATGTTCTCCTTTGATTTTTGGGTGATACTCAGAACAAAACAAGAAAAAGACCGAAGGAGGCCTCTTAGGTGCAATGGTGTATGTGCTGCTGAAGTGAGCACCAAGTGTGCACTGGGATCCTTGAACTTCTTGTTTGTTTCCCCCTTAGGGGGAATATAAGTTTTCATAATGGGCCTTGTCTGCCTTTGCCATGTCTTCAAATTTTCCTTTGTCTTTAGCAGACGTGATCTTCCACATCTCTGAGCACTTCTTAGAAAACTCAGAGAAGTTGACTGAAGCATCTGGGTGTTTCTTCTTGTGCTCCTCTTGGCAAGTTTGCACAAAGAATGCATATGATGACATTTTGCCTCTCAGCTTCTTAGGATCTCCTTTGCCCATATTTAATTATTTTCCCCAGGGAGGCTCAGAGTCGCCCAGTGCCCATCTGGCTTTCACTTGCCCGGGCGCTGTCTCTGTGGAGCTCAGTGTACTGCAATGGCTGTTGCAAGCATTATTTTAAAGCTACCTTAATTAAGTTTGCTATTAGTGCCAGAATATAGATAACTTGAACAGAAGATGGAATTTAGAATTGATTCATATACATGAATACTTGATATAAAACAAAGTTGGCCATCGAAAACAAAGGGGAAAGACTGTCTTTTCAGTAAATGATGCTGTATCAATTATATATTCATATATCCAAATAGCCATATGTCCAAGAAAAACTTTGTCCCTACTTCAGACCAAAACAAAAAAGCAATTCTAGGTGCATTGTAGGTCTAAATCTGGAAGGTAAAACACATTTTCTAGAAGAATATATAGAATATTTCATGACGTTGGAGTAGGCAAAAGTTTTATTAAAAAGATGCAAAAGTCACTAACCATAAAGGAAATAATAATTTGAACCACATTAAAAGCAAAGAGTTCTATTCATAAAAAGAAAACAATAAGAGTAAAAAGGCTAGCCACTGAGAAGAAATTTATAACATGTATCTCTAACAAAAGGCTTGTATCCAGCATACAAAATTAACACCTGCAGATCAATAGAAAGAAAGATAAGGATGCAACAGTAGTTCAACATCAGCAAATCAGTCAATGTGATATACCACAAAATGAAGGATAAGTATCATACGATCATTTCAATAGATACACAAAAAGCATTTACAAAATTCAACATCTGTTTATGATAAAAACTCTTAACAAAGTGGGTAATAGAGAGAACATACCTCAACATAATAAAGGCCATATATAACAACTGCACAGCTAACATCATACTCAATGGTGAAAAGCTGAAAGCCCTTCCTCTAAGATCAGTAACAAGACAAAAATGCCCACATTCGTCACTTTTATTCAACACAGTAAGTCCTAGCCAGATCACTTAGGCAAAAAAAACAAAATAAAGGACACCCAAATTGGAAAGAAAGAAAATTATCACTATTTACAGATGACATGGTATTATATATGAAAAACTCTAAAGCCTCCACCAAAAAACTGTTAGAACTATACAGGCTAGTATCTCTGATGAGCATAGATACAAAAATCCTCAACAAAATATTAGCAAACCAAATCCAACAATACATTAAGAAAGTCATTTATCATTTACCACAATAAAGTGGGATGTATTCCTGGGAAGCAAATGTGGTTCAGAATTCACAAATCAATGTGATACATCATATTAACAAGAGAAAAGATAGAAACCATATATATGATTATCTCAAAAAATGCAGAAAAGGCATTTGACAAAGTACAACATCCATTTATAATAAAAACTCTAAAGTATGTTTAGAAGCAACATACCTTAACATAATAAAGGCCATATATGAAAAAGCCCCAGCTAACATCATCCTCATTGGTGAGAAACTGAGAGCTTTTTCTCTAAGATCAAGAACAAAACAAGGATGTGCACTCTTACCACTTTTATTCAACATAGCACTAGTAATCCTAGCCACAGCAGTCAGACCCCCCACCCAAAAGAAATAAAATGCATCCAAATTGGTAAGGGAGAAGTAAAACTTTCACTATTTGCAGATGACATGATATTATATATAGAAAACCCTAAAGACTTGACCAAAAACCTAGAACTAATAAATTAATTCAGTAAAGTTGCAGGATCCAAAATTAATGTACAGAAATATGTTGTATTCTATACAATAGTGAAGTAGAAGGAAGAGAAATTAAGAAAACAATCGCATTTATAATTGCACCAAAAGAATATCTAGGAATAAACTTAACCAAGGAGGCAAAAAACCTGTACTCCAAAAACTATAAAACACTGATGAAAGTAAATGAAGATGACACAAAGAGAAAGATATTCCATGTTCATGAAATGGAGGAACTAATATTGTTAAAATGTCCATACTATCCAAAATAATCCACAAATTTAATACAATCCCTGCCAAAATATGACATTTTTCATAGAACTAGAACAAATCCTAAAATTTGTATGGAGCTCCAAAAGACCCCAAATAGCCAAAGTAATCTTGAAAAAGAACAAAGCTGTAGGTATAATAAACCCAGATTTCAAGATATACTACGAAGCTAGTAATCAGAATAGTATGTTACTGGCACAAAAACAGACACATTGATGAATGGAACAGAATAGAAAGTTCAGAAATAAATCCATGCTAATATGAATAATCTATGACAAATGAGGTAAGAATATACAATGGGAAAAAATAGTCTCTTCAACAAATGGTTCTGGGAAAACTGGATAGTTACATGCAAAAGAATGAAACTGGACCACTTTCTTATACCATATGCAAAAATAAACTCAAAATGGATAAAAAACCTAAATGTGAGTCCAAAAACCATAAAACTCCTAAAAGAAAATATAGACAGTAATTTATTTGACAACAGCCATAGGAACACTTTTCTAGGTATGTCTCTTCAGGCCAGAGAAACAAAAGCAAAATTAAACTATTGGGACTACACCAAAATAAAAAGCTTTTGCATAGCAAAGGAAACCATAAACCAAATGAAAAGGCAACCTATTGAGTGGGAGAAGATATTTGCAAATGGAGTTAATATCCAAAATATGCAAAGACCTTATACAACTCTACCACTCCAAACCCCGAAATTATCTGATTAAAAAATGGGCAGAGGACCTCAATAGGCATTTTCTCAAAGACATACAGATGGCTAACAGACACATGAAAAGATGCTCAACATCACTAATCATCAGGGAAATGCAAATCAAAACCACACTGAGATATCACCTCACACCTGTCAGAATGGCTAGACTCAAAAAGACAAGAAATAACAAGTGTTGACAACGATGTAGAGAAAAAGGAACCTATATATACTGCTGGTGTGAATGCAAACTGATGTAGTTACTATTGAAAAGAATATGGAGGTTGCTCAAAAAATTAAAAATAGAATTACTGTAAGATTCAATAATTCCACTACTGGGTATCTACCCAAAGAAAACAAAAACTCTAATCTGAGAAGATATATGCACCCCTTTGTTTGCTGCATTATTTATAATAGCCAAGATATGGAAGCAACCCAAGAGTTGATTGATACATGAATGGATAAAGAAGATGTGAGGTGTGTGTGTGTGTGTGTGTGTGTGTGTGTGTGTGATAAAATATTACTCAGCCATAAAAAAGAATGAGATCTTGCCATTTGCAACAACATGGATGGGCCTAGAGGGTATAATGCTCAGACAAAGACAAATACCATGTGATTTCACTCATATGTGAAATTTAAGAAACAAATGAACCGATGAAGAAAAAAAAAAGAGACCCCCCCCCAAAAAACTCCACAAAAACCCCCCAAACACTTAAATACAGAGAACAAACTGGTGGTTGTCCAAGGTGGGGTGGGTAGGGGGATGGGTGAAAGAGATATAGGAAATTAAGAGTACAGTTATCATAATGAGCACTCAGTAATGTGCAGAACTGTTGAATCATTATACTGTACACCTAAAACTAATACTGCATGTTAATTATACTTCCATTAAAAAACTGTCAGAAGTAATAAATGGATTCAGTAAAGTTACAGGATACAAAATCAATATACAAAAATCTGTTGCATTTCTATACACTAATAACAAAGTGTCAGAGAAATTAAGAAAACAATCCCATTTACAATTGCATCAAATGAATAAAATACCTAGGAATAAATTTAACCAAGGTGGGTAAAGACCTGTATATTGAAAACTACAAGACATTAATGAAAGTAACTGCAGAAGACAAAAATAAATGGAAAGATATTCCATGCTCATGGATTAGAAGAATCAGTATTGTTCTTATTATCCAAGGTAATCTACAGATTCAGTACAATAAGTATCAAAATTTCAATGACATTTTTCAAAGAAACAGAAAAAATAATCTTAAAATTTGTATGGAAGCACATACACACACACACAAATCCCAAATAGCCAAAGAAATCTTGAGAGAGAAGAAGAAAGTTGGAGGCATCACACTCCTTGATTTCAAACTATATCACAAAGCTATAGTAGTCAAAACAGTGTGGTACTGGCATAAAATAGACACACAGATTAATGGAAGGGAAGAGAGACTCCAGAAATAAATCCATGCATAAATCATCAATTTATGACAAAGGAACTAAGAATATTCAATGGGGGAAAGGACAGTCTCTTCAGTAAATGTTGGAAAACTGGACAGCTACATGCAAAAGAATGAAACTGGACCACTATGTTATACCATACACAGAAATTAATTAGAAATGGATGAAAGACTTAAATGTAACACATGAAACCATAAAATTCCTAGAAGAACTACCATATGATCCAGCAATTCTACTTTTGGGTATTTAGTCCAAGAAAACAAAAGATACTACCTCAAAAAGACATACACACCCCCCATGTTCACTGCAGCATTATTTACAATAGCCAAGGTATGGAAACACCTAAGTTCATCAACAGATGAATGGATAAAGAAATTGTGGTCTATATACACAGTATTATCCAGCCATAAAAAAGAATAAAATCTTCCATTTCCAGCAACATGAATGGACCTTGAGGGCATTATGCTAAGTGAAGTAAGGCAGAAAGAGAAAGACAAATGCTGTATGATCTCTCTTACATGTGGAATTTAAAAAGGAAACAAACAAAAAACCTAAAAAAAAAAAAAAAAAAGCTCAGAGATACAGAGAACAGACTGGCGGTTGTCAGAGGTGGGAAAGGAGGGCAAGAGGGACGAATGAGTGAACTGTTGGGTTTGGGTTTTTTTATTTTAAGTTTAAGTGAATTGTTTAAATAAATAAATTAAAAAAACAACCTAGCAGAAAAACAGGCGAGAGTCTCATATAAGCACTTCATAAAATGATATCCAAATGGTAAACTAACTTGGAAAAAAGGCAAACTAAACATCTAAGGACCTACCAGAATGACTAAAAATCTAAAAGCCCTGAAAATATCTAATGTAGGCCAGGACATGGAGCAAGGGCAATGTTTGTATACTATTGGTGGGAGATTTAATTGGTTCATCGACTTTGGAAAAGTCAGCATTTACCAAAGTTGAATACATGCATGGCCCATGACCTAGAAATTCCACTCTTAGGCACATAACCAATAGAAATGTATACACATTTGTACCAGAAATGTTCAGAAATGTTTATAGCAGTTTTATTTGAAATGACTAAGATCTAGGGAAAAAAACCATCACCAAATGTGCTATAGAACTTGTAAATAAGGTTGTTGTAAAGTTCAAGAACAAGCAAAACTAATATATGTTCTTGGAATTCAGGATGGTAGTTACCATTTGGGGGATAAATGGGTCCTGATTGAGAGGAGGCATTATGGTGGCTTTTAGAGGCTGTTATTTGCTTTCTTGATCTGAGTGGTAGTTATTCCGGTGTGCTTACTTTGTGACAGTTTACTTAGGTGTTTATTTCTGATTTTGCATATATGTCATACTTCAATAAAAACTTAAAAAAACGTAGTTTCATATGAAATGAAGAAGACAAACTAAATAATCAGGTATATTCTATCATGCTTTTTTTCCAGTCACAGTGATATTCATCTTTTTTCTATATTTATGTGCTAGTAAATTAATAATGTCTTAGTGACACAACATCTCAAAATAGGATAAAATGAATAAACTTAAAAATGTTATTTTTTTATTGTGGTTAAAAAACATGTAAGATTTACCCTCTTAACAAATTTTTAAGTGTACAGCATTGTTAAATA
This sequence comes from Halichoerus grypus, assembly GCF_964656455.1. Classification (NCBI taxonomy): domain Eukaryota; kingdom Metazoa; phylum Chordata; class Mammalia; order Carnivora; family Phocidae; genus Halichoerus; species Halichoerus grypus. Next base: position 113,868,049 of record NC_135727.1, on the reverse strand, counting down.
TAGGTATAATGTTATAAAGCACATCTGTAGAATTTAATCACCTTGCATAAATGCAACTGAATACCCAGTGAACAACTTCCCATTTCCCCTTTGCCTAGTTTCTGGTAACTACCATTCTATTTTCTGCTTCTATGTGCTTGACTAGTGTAGATACCTCATATAAATGAAATCACATGGTATTTATCCTTCTGTTACTGTTTCATTTCACTTAGCATATGTCTTTAAGGTTAATCGATATTGTATATGATGGGATTTCATTCATTTTTTAAAAAGATTTTATTTGAGAGAGAGAGAGAATATGAGCAGGGGGAGGGGCAAAGGGAGAGGGAAAAGCCGACTCCCTGCTGAGTGATGAGCCTGATGACATGGGGCTTGATCCCAGGATCCTGAGATCATGACCTGAGCCAAAGTCAGACGCTCAACTGACTGAGCCACCCAGGTACTCTGGGATTTCATTCATTTTTAATGCTGAATAATATTCCATTGTATGTATATACCACATTTTCTTTATCCATTCATCTGTTGATGGACATTTAGGTTGCTTTCACATCTTGGCTATTGTGAATAATGCTACAATAAATATGGAAGTCCAAGTATTTCTTCAAGATCCTGATTTCAGTTCTTTTGGATAAATAGCCAGAGGTGGGATTGCTGGATCATATGGTAGTTCTATTTTTAATTTTTTGAGGAACCTCCGTATGGTTTTTCCATAGTGATTACACCATTTTACATTCATACCCACAGTGCACAAGGTTTCCAATTTCTCCACACCTTTTTCAACACTTTTTTTTATAATGGCCATCCTAACTGGTGTTAGGTAATATCTCATAGTGTTTTTATTTGCATTTCCCTAATGATTGGTGATATTGAGCACTTTTTCATATACCTGCTGGCCATTTGTATGTCTTCTTTGGAAAAATGTAAATTCAGTTCTTTCACCCATTTTTAAATTGAATTATTTGTTTTAGTTTTGCTATTGAGTTGTAGGAGTGCCTTCTAAATTTTAGATATTAACCTCCTATCGGCTATTTGGTTTGCAAGTTATCTTTCCCATTCTGTAGGCTGCTTTCTCACTCTGTTGATTGTTTCCTTAATATTTGTTTAATGTATAAAAATGACAACACTAAATTAGTTTAATTTGGATTTAGTTTTCTCACAGTTAAACAGAACTAATTTTCATCTTATGATTCATAGCTGCTGAAGAGTTCCTTTCACAAAATGGATGTGTAATTTAGTTTTTCTATTTTCTACGGATGCATTTGACTGCTTTATCTTCTTTAGAAGTTCCAGCTCAGATGTGTTTGGACACTTCAGTGCATTTCTGAGATACAACACAGCCTAATTTTACAAGGCATTCTATAACTAAGAATGGGAAAAACCTGATCTACAATTTCCATCCTCATCATAGACTCTTGTTTGTGATTTGGGCCAATCATGATCATTGTATAAACTTCAGATTTCCAATTTCTTTTTAAAAAAGGTTTATTTATTTGAGAATTTGAAAGAGAGAGAGAGGAGAGGGGCATAGGGGCAAAGGAAGAGAATCTCAAGCAGTCTCCTTGCTGAGCACGGAGCCTGACACAGGGCTCAATCCCACAACGCTGAGATAATGACCTAAGCTGAAACCAAGAGTCAGATGCTTAACTGCCTGAGACACCCAGGCACCCTGAGATTTCCCATTTCTAATGGAGAATTTTAGGGTACTTCTTTGACTCTTTCATTTTCCCACTCATTGTGTTATTAGTCTAGTCCAAGTGAAGCAATTTCTTCACCTGGGATTGGCATATCTTTTCCTTTTTAATGCTAATGCCTTACATTACTATATTTTCACTTTGGGTATAGGGTTTAATAATAAATATTCAGTATTACTCATCCTGGGCTCACTAAAGCCAGTCAGATGTTTCTGGACGTACATGGTCATATCCTTGCTTGAATTATTTATGTATAATTATATTGCTTTTGAGAAAAACAGGAGATGCAATTGGTGAAGCTGTTAAAATGACTATAATTAAAGTAATACATGAGAAAAAGATCCAATTTTGTGGATAGTTGTTTATGCTGCATTTTACCTTTCAGAACAATTAAATTGTTATTATACACTTATATGCTCACAGGGAATATTTGCAATATAATTTTAAATTGGGGTAAATTAGTAATTTTATATCAGCCCATTAGAAAAACAAGCAAAGAATCTAATCTCCCCCCACCATTAGGTTAAGGCAAACCCTGGTCTCAGGAGAGGGCTATACTGTAACTCTGCTCCAATGTCAGTGCATTCCCCAACTCCTCCCTGATTTTAGTAAATTGCCTTGCCATGGAAGTATGTGTATTTCGGTGTCTGGACAGACTTAATACTTCTGCCATTTTTCAATTTAATGAAAATCCACAATGAAATTACATTCTAAATATCTTTTGAAAAGTTTGGATAATTATTCATTACTCTATTTCAGTAGCTCAGTAGCCTTGTGTTACCATCTAATTGGTAATGACCTTTAGCCAACTTCCTTCTCTCTCAAATTCCCTAATCACATTTCACAGCAGTACCATCAGACTATGCTGGAAAAGCCACATGCCAAGATGCCAAGGAAATCCATGCAGACTTGAAACACTTAAAGAGAAGTGGAGTAGACAAAGAAAAAAAAAAAGAAAAACCATTCAACCTCATCAAGTTTATAAAATTTAATGTCTGGCAATGCATCTCATTAGGTGGTTCAAAAAATTTTTCAAATTATTTTCATAAAGAACAGACATTATATTCCCAGAAAACTCAAGTTTGGCCTGACTTTGCATTGTTTAATATTTTAGATTAGTCACAAAAATCTGTTTTAAACATTTCTTCATCTTTAAATTAGCCTGGTATTATTTTTCAGTGATCAATTAACGTAGACATGTAATATAATCAAGGTCTAAGCCAAACATTATGGACATGTTGGAAAAGTAATTTGAAGAGAGTATTGTTCTTCAGAAATAAATGCAACATTCTGAGAGATTCAGTGGGGTTCCAGGCCTTTACTGCCATGAAGCTAAGTCACCAGACCAAATGCAAAAACAATGCAATCAAGCACCTAAATGATTTATCTGCAGAATGGATTTTTAGTTTAATGGAGCTGCAACAACTTCCCTAACCACCTGAGTGTTTCATATTTCATGGATTGTTATGGGATTGTGTAGACACTAACTAAAATGCTAAGATCTATTTTTATTCAATAAGAATTGTGCATAGTATTATATATGCCTTGAATTTATATAACACTATCATGGCATTTTACAAGAGGAGATGATTTTAAATGTGCCATCTGACTTGCAAGTAAAAAGAGCATCTCTAAAACGATACTAGTTACTGAATATACAACAGTCGACAAGTTGCTTCTGGGAAACAAAAGAATGATTACAAAAAGCTCATTTGAAAGCCTTGTCCTGAAAGAAAGGGCTCAGTTGGTAGAGCTTTATGTTTCATATCAGACTTTCCCCTTACCTTCTCCTTCCTGTACTGCCCCACACAGGGTACAGGTGCTTAGGCAAGTTTAGAGAAGAATGAGAATGTACTCACCTACACTGACATACAATGCTTCATTTTCTTAGAACTTCTGAATTCACTCTTTTTTTTTTAAGATTTTATTTATTTGTCAGAGAGTGAAAGCGAGAGAGAGTGAGAGAGAGCACAAGCAGGGGGAGTGGCAGGCAGAGGGAGAAGCAGGCTCCCCACTCAGCAAGGAGCCCGATGAAGGACTCGATCCCAGGACCCTGGGATCATGATCTGAGCCAAAGGCAGATGCTTAACCGACTGAGCCATCCTGGCACCCCCTGAATCCATTCTAAGAGTTGGCCTATGACTGGCCTAAAGAAAGTGAGAGAAAGCAAGAGAAAAAACCCATCATCCTAAAACAAAACAAAACAAAACAAAACACCAAAATCAACACAGTCTGATCAAAATGAAAGCAGACCTAAAACACTTGATCTAAAATGAAAATATCACAAAAGTATACAGATAAGAATGTTTTATCTTACTATCTTGTACTTTATGACCTCAGTGTCGGCTCTGTTTTTGTTCAGTTTTTTAAAAGGTGCATATTTAAGTATTTTCTCTAACTCTGAGACAAAAGGGATAAAGGATAGTTATTAAGAATAGTTCCAAAGAGAAAAGCTCTTCAGAGGGCAAAGAACATTTTTTTAAGGTTTATTTCCTGTACACACATTATTGTTTTTTCCCTGAAATCTTTGTGTTTTCAGGGTAAGATCAAACAGTGTTGACAACAAGTTATAGGTGATTCTAGTAACCATGGGCCCTCCTTTACCTCTTAGCTGGACTACAAAAACAGTTTAAAAATCAGCCTGAGTATGAAATAGTTGTCTAGTATTATTGCCTCTGCATGTTTTGATCGGCTGCCAGCTGGGAAACCTTTGGGGCAAAACCTTATAAGCTCATCTCTTGGTTCATTAGGGTTATGGGGGGAAGAAAGAAAAAACAAGTCTTCAAGTTCCTGCTAATTAAAATGATTGCCAAGACTCCTCTCCAAGGACCACTCTTTTAGTTATAAAGTGCATGTGTAAATGAAGCACCCCAGGCCATCAGCAAATTGACAAAAGCAAGTCAGAACCAGTGACACTTTCTGTTTAATCTGAGCTAGCATACAAGTTTAGCCAGAAAAAATGGTGAGGAAAACTATTTACAAGGGTTCTATAGATTTTCTTGTATCAGCAGCTGTTTTGAGAAATATTGGGAAAATAATGGTTTCTTCCCTTTTTAAAAAGGCAGTTACTAGAACTTGGATTTCACATTCCTGACCCAAAACTCCAACCCACCATTTGAACTTTTCATTTAGAGGCTTCATTCTACTACTTTGGGGAATAATAGTGCCACTGTGTCAGTGTTCCACTCATGTACCAAGGACATCTCACTGCAAGTACCTGTGTCTCTGCCAGAGGGCAGTCTCTAGCCATGGCAGCTCGCTGAAGCTGTGCATAGGGGAGGCCCACTCTGGAAACTCTGGCCTCCAGTAGTGGATGCAATAGTCATCCATTCATAAATGATAACAGAATTGGTAGGTGAATGCCATGAGTTTGTTGGTTCTTGGGTGGGACCAGCTTGCATTCCCACCAACAGTGTAAGAGGGTTCCCCTTTCTCCACATCCTTGCCAATATTTGTTGTTCCCTGTCTTTATTTTAGCCATTTTACTGGTGTAAGGTGGTATCTCATTGTGGTTTTGATTTGTATTTCCCTGATGGCAAGTGATGTGGAATATTTTTTCACATGTCTGTTGGCCATTTGTATGTCTTCTTTGGAGAAGTGTCTGTTCATGTCTTCTGCCTGTTTCTTGATTGGATTATTTGTTCTTTGGGTGTTGAGTTTGATAAGTTCTTTATAGATATTGGATACCAGCCCTTTATCTGATATGTCATTGGCAAATATCTTTTCCCATTCCATAGGTTGCTGTTTAGTTTTGTTGACTGTTTCCTTCGCTGTGCAGAAGCTTCTTATCTTGATGAAGTCCCAATAGTTCATTTTTGCTTTTGTTTCCTTTGCCTTTAGAGACGTGTCTAGCAAGAAGTTGCTGCAGCCGAGGTCGAAGAGGTTGCTGCCTCTGTTCTACTCAAGGATTTTGATGGATTTGTGTCTCACATTTAGGTCTTTCATCCATCTTGAGTTCATCTTTGTGTATGGTGTAAGAGAATGGTCCACTTTCACTTTTATGCATGTGGCTGTCCAATATTCCCAACACCATTTGTTGAAGAGACTGTCTTTTTTCCATTGGATATGCTTTCCTGCTTTGTCAAATATTAGTTGACCATAGAGTTGAGGGTCCATTTCTGGAATCTCTATTCTGTTCCATTGATCTATGTGTTTTTGTGCCAATACCATGCTGTCATGATGATCACAGCTTTGTAATAGAGTTTGAAGTCAGGCTTTGTGATGCCCCCAGCTTTGGTTTTCTTTTCCAACATTCCCTTGGCTATTCAGGGTCTTTTGTGGTTCCATACATATTTTAGGATTGTTTGTTCCAGCTCTGTGAAAAATGTTGATGGTATTTTGATAGGGATCGCACTGAATGTGTAGATTGCTCTGGGCAGTATAGACATTTTAACAATGTTTATTCTTTCAATCCATGAGCATGGAACGTTTTTCCATCTCTTTGTGTCTTCCTCAATTTCTTTCATAAGTGTTCTGTAGTTTCTAGAATACAGATCCTTTGCCTCTTTGGTTAGGCTTATTCCTAGGTATCTTATGGTTTTGGGTGCAATTGTAAATGGGATTGATTCCTTAATTTCTCTTTATTCAGTCACATTTTAGTGTATAGAAATGCAACTGATTTCTGTGTATTGATTTTATATTCTGCCACTTTGCTGAATTCCTATATGAGTTCTAGCAATTTTGGGATGGAGTCTTTTGGGTTTTCCACACAGAGCATCATGTGATCTGTGAAGAGTGAGAGTTTGACTTCTTTGCTGATTTGGATGTCTTTTATTTCTTTTTGTTGTCTGATTGCTGATGCTAGGACTTCCAGTATAATGCTGAACAACAGTGGTGAGAGTAGACATCTCTGCCGGGTTCCCATGACCTTAGGGGAAAAGCTCTCGGTTTTTCCCCACTGAGAATGATATTTGCTGTGTTTTTTTCATAGATGGCTTTTATGATATTGAGGTATGCTCCCTCTATCCCTATACTTTGAAGAGTTTTAATCAAGAAAGGATGCTGTACTTTGGCAAATGCTTTTTCTGCATCAATTGAGAGGGTAATATGGTTCTTGTCTCTTCTTTTATTGATGTGCTCTATCATGTTGATTTGTGAATGTTGAATCACCCTTGCATCCCAGGAATAAATCCCATCTGGTCGTGGTGAATAATCATTTTAATGTACTGTTGGATCCTATTGGCTAGGATCTTGGTGAGAATTTTGGCATCCATGTTCATCAGGGATATTGGTCTGTAATTCTCCTTTTAATGGGGTCTTTGTCTGGTTTGGGGATCAAAGTAATGCTGGGGTCATAGAATGAGTTTGGAAGTTTTCCTTCTGTTTCTATTTTTTGAAACAGCTTCAGTAGAATAGGTATCATTTCTTCTTTAAATGTTTGGTAGAATTCCCCTGGGAAGCCATCTGGCCCTGGACTGTTGTTTTTTTGGGAGGTTTTTGATTACTACTTCAATTTCCTTGCTGGTTATTGGTCTGTTCAGATTTTCTACCTTTTCCTGTTTCAGTCTTGGTAGTTTATATGTTTCCAGGAGGGCATTTCTTCCAGATTGCTTAATTGGTTGGCATAGAGTTGCTCATAATATGTTCTTAAAATTGTCTGTATTTCCTTCGTATTGGTCATGATCTCTCCCCTTTCATTCATGATTTTATTAATTTGGGTCCTTTCTCTTTTCTTTTGAATAAGTCTGGCCAGAGGTTTATCGATCTTATAAATAATAAAGATTAGAGCAGAAATCAATGAAATAGAAACCAGAAGAACAGTAGAACAGATCAACGAAACTAGAAGCTGGTTCTTTGTATATGTATATTTAAATATTTGGGGAATTATCACTTTTTTCAGTTTCAACCACATGACTATCATGTCATTTTTCATACTGAGTTTTGATGTATCATTAAACTATGTTTACAGGGTTCTTCCCTCAACTCTCCTTAGTCTTTTAAGTGCACATGCACTGTTGACAAGCATAGTGAAGTTGTGAACAGAAACATTTAAGGGTGCAAAGTCAAGCTACCGCTCTCATTGTTCCAGTTTTGTCCTGATTATCCAATGCCACAAGAAAAGGTGCCCTTCAGCCCATACCATTCAAGTGTTCAGTTACTTTAATGTGCCTACACACGCAAACCATATAAAGGAAACAATAAATTCAATCAATTCACAGGTTAGTTACAAAGTATCTGATTATTAGCCAGTTATTAAATAGTTACAGCTGGTCAGAGAAAAATGTTGAAGAAACCTATGCCATAGACTCAGACCACCAGTATTTGAATAAGATTTGCTCCATATTCTAGTTGCAGATTTTACACTCAGTTTGGCCAAACATCTTAGAAATGCATGATTCTGGTCACCCTTAAGAAAAATTTTACATTCCTGAACCTTATTCAGCAGATGTCCCTCAGTACCTTATGGTCCACACTTGTAGCTCTGTTCTTTTGCTTATTTGACACTGTCCAAAACCCTTTGACTTTCATTCTGTTACATCTGGAGTCTTGACCTCAAGACAGAGTGATTGTAGTCACCAAAGGGAAATATGTGAGTGAGTCTTGTTTTTTTGTCTGCTTAGCTTTTTCTGTGTGGCCTGGAATGCTAGATTTTAAAAGACTGACTGAGAAAAGGGAAACCAGAAAGAAACAGATGATCAATTTTTGCCCTTTTTTTCCCGTGGCAAGCATTTGACCATTGCTGAATTCCTTCACTTCAGCTAGTAAGCATAAACAAGGATCTCAAGCCTAAGTATAAACTATATATTTCATATTCTTCATTTATGTTGACTAAGATTGAGTTCAAATTGCATTTTGCGATGTTTTGATGCTTCTTCTAAAGCACGTATGCCTCTAGGAGATGAAGGATTACAGGCTTTTTCTATGGTTCCTATTGCTCCTATCACATTGCTTACCTGTTCATTATCTTTTCCTCCACTTCTCCTCAGCACCTGCTCTTATCTTTCTGGAGCATCAGAATACTATGAATTAGATAGGATCAGTGCATTAGAAACTGGCAAAAATCCAAATAGAATGAAAGATATTTGGGGAAGAGACATGCAATGGAGTATGCCATCTAGAATGTCAAATATTTTATTGATGTAATAGAGGAAAGGCTAATGAAACTTGTGGACTAGGCAAAGCAGAGAGAAATCCCAAATCTTTTAGAAGATTGAAATGCAATGAGATCTTGATAAATCAAGTAAGTCATCCTAGCTTAAAAGAAGACCATGATAAAATACTAAATAATAATAATACAAAAAAGATCCTTACACAGAAGTTGAGGGAGTTGCTTTGGAGATTTCAAGATTCAGATAAAATAGAAAACAAGTGTGAAGAAAATACAGTGCCACTCAACTCAACTTGATGAAATGTATTAAAGCAAAACTAACATTGTGAATACGTTATTATTAAAATTTGTCTTGATAGTAGGAAAACCATTAGGTCTGAAGTCAGAAGAGGGGCTCAAATCTTCGCTTCTCCATTTGCTAGCTGTGTGACTCTCGATAAATTATTCTCATTTAGCCTCATTTTCTTCAGCTATTAAAACTAAGATAATGCTATTTGTTTTACAATCATGTTTTACAAAGATCTCGTAACTGTTAAATGAGATCATGTAAGTCAGTGGTGTTCAAACAGGGGCAATTTTGCTCCTCAGGGGACATCTGACAATACCTGGAGACAGTTCCGGTTGTCATAACTCAGTGGTGCCATTGGCATCTAGTGGACGGAGGCCAAGGATGCTGCTTAATATGTTACAGTGCCCAACAAAGAACTGCCCAACCCAAAATATCAATGGTGCTGAGGTTGAGAAACTCTGATATAAAGTAAATATGGAGTAAATTGTAGGTACTATTTCAATTGCTGCTACCTAAATAAGAATATAAAGAACGAACTGAATTTGATGGAAAGGGATACAAGAAGAAAACGATAGGATTAAGTTGAGCAAAACATGCTGAAAGTGATTCTGGTTATAACCATTTCAAGCCCTTGTGAGACAAATGATAAAATGCTTATTCTGAACTTTTTATTTTAAACACTAAAACTAAAAGGTAGAAGTTTAAGCAATTAAAAAGTGATGAGACCATTGAAAAATTCCTCTTGCTAGGGTGATGAGATGCTCTTAGAAAAATTTAACCTATACAAACAAATAAGATGGGATTAAACACATTCCAGGGTATTAAAGCTATTAAGATTATTAGACTGTGAAATATGCTGCCAAGGAAATGCCAGATCCACCATCTCTTGAGACACTTAAAACTCAACTAACAAAACATTACAAAGTATATCTCTGGGAAAAGGGAACTGGCACAGATGGGGATCAAGCTACTAATTCGAGAGGTCTTTTTATTTTCCTTCTGATGTTCATGTTTCAGCGGCTATTTTTAAAAGGGTAAAAGGCAAAGTGTCACACTGGAAACAAGATTCCTGGGATCAAGCCATAAAATCAGTTACTTGATCCACTTGGCAAAGAACATGGAAATGGGCAAAGGTTTATCTATCATGAAAACAAATTAAGGCTGTTAAATAAGAAGAGATATCACAATCTATCAAACCAGCTTTAGCATCTACAAAGTAGATTGACATTGAGCGAAAAAAAAAATTCTTCAGACATTAACAAAACAACCTGGAAATTGTTAAATAAAAGATAATGATAAAATTCAATGTAATTTCTAACTGGATGCCTATCCCTTCCTAGTTGCAGTCTTTTTACCTCACAAGTGGGGCAAGAGTTCACAAATCTTTGAAAATATTTAAGGACATTTAAAGATACACTGTTTGAGAAGCACTTAGTAAACCATAAAGTAATAGAACACAGAATATTACTATGTCTCTGTTGAGTACACTGTACTCCGTTCTCTTTGATAGAAAGTCATTTGACAAGCATCATTTCAACTGATGAAACCAAAACGAAATGTATGTAAATTCATGAGGGATGCAGAACACAGAAGATGCAGCCAAGTCAGTCTAAGTGACTTGCTGAAGGCCACGTGATATGTTTACAAGGCAGACCTGTATTGACAAAATTAGATTTTGCCTCTCTGACACCTGGACTATGCCCTTTCTGCTGTTTTGACCACCCACTGCCTGTGGACCCACTTTCAAAACTGAAAGGGCAATGCTTAAGGTTTGTATTATATAGATATCTAAAGGTTTGTTTCTATAGACCTTATGCTTCTAGCTCATGATTGTGTCCTTAAATGCAGCAGTTGGGCATTTAATAAATATGTTGAATTAATGAATAAAGTTTGAGTGTTTACCAAAGAGATTCAAAAGATAGACCACTGAATTTTCAATGAAATGGATATATTTTCTTAAGATCTCCACTACTCAAGGGGCACCTCAGTGGGTTAAGCATCTGCCTTCGGCTCAGGTCATGATCTTAGGGTCCTGGGATCGAGCCCCATGATGGGCTCCCTGTCAGCGGGGAGTCTGCTTCTCCCTCTCCTTCTGCCCCCCACCCCATTCCTGCTTGCTCTCTTTCTTTTTCTCTCTCTCCCCCTCTCAAATAAGTAAAAATAAAATCTTAAAAAAAAAAAAAATCTCCATTACTCAAGACAATCTTAGTTGCAGTTTAGGTTAAGTCTCTTTGAATGAGCAACTAGGAATTGTCAATCCTTAATGGTCTAAATTAAGAAGTAGAATATGGGCAAGTGTTTTGAGGTAGAAGAAATTTATAATGATTTGTTCTATTTTAGTTACCATTAGCTGAAAGCCAGAATACGTTAAAAGAAAATAATTGTTTTTTAAAAAGATTTGAGAGACAGAGAGAGAGAATGTGCGCAAGAGTGGGGTGAAGGGCAGAGGGAGAGAATCTCCAAGCAGACTCCCTGCTGAGTGTGGAGCCCAACCAACCCAGGGCCTAATCCCATGAACAAGGAGATCACAACTTGTGCCGAAACCAAGAGTCCGACACTTAACCAACTGTGCCACGTAGGTGCTCCAAAAGAAAATATTTCTGAACACAATGGAGATGACAGGGGAACACTAGTGATTTTCCACTACTGGAAAAGTTGTCGTGTAAAGTGGCACGAGGTTCACTCCATGTGGTCCAAGAAGGCAGAACTAGAGCCAAATGATAAAAGACACAGGAAGTTTGTATAAATAAGGGCTGTTCCAAAGTGGGAATGGCTTTGTTGGGAAGAAATAATTATCTCATTTTGAAAGCGTTCAAATGGAGAGGATGGACAATCACTCACTGAGAAAGCTGTGCAAAGATCCAGACACTGAGTAGAAGTGGGGCTTAAACTAAAAAATTCCATCTCTGAGATAGAATATCCATCCATGGATAAATGGATGTAAATTTGTCAAAGCGCTACCCAGCTCTTTACCTTGAAAACTAATACCAGCCAACAAGAGGTATACTTAAAACTGCATTGACTGTGTTATCAATGGGGTCACGCTTTAGCAAAACAGCACAGTCAAAATGTACTCATGTTTAGCCAGGCTTTTCCTCTTTGGCACACTGTTTCTAATTGAAAGTAAGATAGATGGGGTACTGCAATCTAAACAGCGCCAGTAATGGCTTCTAATTATTTTGTTGTAAAAACATAGGCATTCTTTCTCTTTTAATGGCTGTATTTTCCTGCTGTTTGCAATTGAAACAGCTTCTTTCAGAAACTGTGCAAAATATTTCCTAGGTAATCATTTGGGTAGCCCCAAATGAGCAATTTATGTGAGATATGCTAAATAACATTACTAAAACTTGATGGTACTGCCCAGTCACAGCAAAAGCTAGTGTGGAATCCACAGCAATTTAACTCTCTTTGCAGGATCATGGGTGTAATCTCACAGGTGGAGAGACTGCTGCCTTCGCAAACAGGTTTGCAAATCACCAAGTGACAGAAGGAGTGGTTAATTCCATCAGTCAAATCAATATGTCCACACAAAGTGGGAGACGCTAAAGAGGGTTAGAAGTGATTTTTCCCCAAAAAGGCATTTTTTTTTAAAAGATTTATTTATTTTATTTGAGAGAGCGAGAATGAGAGAGAGTACATGAGAGGGGGGAGGGTCAGAGGGAGAAGCAGGCTCCTCGCTGAGCAGGGAGCCCGATGCGGGACTCGATCCCGGGACTCCAGGATCATGACCTGAGCCAAAGGCAGTCGCTTAACCAACTGAGCCACCCAGGCGCCCCAAAAAGGCATTTTTAAAAATAGTATGCATAAGTATCATCATTGGATTGTTAAAATGCCCAGTCATGGGTTCCACTCCAAGTAGTCTGATTCAGTAACTCTGGGATGAGGCCCCGAAATCTGTATTTTTAACAATCAATGGTGGGGGGGGGGAGTCCTAAACAAGTGGCAGACAGACCATATTTTGAGAAACAATGGTAATCCTTCTGTATATGACACCTTAGTTTTCCCCTGGATTAAGAATTAAGAACAGTTGTTTTCTATGTGTAGGCATATTTATTTAGGATTATACTCGTTTGGACACTTAAAAACAATCCTTTAACCTTTCCTTTGGAGTCGATCATTATTTTTATATCCATTTGTTAAAGGAGAAAATTGAGACCGAGATGTAATCTCCATGTTCTCCAGGGCTCCAAGAGAACATGGAATTACCTCTGGCTAACAACTATGTTTCACTTTTGCACTGTTAAGACTCTAGTGAATCCCTGTCCAATAGATCTGTCTGGGAACATATTCTTTGCTATCCAATATGGTGACCAATAGCCATGTATAGTCCTTAAGCCTCTGAAATGTGGTTAGAGTAACAGAGGAACTAAATTTCTACTTATAGTTCAGTTTAAATTTATATAGGCACGTGTGACTAGTAGCTATGGTTTTGGGGCATCAGAGTTCTATATATGACTTGTGGGAGGTGTAGTTTCTGGGAGTAAATTCTTACAACTGCTTCTAAAACAATGGTAAGAATAGCAAAGACATTAGGAAGATGCTGGGAATAAAGGTAGTGCATCTGGAAAAATTTCTTTTTTTGCCCCAATACTGGCCATTTGCCCAGTTTTTTGTTGGGCTAAGCTACCATGCTCTCAACGACTTTATATAATAAAACAGATGTCTTTAGCTTCTTTCTGACTAAATTTAGTCTGTTTTCCTGTGTTCTCCTTTTTTATAGATGCTGACATATTTGCACCGAATTACCTTTAATATACACTTACTGAAAGCACACATCCTCACAGCTGCAAAAATTAAAATAAAATATATTCCATTACAGTTTCAGTGACATCTTTTTAGCAGTAGATCTTGTAAGTTCCATTTCCCAAGTAATACTGCTTTTGATCACTTTCTCAATTCTTCAAATGAAATATTCATTGGAAGTGAAATGTCTTAGTAAGGCAGGTTTAAGAGAGAAGAGGGAAAACAGATGCTGAACCATGATCTAAGAATATGGTAAAAAGGAAAAAGTGAAACAAATGGAAAAAGGTAGTATGAGTTTTTAATTAACCTATAAAAATGTTACTGACTTTTATCCCATTTTTTTCTTGAAAGACTTTAGCCTTTATTCTCTCCTTTTTTCCCATGCCATATAAAATCACACCATAGCAGGTTCTTCAAGTCCAACTGTTAGCAACCCTGGCCAAATCTAAGAATCACCTGGAGCACTTAAAAGTACTGACATCCACATTCTACTCCCAGAAGTTATGATTTATCTGTTTTGGGGAGGGGCCCTGGCACAGCACGTTTTAATCTTTCTGTATTTTAGAAATCACACGATTTTAGAATAGAAACAGAATTAAAAACCAATGAATCAACTCCTCTTATTTTGTAGATGAGGTAAATAAGGTCCAGAGAAGAGCAGTGACTGGACCAAGCTCATATAGCTTCTGTGCTTGAGTTAAGGCCAGGGCCAAGGGTCTGAGTCCTTGTATAATTCTCCTGGAAGAGCACAGCACACTGCCTCCACTGGTGTGTTTCCAAGCCACGGATTCAACCTATCTTTACTCTGACATGCTTCCTACTACTCCTACTCTTCCCAATGCCCCATGACTTTCTCTGTGGTATCTATTTCAAATATTCTTACATTATATGATAGAGTCGCATTGATTGATTAGCCAGTTGAGGGGATTGTTGTAATTACCTTTGGGCAGCTTGTCTATAGAATATCACAAGTGAGGAGGTATATATTTGGTCAGAGCAGTGATTCTCAACCCCAGTTGTCCATTAGAATCATCTGGGGGATTTTTAAAAATACTGATGCTTGGGTTTCATCTACATTGTCAGTATCTCTGTAGATTGGCCCTGGGCATTGGCATTTTTAAAAGTTCCTCAGGAGAGTCTAATGTGCAGCCAAATTTGAGAACCTCTGGATCAGAGGAATATGTCAAGGAAAGCCTCAGATTATTAAATACTAGATGGTCAAGGGATGTAAATACCTATGCTGATTACATCCCCCTTGTCATTTCCTCCCGCTAATTTAATATGACTCTGCCACATTGGCTTTACCAGGGCCTCACAACTTAGGCAGTTGCCATGGTTACCAGAAATGTGAGGCCATGGTTGGGAATACAGAAAATCAATATTTTCTTCACAGCAAAATGTGAGTTATGTTGAACTTACAGAGCCAGTGACTTTTTTTGGTAGCTTTGAGAGGGCTGCTTTATATCTGGTTTTCTTCTAGAGGTATTGTTTAGACTCAGGAGCCAAGCCTAGGAAATTATTTTTAATTCTCTTTTAGAAGGTGTTTTCTTAAAAAATACTTTAAGGAGTGACATCACCAAGATAGTGACATAGGTTGTTCCTGACTTTTTTCCCCCTCACAAGAAGGGGGAGAAACTACTCATGGACAAGACATCACTGAGAGAATCCTAGAATATGGGGGTAAAGCCAAAACAACCACCTGCACCACAGACTGCATTAGAAGGGTAAAAGAAGTGGCTATATGTTGACTGCATTTCTGCCAACCCAGACCAGTGAAGCACCATGCAGAGAGGTCCTCCCTGAGTCTCAGGTTCCTCCAGAGGAAAAAAAGAGCCCAAGGGTGATATCCAGCTTTACCCCCAGCATTGTGAATCACTTTGTGGAAGCCCCTACTCTGGTTTTGCCCCATGGGGACTGCAGGGGAATCTGTGAGGCTCAACTACTGGGAATCTCATCATGATGGAGAAACAGGAAGGGGCTAACAACCAGATTGGGCTGGAGAAGAGGCGAAGATGAGTAAAAGAGGGAGGGGGACAAACAAGAAAGTAGATACGATAGTTTGAACTCTTACCAAGTGCATATGATGTGCTAAATCACTTATAAGCATTATGTCATTCAAATCTAAAACGATCCTAGAGGTAGGTGTTACTTGTCATAGTTTAGTTGGGAAGACTCATCCTCAGAGAAATTGACTTGCTCCAAGTTACCTGATTAGTAAGAGGTAATGCAGATATTCGAGTCCTGGTCTGGCTGCTAGCTGATACTGTGCTTTAAATCACTTCAGTATCCTTCCTTTTGGACTGAGTTGTTGGCTGCTGAATTGGGGGTCCCAATTAATTATTACTGTGGGACTTTTTATGTGTATTACAGGTGTTTTGCTCAGAACATGCAAGAAGTACATGGCAGATGTCATTAATTGTCCCGATTCTCCATTGTCTGCTTCCTACAATCATGCCTGTTGACACATGACTTTGCAGCTCATCCCCCTAAAGCGTTGAATTATATTTCCTCACCCTTTGATTTTGGATTTGATGGTATGACTTGCTCTGGCCAGCAGAATGAGGAGGAAGTGATGGTGTGCCAGTTCCAATCCTAGGTCTTAAAAGGCCTTTTGTGCCTCTGCCATTGTTATAAAGAAGCTGTACCCTGGCTTGTTCAGGAATCCAAAGAAGAGGATGAGAAACATTTGGAGCCAATTTATAGACCTACAGTGTGAAGCAGAGCTACCCTAGACACTATATCCTTAATCAGCCCAAATCCAGCTGACCTGTTGACTTTCAGACACATGAGATTGCCCAGCTGAGTTCAGGCTGCCCTGCTCAATAACACATATGTGATATGTGAGTGAACCCAGCTGGGGTCAGTAGAATTGGAAATCAAAAGTTAATCAAATATTAATTGTGTGTATACCACTGAGACGTTGTGATTGGTTTTTATACCCAATAGCTCATACTACAGGATAAGTCAGAAAAGCCAAAGAGACCTTTTGAATCATAAGGTTGGTCTGTGGCTACAGAAGTGTGATTATGAAGTATCTTATGGCCTGAAGGTGCAGAAATTGCCAATGGGCTTTCTCTTCTTTGTAAAGTTATCCCATATTGATGAGTCTCTGCTCTCACTGACTACCATTCTGAGCAACCATTCATAACGTTTAGGGACTAGAGACCAGGAACAGTGGGTAGGTAGGAAAGAAAGGTGAGGTGGAAAAGAGCAATAGAGGGACAAAGTTTTTATAATACACAGGCCTACCCTATCAGGATTGATGATGGGGAAGTGCTACGCATATTTTGCAAAATAAAATCACCCAACATACTTTGGTACACCTGTGCTACAGATTTTGAATTGAGACTTTCAGGAGCAGTTTTAAACTTTTTTGTCCATGGCCCTTCTTTATTACTTGTTCCCACTTTCTGCAGGAAAAATAATCCACGATGACCAAGAATTGTAGAGAAACAAACAAATTTGTAGTAGACCTGTTGCTGACAACATATAAGTCACTTATTATTAACTTTACAGAAAAATACCTAGGGTTTTGAAAATGATTTTTGAGTCCCTGTACATTTTTGAAGTTTAGGAATCCAGCTGCTCAAAAAATGAGGGAGTGACTAATTCATATTTAAACTTCAATAAATACACATCTTAGCACCTAGTTATTGGAAAATTATACATCAAAAATGTTGTTGATGCAAGTATGTACCCCTTCTCACTGTAAGGTGAACAAACAACCATTCCCAAGCTAAATTAATAATGATGAAACTAAATTGACAGTATTTATAATTAAAATGCGAGGATTGGAGTAACTGAAAACCACAATCAAATGAAGACAACACTGATGATAAACTCACTGATTACAAATTGCCCTTTCTAGAATTTGGTGGCATTCCAACTGCATATATACTTAGCACCAAGTGCAGCAGATTTACTAGTAATAGATACATGAAAATCTAGTATTATGCTAGAAAAATAATAAAGTTGGGTCTAGATTATTTTGTTGCATGAAAGCATGCTTTCAAAAGTTCTGGGGTAGTATTAAAGGGAGCCAACATAAAGGGGCTCCCAGTGGTCAAACTGTGTCACTGGAACATGAAAATAATTATATTCGGTAATGTTTCTGAGCATAAGATATATAGTCAACAGAGAAATTAACATTAATAAGTATGATTGTAAGACTTTCTGCTGTGATGCACTGGTCATCTACTTGGAAAATACAAACTTCAAGATTCACCAGAAAGGATATCACTTCAACTGCCCTGGATGGGGCCATACCAAGTCCTTCCAACCACTGACCCAATGACAAAGTTTCACACCCTCCAGTCCTAAATCTTTGTTTCTCCTGTGAGATGCCTGCTACACGCACCAAGACCTCCTTGCTCTTAGTTTCATGTATCAAGTTTCAGCCATAAAATAAATTTGTATTTATTGTCTACTATTTTCTACTAACCCCAAATTAATCCTTTATAATGCCCACCTTGGAGATAAAAATTAGTAAGGTCATAAACAGAATTTTCCTTGCCTTCTGAAAGCAACCAATCCATAGGAAAACCATGCTTCTTTGAACCCACCACCAAAATTACCAATATCCTTTAACAAGTCCCTTCTGATACCCTTTTACTGGGATGCCTCATGGTTTTAGACTTCTGTCAGTACAACCTCATGATGTACTGTCTTCCTTGTTACAGTGAGCCAATGAGCCCAACTTTGTTCAGCTACAGGTGTGGTCTTAATAGTCTTTGACTGGAAGGCACTGACATCAAAAATAAGATTTGACCTAGATCACCTCAAAAAAAAAAATTAAAGGTTACAGCTTTAAAGCATAGACTACAAGTTAAGTATATTCTGTTGAGAGAGAGAGAGAGATGAAATAATAACCACCTAAATAATTAAACCTAAAAGATCACTCTGATAGTTACAACCATGTTCATCTTCCCAGATTTGCTAACATAATTATTATCTTTCAGATTCTAAGGTAAAATGATTTTGCCATTCCAGGTTGTAGGTAAATGTCAAAGACTAACGTCAAAATGATATAACTTTTTCTACTTCGTATTCATTATCCAAATGACTCTAAATATTGGGTTTGTGCCCTTAATAATCAGGGCTCTAAAAGAGAAGGTTCTTTAACTGAAAAAAATTCGTGCATGTATTTCAAGCGGTTCAGAAGATATCCATGGTTTGATACCTACAGATACAACATAGAGTCAAATTAAAAAAAAAAAAAAAAAAAGATGGCACTTTAAAGCACAGGGGCATGTCAAAATGTTCCTTTCGGGAAAAAAATATTAAAATGGAAACAAGTCTCTCTTTAATAAGAGAATCAGCTTTAATTAGAGAAATAAAAACAAAACAAAACTAATCTTTGTGACCTAAAATACAGAACTTCAGTTATTCAGATAGGATCTGCAAATAACCATCATGTTAAGAAAGTTGAATTTGTAACCTGATGAACTAAAAAAAAATAGCTTTGAATAGGTAACTAAATCAGGATAAAGCAAATGTCTCACATAAAATTAGAATGTACTCTCATATCTGTCTTAACTGACAAACTTTTTTGTTGAGCTTTCCTTCTCTTGTTTCTAAAGAAATTCCCTTGTTGTCAAATTGTTTTACAATAAGTCTATCTTATCCATCTGACCTCAAACATGCAGCAGTGTGTGGACTTCACAGTAGGCAAAAACATTAAATAATTTACATTTTTACCAAACATTTAAAGAAGAATGAACACCAATCCTCCTCAAACTCTTCCAAAATACTGAGAAGGGAACACTTGTAAACTCATACTCCGAGGCCAATATCATCTTGATACCAAAGCCAGAAAAGAGTACTATAAGAAAACTGTAGGCCATCTATGAAAAACCCACAGCGAATATCATTCTCAATGGGGAAAAACTGAGGGTTTTTCCCCTAAGGTCAGGAACACGGCAGGGATGTCCATTATCACCACTGCTGTTCAACATAGTACTAGAGCCCTAGCCTCAGCAATCAGACAACAAAAAGAAATAAAAGGCATCCAAATCAGCAAAGAAGAAGTCAAACTCTCACTCTTCGCAGATGACATGATATTCTACGTGGAAAACCTAAAAGACTCCACCCCAAAACTGCTAGAACTCATACAGGAATTCAGCAATGTGGCAGGGTATAAAATCAATGCACAGAAATCAGTTGCATTTCTATACACCAATGAGACAGAAGAGAGAGAAATTAAGGAGTAGATCCCATTTACAAGTGCACCCAAAACCATAAGATACCTAGGAATAAACCTAACCAAAGAGACAAAGGATCTGTACTCAGAAAACTATAGAATACTCATGAAAGAAATTGGGGAAGACACAAAAAAATGGAAAAAACATTCCATGCTCATGGATTGGAAGAACAAATATTGTTAAAATGTCTATGCTACCTAGAGCAATTGACACGTTCAACGCAATCCCTATCAAAATACCATCAACTTTTTTCACAGCACTGGAACAAACAATCCTAAAATTTGTATGGAACCAGAAAAGACCCTGAATAGGGGTTGAAAAAGAAAGCCAAAGTGGGGGCATCACAATGCCTGACTTCAAACTCTACTACAAAGCTGTAATCATCAAGACAGCAGGGTACTGGCACAAAAACAGACACATAGATAAATGGAGCAGAATAGAGAGCCCAAAAATGGGCCCTCAAATCTATGGTCAATTAATTTTCAACCAAGCAGAAAGAATATCCAATGGAAAAAAGACAGTCTCTTCAATAAATGGTGTTGGGAATATTGGACAGCCACATGCAGGAGAATGAAAGTGGACCATTCTCTTATACCATACACAAAGATAAACTCAAAATGGATGAAAGACCTTAATGTGAGACACAAATCCATCAAAATCCTTGAGTAGAACAGAGGCAGCAACCTCTTCGACCTCGGCTGCAGCAACCTTTTGCTAGTCATGTCTCTAAAGGCAAGGGAAAAAAGGCAAAAATGAACTATTGGGACTTTATCAAGATAAAAAGCTTTTGCACAGCAAAGGAAACAGTCAACAAAACCAAAAGACAACCGACAGAATGGGAGAAGATATTTGCCAATGACATATCAGATAAAGGGCTGGTATCCAAGATCTATAAGAACTTATCAAACTCAACACCCAAAGAACAAATAATCTAATCAAGAAATGGGCAGAAGACATGGACAGAACATTTCTCCAAAGAAGACATCCAAATGGCCAACAGACACATGAAAAAGTTCTCAACATCACTTGGCATCAGGGAAATCCAAATCAAAACCTCAATGAGATAGCACCTCACACCAGTCAGAATGGCTAAAATCAACAAGTCAGGAAACGACAGATGTTGGCGAGGATGCGGAAAAAGGGGAACCCTCCTACACTGTTGGTGGGAATGCAAGCTGGTGCAGCCACTCTGGAAAACAGTATGGAGGTTCCTCAAAAAGTTGAAAATAGAGCTACCCTATGACCCAGGAACGGCACTCTTGGGTATTTACTGCCAAGATACAAATGTAGGGATCCGAAGGGGCACCTGCACCCCAATGTTTACAGCAGCAATGTCCACAACAGCCAAACTATGGAAAGAGCCCAGATGTCCATCAACAGAGTAATAGATAAAGAAGATGTACACACACACACACACACACACACACACACACACACACACACAGAGGAATGCAGCCATCAAAAAAATGCAGCCATCAAAAAAATGAATGCACAATGGAATATTATGCAGCCATCAAAAAATTGAAATCTTGCCATTTGCAACAAAGGGGATGGAACTAGAGGGTATTATGCTAAGCGAAATAAGTCGATCAGAGAAAGACAAGTATCATATGATCTCACTGATACATTGAATTTAAGAAATAAAACAGAGGATCACAGGGGAAGAGTGGAAAAATGAAACAAGATGAAACCAGAGAGGGAGACAAACCTTAAGAGACTCTTAATCTTAGGAAACAAACTGAGGGTTGCTGGAGGGGAGGATGGTGGGGGGAGGGGTAACTGGGTGATGGACAATGGGGAGGGTATGTGTTGTAATGAGCACTGGGTATTATATAAGAGTTATGAATCACAGACCTGAACCCCTGAAACAAAGAATACATTATATGTTAAAAAATAAATTAAAAAAAACTGTATGCCAATATCCATATCCCTGATGAATATAGATGCAAAACTCCTCAATAAAATATTAGCAAACCAAATTCAGGAACACTTTAAAAGAATTATACACCATGACCAAGTATGATTTATCCCTGGGATGCAAGGATATTTCACCATAATGCAAATCAATAAAATGAAAGATAAAAATCACAAGATCATCTCAATGAACATTAAAAAAGCATTGGACAAATTACAACATCCTCACATGATAAAAGCCCTGAACAGTTACATTTTTTTTTTGAGAGAGAGAGAGAGAGACAGCAAGCACACGTGAGTGGGGGGAGGGGCTGAAGGAGAGGGAGGGAGAGAAAGAATCTTAAGCGCTCCATGCTGGGCATGGAGCCTGACCTGAGGCTCCATCTCACGACCCTGAGATCATGACCTAAGACGAAATCAAGAGTTGGATGCTTAACTGACTGAGCCACACAGGCACACCCAGAAATCAGTTTCATTTCTATGCACTCACCACAAACTATCTGAAAGAGAAATCAAGAAAACTGTCCCATTTACAATTGCACCAAAAGGCTAAAATAGTTGGGAATAAACTTAACCAAGGAGGTAAAAGACCTATACACTGAAAACTATGACTTTGATGAAAGAAACTGAAGAGAAAAATAAATGAAAAGATATTCCATGATCATGGATTTAAAGAATTAATACTGTTGAAATGTCCATACTACCCAACGCAATCTACAGATTCAATGCAATCTTGATCAAAATTCCAATGGTACTTTTCACAGAAATGGAACAATCCTAAAATTTGTATTGAACCACAAAAGGCCCCAGAAAGCCAAAGCAATCTTGAGAAAGAAGAACAAAGCTGAAGACATCATGTTCCCTGATTTCAAACTATATCACAAATCTGAAGTAATCAAAACAGTATGGTCTTGGCATAAAAACAGACACATAGATCAATGGAACAGAATTGAGACCTGAGAAATAAACCTAAGCATAACTGGTCAAGTAATATTTGACAAGGAAGTCAAGAATACTCAATGGAGAAAAGACAATCTCTTCAATAAATGGTGCTGGGAAAATTGGATATTCACATGTAAAAGAATGAAACTAGATCCTTATCTTATACAACTTAAAAAAATAAATCTAAGACCTGAAACCATGAAAGTCCAAAAAGAAAACATAGGAAAAAAGGCACAGGCCTTGGCAATGTTTTTGTGGATATGACACCTAAAGCACAAGCAACAAAATAAAAAATAAACCAGCAGGACTGCATCAAACTAAAAAGCTTCTGCAGAACGAAAGTAACAAAATACAAAGCCAAAAGACAACCTTTGGAATGTGAAAAAATATTTGAAAACCATCTATCTGATAAGGGACTAATATCAAAATGCATAGAGAACTACAACTCAATAGCAAAAAAAAAAAAAAAAATGCAATTAAAAATGGGCAAACAATGTGAACAGACATTTTTCCAAACAGATACAAGTGGCCAACAGGTACATGAAAAGATGTTTAACATTACTAGTCATCAGGGAAATGCAAATCAGAACCACAATGAGATATGGTCATTATCTGTTGGTCTGTTGGAATGAGCATTATTAAAAAGAGGTAACAAATGCTAGCGAGGATGTGGAATAAAGGGAACCCTTGTGCACTCTTGGTGGGAATGTAAATTGGTTATAGTCCTATGGAAAATGGTATGGAGGATCCTCCAAAAACTGAAAAATAGAACTATCATATGATCCAGCAATTCCACTTCTGGGAATATATCCAGAGGAAATGAAAATGGTCACTTAAAAAGATATTTGCAGCCCCAAGTCCATAGCAGCATTATATACTGTAGCCAAGACACAGAAACAACCAAAGTGTCTGTCTATGGATGAATGAATGAAGAATTTGTGGTGCATGTATGTAATGGAATATTATCAGCCACAAAAAAATGAGGAAATCCTGTCATGTGCAACAATATGGATGAACCTTGGGGGCATTGTGCTAAGTGAAGTAAGTCAGAAAGACAAATACTGTATGATCTCAGGTGAAATCAAAAATGAAAAACCAAAAACCAACAACCCTCGCCTTGAAACCTCATAGATACAGAGAACAGACTGGCGGTTGCCAGAGGTGGGGTGGGAGGTGGGCAAAATGGGAAAGGGAGTCAAAAGGTACAAACTTCCAGTTACAAAATAAAGAAGTCATGGAGATGTAATGTACAGCATGGTGACTACAGTTAATATTACCATACCATGTATTTGAAACCTGTTAAGAGAGTAGATCTTAAAAGTCCTCAACATGAGAAAAAAAAATTTTTGTAACTATACATGGTGACAGATCTTAGACTTACTGTGATGATCACTGTACACTACATACAAATATTGAATCATTCCGTTATACACCTGTGACCAGTACGTTATATGTCAATTTTGCCTCAATTAAAAAAATTTGAATTCTTCATTTTTTTTTTTTAAAGATTTTATTTATTTATTTGACAGAGAAAGACACAGTGAGAGAGGGAACACAAGCAGGGGGAGTGGGAGAGGGAGAAGCAGGCTTCCCCCTGAGCAGGGAGCCCGATGCGGGGCTCGATCCCAGGACCCTGGGACCATGACCTGAGCCGAAGGCAGACGCTTAACGACTGAGCCACCCAGGCGCCCCTTCACTTATTTTTGAAAGCTTTTAAAAATTTAGCACATGTAAAGCTATAATTACCTAAATATTGTTTTACTTGCCTTTCACAAGTGTTACTATGGAGGACTTTTACTGTCATTTTATTGTGCATATTTACAATTTTTTTATCCTGGTTTTCTTTTAATTCAGATATGACTTAAGAGTACATATTTTAGTTTCCAAGTATGTGAGTCTTTTTTATGATTACCTTTTTTAAAATTTTTAAAAAATTAAAATTTTTTTTTATTGTGTTATGTTAATCACCATACATTACATCATTAGTTTTTGATGTAGTGTTCCATGATTCATTGTTTGTGCATAACACCCAGTGCTCCATGCAGTACATGCCCTCTTTAATACCCATCACCAGGCTAACCCATCCCCCCACCCCCCTGTGATTATCTTTTTATTGTCAATTTAAATTTAGGTGACTTATGTCAAATAATTTTTTGTTTTATGTAATTTTGGGGGGAAATTTCTTAAGACCCCTTTGGCTTCAAATGTTCAGTGTGTTTTGGAAATAATTTGTAATACATTTTAAAACTTGAAAAAAATATACATCTACAGTCCATGCAGGGTTCTAGATACATATTTTAAATCATGTTTTAAATTTTTGTTGAAGTATTTGTGTTTATTCATTTTATTACCTTCAGCTGTCAGTTTCTGATACTTCCATTAAGTAATCTGATAGGATTATAGATTTATTTTGCTTCATTTGTGTGTTCTGTGGAAAGAGCCGAGATGCCCTTCAACAGATGAATGGATAAAGAAGATGTGGTCCATATATACAATGGAATATTACTCAGCCATCAGAAAGGATGAATACCCAACTTTTACATCAACATGGATGGGACTGGAGGAGATTATGCTAAGTGAAATAAATCAAGCAGAGAAAGTCAATTATCATATGGTTTCACTCATTTGTGGAACATAGGAAATAGCATGGAGGACATTAGGAGAAGGAAGGGAAAAATGAAGGGGGGGAATCGAAGGGGGAGACGAACCATGAGAGACTATGGACTCTGAGAAACAAACTGAGGGTTTTAGAGGGGAGACGAGTGGGGGGTTGGGTTAGCCCGGTGATGGGTATTAAGGAGGGCATGTACTGCATGGAGCACTGGGTGTTATACGCAAACAATGAATCATGGAACACTACATCAAAAACTAATGATGTATTGTATGGTGACTAACATAACATAATAAAATTAAATTAAATTAAAAAGAAAAGAATTTGTGTGTTTTTAGTCGGGAGCAGGAGGATACTAGCTCAATGCCATGGTACTGAAACTGAACTAGATTATTTATTCTTTCAGGAGATACAGAAATAAGAACCTCATCAATCCCATAGAAACTACGAATTCCATTAAGTGGAAAGAGGGAGCTTAGCATTTGATCCTGGACCCTGATTGTTACAGTGGAAAAGGACCTTACAAATGATTACTTTTCCAGTTTCATACTAATTGCTCTGGGTTAAATTATTGCTCCTTCAAATGAACAAGAGATTCAAACCTTGGCTGTCTGACTTATTTTATGAGGATACTGAAAGATAGATTTTCCTTAGGAATTAAAAAACTACTATTTTTATTAATTTGAAAGAACTGCAAAGAAACTTTCAAATAAAAATACTTTTTATAATCCAGAATAGAAACCAGAGAGGGAAGGAGAATAAAATAAGCTTATTTCAGAAATTTAGTTAAGAGAGTAGTGGGAGGGAGGGAGCACAAGAAGCAAGCAAGAGTGTGCCTAATGGTCCTAAGGTCAAAGTAAAATTCCTGCTCATATAGACCAGCCTCCTGGAGCTATCTCTACTGCAAGAGAACTGATCTTCTGAATGACCCTAGTGAAAATCCTAAATGATTTATGATTCAATGGTATTTCCTATACTCCACTTACTAAGGTGAGGAAATAAAATATTTCATTTTATTCCCAAAGACACTTCAACAATAAGAATTAAAGGGGGATTAGATTTAAATTTTTAATTAGTAGGAAAGTTAAATTAACTAAACCCTCCATTCTTGAGGTACTTTGGTTAACTGAGGTTTTACCTCAGTAAATAAAATTTAGACTGCGTTTTTACTAAGAAATTTCTCCTGTAGTTTAATTCAAAGCTTTGAATAAATGCTATTTAGTTTGTTTTTAATTTTTTTCAGACACATCTAATAAATAAGCCATGAAAACTGCCTTTACTTCATCTTTTTAACAAGTTATCTTGCCCAAGACAATCCCTGTCTTTGGTGTTCTGCTGAAATACAAATATACATATAGACACATACATAATTTTTATTTCTACATATATGCAATACTCTTGAACCATACCCCCAAGTCAAAATCTAAAAGATTTGGTTTTGTAGGTCACTCAAAACAGTATTTTGCAAAAGAAGTTTTTGCCTCTGACGGGAAGAATCAAAGAAGTAATGACAAAAGAAACACAAAATAAAATACTTTGTAGACGAACCTGAAAACGCGAAACGTATTCTCTGTCTTATCATTTACCTTCAAAAAGTGTTTTTCAAGTGTTTCCTTTCCAGAGCTACAGATGGTCTTTGCCATTTGACATCCTCATTCCTGTTAGAGGCAGCCAATTAATATCATATCCCTCTCCTTCTAATCAAGGCTGCCCTATTAGTGCTCTGTTGACTGAACGGTTGCTGACGAACTGAAAATTAGTCAGCGAAGCTAACGATTTTCTCTCCAGACCCTGTGGGCCCATAAAATGTTCGTCTGAATTAAGGACAGTTAATTATGGTGTATGGTTTGCCAGGAGACTGAACTCACTGAGTCAGTGTGAGAAGCCCAGTTTGGGGGCCTGGTGATTCGATGCAGGCTGGCAGATCTCCCTTTCAAGGTTTGCTGTTTTCCTCCTAGCTCATGTCTCTTCCAGGCGTTTCCAGGAGATGGTGTCTGGCAGCTCTTTTGCTCAGCTTACAAGAAAATCTCCCTGGTGCATTGCGTGGGGAAGAGCAAACTAGGAGTCTCTTGTCGTTGCTAAATGTACTCTCTGCGAGGCCGCAGAATTTCTGGGGCTTGACAAAGATTATTATAATTTTAATAAGTTTTTAAGCTATTGAAATGCACTCTCATCACCATGGTGGTGACATATATGAGTAGATGCCATCCAGGTTGTGCTGAGTCTACGACAGGATGACGAACAGACGAGCAGATGACGGCCTTCTAGGTTGCTGGTCCTTGAGCTCCCAGCGGCAGAAAAAGAAGGTTGGGACAAGTTTTTGAAGAAGAAACCCCAATTTGCTAAGACAGAGCAGTGGATATCCAGTGAAATGTCAAAGGGAGAAGATGCAAGCATGCTGACTGAGATAGTGGAATCCATGTTGTCTCTTTCTTGAGACCTCAAACTAACGTCTTATACATGGTAGTGTTTTGTAGCCATGTCCATTTGCTACTTCAGTTAATGATCCCACTGTATAGAATTTAAGACGGAGTTGCCTTTTAACATCAGGTGTGAGGACTGGCATTCACAAAATATTTCTATTTTCTACCTATTTATCGTTTTTCAAGATAAACGCTGCGGAGCACTTTCTCACACTACTCATGTGCGTGGTTAAACAAGACGGAATTATAATTCATAAACACTCAAACCAAGAGTGTTTTGTTAAAGGAACCATGGTAGTCTTTCATTACTATTTACTGAAACTGCCTTCCATAGATACAAATGATCCTAGGGCCCTACGGAAGTTTTCTTCTGCCTTTAGTTTACACTTTAGTTCCACATCATGTACTAAAGAGATTGTCTACTTACAGATGTAGGATGTAACATCAGAACTTGTTTTGAGCTGAGGAATTAATATTAAATGAGAGTTCGCCGGTTTAAAAAAAAAAATCATTGCTAAGAGAAAAAAAATCAACCGACAAATGTTCAAGTTTTTTTTTTTCTTTTTAAAAGATTTCTTCAAGTGAGGAACACAGACGCTGAGAATTGGTTGCAGGTGTGAGTAAACCAGAAACTAGGTGAGCCAAAGAAATAATTTCAAGAACCCCTTCAACATAACGTCTTTAATGATATGCCGAGCTAATTATTGAGATTGTGCAATGAACCAAGAGGCACTTGGGATTGAAAAAGAAAGAGCAGGGGCACCTGGGTGGCTCAGTCGGTGAAGTGTCTCCTTCGGCTCGGGTCATGATTCCAGGGTCCTGGGATCGAGCCCCAAGTCAGGCTCCCTGCTCAGCAGAGAGCCTACTTCTCCCTCTCCCTCTGCTGCTTCCCTCTGCTTGTGCTCTCTCTCTCTCTCTCTCTCTGCCAAATAAATAAATAAATAAATAAAATCTTAAAAAAAAAAAAGGGCAGAGGAATTTGCTGAAATATTTGCTTCAGACTTTCCCAAGGTAGATTTTGTGAGGCATGAATGAGTGGTTGAATTAACCAGGATTTCAGTCAACCTAGCTTGGCTCAAGCTCTCTCTTCACCACCAATGATCTGTGCATTTTCATTGTGTCACAGACCTTCTCTGTGTCAGGTGAAAGCATTGGCCAAAACCCGTGGGGTCTGGTGGGGCCGAATCTACTTACCAATAAGCTGAGGGGCAAAACACTTGGGCATCACTATCGTCTAATTTACCCTCTTGCCCCAGTATTCCAAGTTACAATTTTATACCCCATCTTCTTCCTAAAGAATCTCAGCACAGTTATTAAATGATCAGGTATTGTTTGTACCTCCAAAACTTCACGCATCTTTCTTTTTAGCAATTATTATATGCCAGGAATTGACCTTTCTACAGCTAAATAAAATTAGTTTTGCTAATAAGTTTTGGCCAATAAGGTTTAAAATCAGAGTTGAGGAAGAGAGAGAGGATGCTTCATTTCATAGTCTTGCCCCTCTCTTGATCTCCTTCATGCACTAAGAGCTGTCTGGATAGTAGCTTTAACCTGACTCCATCCCTCTCTTCTTACTTAGCAAGAATGACTACAAATTGACTTTGGGAACCACCTGTAAAAAACACATAATTCCCTAAAAGGTCTTGCTATTTCAAATAAAAAGTCTCTTTTTATTACGTTTTAGTTCTGGTTATTGTTCCTGGAAAAAGATGTAAAAAAGATGAACAAGTTCAAGAGAGTGGCAAAAAAATGGTCAAGGGGCATCCGTAGCCTACTAATCAAGAAAAAGTCCTCAAATCACTTGTCAGATCTATAGATTCCTCCACACTTTGAGGTTTTTTTTTTTTTTTAAAGGTATCTATTTGTTTGAGAGAGAGAGTGAGAGAGAGAGAGAAGGAGCAGGGGGAGGGGCAGAGGGAGAAGAAGACTCTCTGCTGAGCAGAGAGCCCAATGCAGGGCTCGATCCC
The DNA here is from genome assembly GCF_964656455.1 of Halichoerus grypus. Lineage (NCBI taxonomy): Eukaryota > Metazoa > Chordata > Mammalia > Carnivora > Phocidae > Halichoerus > Halichoerus grypus. The sequence continues at coordinate 113,838,221 of NC_135727.1, read as the reverse complement.
AGGACCCTGGGATCATGACCTGATCCAAAGGCAGACGCTTAACTGACTGAGCCAGCCAGGTACACCATCACACTTTGAGTTTTTAAAGTGAGAATCTATAGCTGAAAATTACTTCTTAAAGAGGGTTTTCACATTATATCATCTTTCAACAGCCTTGACTAAGACATCAGGATAGGTATTATCTATAGTTTACAGATTAAAAAAAAAAAATCGGGATGAGAGGTACTATAATTTGTCCAAATTCTGAGGGCCGTTAGTAACTGGAAGAGCCCAGGCTCAGAATCCAATCTCATACGCCTTCCGCTCTTCCAACTTGACTGAACTTACCCATTCAATCTTGACAGAGAATAGCCAGAATTCTCTTTCCTAATCTCTGCCCCATCTCTAAATGTATTTTCCCTTTGACCTGAAATGGATGGTATATACTTCAATCTCCTATTGTCTTGCTTGTAATCATTTCACATGCTGTAGGCATAGCTAGTATTAGTATATTTCCTTTATTTGATTTTGAGATTAGGAGTCCTCAGAGAAAGAGGGCTATTTTAATGTGTTTTGCTCAACAAAATCGTATGAAAACAAATCAAATAATCCTTTTGTTACCGGCCTAAGACGATGCCAGAGAGGATTTAAGGGACGGATCAGAGATCAGCAAGCTACGGTCCATGAACCAAATATGCTTGCTGCCTGATTTTGTAAATAAAGTTTTGCTGGAACACAGACACACTTATTCCTCTGTGTATTGTCTATGTCTGCTGCAGGGTGGGGCAGTTCTAACAGAGACTGTATGGCCTACAAAGCTTAAAATATTAACTACCTGGCCTTTTGAAATAAAAATTTGCCAACTCCAGGCCAGAGTCAATCCCTGAAAAGTGACCAGGGAAGAAGCAAAGTAGAGTGGGTCATCCGCTCTTTCCTTCTAGGAATTTGATACCTCAGGAGCTGCTGTTATTTCCAGAGAAAGACTATTTTTTGGTACTTAAGATAAGGGAGTATAAGGTAGAGAGAGGGAATTGCAAGAGAATTTGATGAAATTACACAGAGCACTTTAGAAGGGAAATTATATTTAGGAGAGTTATTCTTCAATCAAGGGAATGAGAGGAAGAATTGCATGAGGTAAAGGTGCGACCCGGGGTGGGACATCTAGAAGTGTTTGTCATATGCTGATTGGTATCCATCAGAATATATAGTGAATTTGCTAATACCAATCAAAATCTACACTTAAGTTTAAAAATCATGTAAATTATTCGAGTTTATTTAGCTTTGCTTTTAGCAAGGAAAAAACTAGCAGCTTTCTTTATTACATTAGTAAATGCTGAATCTTGGGACACAGATTCAGCTTAAGAAGTTACTTTAGGGTCAGATGTTAGCACAAATTGTTGTACATCAGCTATTATAAAAACAAACTTTTAATATCCCATATTTTGAAATTTATGGAGGTGACTTTTCGTTTTCTTTGGAGATGATGAATGTGTGCCGACTGGCGCCGCTGTTTAATTATAGATGGCTAGCTGTGAAGACAGCGGAAATAATCTCAGCCATTTAAACCTCAAGGCAATCTCCCAATGTGACCAAAAAGTTGTTCATTTTATTTATGTAGCTGCTTTACCTACTCATCCAGATTTCCACTGCACTTAGACATTCCCAGGTGAAGTGTCTACAATTATTTTGTAAAGGGCTTGAAATAATACTCCCTTCCTTCTCCTTCCTGCTCCCAGGAAATTTTTGCTTAAAGCTGCATTTGAGCAACAGTGCATGGGAAGCATCATGGTATATGGGAAAGAGAACAGAATGTAGACTCAGGAACACTTGGAAGGCCCTTTGAAAGGTCACCGTGTGTTCAGAGAACTGCAAATGGCTCATCGTGTCCAGAATGCAGAGTGCATGCTGAGTGTGGACAGTGTCTCGTCTATAGAGGCGGGTAGGAGCCAGATAATAAGAGGTATGGTGTTTCATGGTAAGGAGTAGGGATGGTTGTCAAGGTAATACGGAACCCCTGAAGGGTTTTAAGACAAGAACGTAACACAATCAAACTTACACTACTGAAAAATACCATGGCAGCAGCACTGGAATGAAGAGAAAGAGGGTACATAGACATCTGAAGGGCTGGTGGAGGAAGTGAGGTTTATGAGGAATGATGAGGTTGAAAGCTCGGAAGATGTCTGGGAGGATAGGGGACTACACTGTTGAGGAGCTATTTGTGTGGCTTCACTGAGAGAATTTAATTTTAATGGACACAAGGATGAAGGAAGGGTCAATATAGGAGCTGAGCTAATTATAAGGAAATCGAGGAGGAGAACAACAATTCACACCTATCTGACTTACTACCGCATGCCCAGGATCTAGGCCTGCAAAGCAGAGTGTTCCTGTGACTTGAGTTAGACAATAGGAGAAGATAAAAAATAAAATAATAGAATTAAAAAAAAAAACAGAAAGAAAAATTTGGGTGATAATGACAGCTGATGGCAAGGGAGAGGACACATCTGTAAAGAGGATACATATGGTCTCGGATACAATTGCCAAGTACTAGCAAGAAAAACTGAGACAGCACTGTCTTTAAGGGCAGGAGTCTATTTCTAGATAACTTGGCCTATATGGAGCTTTCTTGCGTGAAAAGATTATCTGCCTGGGCTCCCCAGAACTAAGACCCTCAGACTAAGATTTTAGCACACATTTAGGAGGTGATTACCAGCAGGGAGCGGAGAGGTGAGGAAAAAAGCAAAAGCAGCTAACACAGGATGTGTTATGAGACGTTACTACTGTGCGCGTCTGGGAGCTCGATCCTACAGAAGACCTCTAGGAAGACAGGGTAGAGCACACCTCAGCCTTATTCCATCTAAGGGGCAAAGAAGATGTCTATTCATCAATTCTAGTTTGTCACTGGTTAAGGGGTTAACCAATGACAACTTCATGGCCCTTCCAACCAGCCCTGTGCTAAAGCTAAGCATACTCCCGTGGGTAGGAAAATCCCCAAGCACAGAGTTGTGAGCACAGGAATTGTGGATGCCAAAGGGCTATGAGCAGGGTTGTGACAGAGCCCACTGCATATATACACACACCCAACCGTGGCCAGTAAACCCACTGTACCTGTGCTTTGAGTTTAAGCAGGTAGAATCTTTCTTAAAGTCAGACAAGTTATTTATTTCAATGAAGAAGATTTGTACCCTTTGGAACCTATCCCAGTATATAGATATCCTGGGATTTAGAAGACTCAAACCTCAAGGCTGTCTCCAATGTACACTGAGGATTTATAACATTAATAAATGGTGATCCAGGGTGATGTAATCTTCTGGGCAAGGGATGAAAGTGCAGACAGAGGTATGAAACTAAGATGTAACCATTAAAACTGACTCAGATACAGCTGGAAGATGAACACGTTTTCTGCTCCAAAGCATTACCATTTCCTAAAATGAAACTACTAAGATCTGTGATTTTTGCATAATATAAGTATTTAATTGTTGATTTTGAAAAAAAGAAGACAAAGAGACTAATGCACAAGATGCATAAAACACAGTAAAGCAGCACTCCCGACTCTGTTACTCTGGAACTGGGTTTAAGAAGTTAAACAGAAATCTGACTTCAAAGAACAAAGTCATAAAGAGTCATGCACAAAATAGAAGGAGTGCATTCATTGTTGAATAACTTGGAAGTGGGAAATACAGCTTGAAGGTCCACTTCTGATAATCCATGGATGAAGTTTCCTAGTTTTAGCATTTTACTTTCTTGACCCCCGTGCGCCACCCCCACCCCCCGTTCCCTCTTCAAATGCAAAGATACTAGAAATGGGTTACTGAAGAAGTCATCCTCTTTCTCTTCCGGTCTGAGGCCCTTCGGGAGCCACGGGCTTTGGTGCAGACACGGTCAAGCCCAAAAACCACACCACACACAACCAGTCATGAAAACAGCACAGAAACGGCATGAAGGAACCCTGGTCACAGAGACTGGAAGCTCTTAAAGGGGTAGACTTCAAGTTCCTGAGGAACATGCGCTTTGCCAAGAAGCACAAGAAGGGACTTTAGAAGACGCAGGCCAATGATGCCACGGTCATGAGTGCACGTGCCAAGGCTATCAATGCCCTTGTCAAGCCCAAGGAGGTCAAGCCCCAGATCCCAAAGGGTGGCAGCTGCAAGCTCAGCTGACTTGCCTATGTCACTCACCTCAAGCTCGGGAAACGTGCTCACGCCCACGTTGCCAAGGGTCTCAGGCTCTGTTGACCAAAGGCCAAGGCCAAGGCTCAAACCAAGGCCCAGGCTGCAGCTACGACTCTGGCTCTAGCTCTTGCTGTGGCTCAGGCTCCCAGAGATGCCTCTACACTGGAGCCGATGTGAGGACGGAAGGACTGGTGTGACCCCCTAGGCTTCTGTCTGCGTGGGGCTGGTGTTCTATGCTATTCGTACAAATAAACCTGCAGCAGGATCGGACCACCAAAAAAAAAGAAAAAAAAAAAGTCACTCAGACCAGGATTTGATATCTCGAAGGTGCGGCAACCTTGGATGAATTACTTAACCTCAGTTTCCTCATTTGAAAAAAGGGTCATAGTAATAGTACCTACCTCAGAGGGAGGTTGTGAGGACTGATAAATTAGCATATGTAAATCACTTAGAGCGCCTAACACATAATAAGAACTACATACGTGTTTGTGAATGTTACTATTAAGCAGCTAGAGCTCTCTTCTAGGCAAAGAGCAAACTGTCAGAGCTTATGGAATGTGACACAAGAAGTGTACCAGAGTATTGTTTTCAATGATTCTTAACGGTCAAAAGAACTGACACAGAAAAAAGATTCTTTGGCATTCCAGAAGCAAAATAAGACTGATGGTGGAAGTTACAGTTCTGACACCAGGAAGACGTTTCAGCCATGAGAGCTGTAAAACAATGAAATGGTTGGAAGTCATGCGTTCACCAACACAGGAGGGAGAAGAGACGGTGGTGGCTTCTGAGTGACGCTGCGGAAGGAATCTGTGCAGCAGAGAAAAGGCTGACATAAATGACCTGGCCGGTTTTTCTAGTTTTGAAAGTCAATGATTTCACAATAGGTCTCTGAACTCTCTTTCTAATCTTCTACCTCACTACTTCCTCATCTGCGTCCCCTGCCCTAGACATTCAAGCCATTTTCCCCACATCAAATGCCATTTTCTTGACACAATAAGACCAACATTTTTTTTTCTTTCCAAGTTTTTATTTAGATTCCAGTTAGTCACCATACTGTGTAATATTAGTTTCAGGAGAATTTAGTGATTCAGCACTTCCATACAACACCTGGTACTCATCATGGCAAGTGCCCTCTTTAAGGCAAACATTTTCAAAGTATAAATCTTATTAAAAGTTGTAGAGCGTATGGTGTATTAAAGTTTAATTTCTATGTATAATACAATGAGGCCTTGCTTTTTTCCTAGCCATGTTATGCTGGATCCTGAAATATTTAAATGCATATAAATGAAAGCTGGAACAAACCTCCCCACTCCCCCACCCATACATACTCATTGAGAAAGGAATAGGTAAATCTGTGTGCGCTAACTTATGTTTGAAGGAGCAAAAATACTTCTAACCGTTTTTGAATTTTTATTTTATATTACAGTTTACCTCTAAAAAGGTTTTACTTCAATGTTAAAATTAAATAAGATAAATGAAAGAGTGTCTTTATACCATGTTTCATCAAAAAGATATGTTAGTACTTCAAGGAAAGGTTTCTAGGGGAAAGAAGGCAAGAAAATGGTAGCGTCTAGCCGTTAGTTGGTCCAAAAGTTTCACGTATTTTTAGTCAGAAGCCTTTATTTAAACCAAAGCTTATTAGAAAATACACCATGAACACTTGGAGCTGTTTTAATTGAGGAGGTGGTGGGAGAAGACCCTGCCTGGAAGACCACCAGGGTAACCAGAGTGCTCGCAGATGCTCGCAGCTCGCAGATGCTCGCAGCTCCGCCAATGAAGGGGACAACACCTTCTTGCCCTGAGAATCAGGACCATTTTCCCGGACCAAAGGCAGCGGGAACTTGCTCTCAAAGATATTCAGAGGGGCAAATGTGAAGTCGTGTTATGTTTAGATGAGCTAAATAAGCATTTGAAACAGGCTCTATATTATAACATCATCGTCTGATAGGAGTTGAGAAGCTATTCTGGCTTCTCCATCTGGGTTTAAAAAGCCCCCCAAATTATGCCCTGCCATCTTGATTTCCTAGCAGTTTATATAAAATCCTCTATCTTTTACCCCTTTTCAAATTTTTATTACACAGAACCTTAGGTATTCCTGGGGTAAAAGTATTAGTGCTAAAATACGCACTTTCCTATCAGAAGTAATAAAATAAACCACAGATCTTTTTTCCCTTGGTCCATAAAATTCTGGGAGAAAAATTTTTAGACAATGGAGACTATAATTGAATAATTCTATGGGGCATAAAGAATATAAGATTAAACAATGCTTAGGCAGAAATATGGGATCATTGTCAGGTTACAATTTTTTCTGTTATTCCAGAGTGAAAAAGATGAGTTGCTATGGTTTCCTGCTCTGCTCAAATGGGGTTTTGTTTGGCCACATTAATATTTGTACAGTTATTTTTCCATTACTCAGGAAACACCACAAACATTTAGCAATAATTTCACAAGCTTTTTTTTTTTTTTTTTAAAGAGCATCCATCTCCCCTGACAGGTTTTATGAATTCACATATGTTCTTGGAGACTTTTTATGATGCATTAATAAATATGTTTGACAAAGCACATATTTTCAGTATAATTATTTAAATGTTCCTTTTCTACACCCCCCTCATTTGCTTACATAGATAACTCATTAAAAATAATTTAGATATGTACATGACTATGCATGTGTTAAAATCAAAAACAAATGGAGACCAGCCTGGAAAATTCTCTTAGCAGACAAAACCAGTTTAGAAATACAGAGCTTAATCTACATATTTTCAAAGACTAACTTGAGTTGGGTCATTTCTTGCTTATGAGCTGTTTCCCAAGGTTGACACGAGGCAACCACTGACCGACTACCTACCATTTCAGACAATTCTAATACTATAACCAATCACTGTGAAGAATAAACAGTCTGCTTTCTCACTATCTAAGCTACTTTAGAAGGTATACCCCTGTGCCTCATTCCAGGTTCTGGTTTGAGGGCTCCTGGATGCAAACCATCTTACTGGTGTGTGCACAATAAACTTTAACTAATTCCTATTTCAATGGTTCAGTGGTTTTACTTCTGTGATTTCGGAATTGACATTTCATAGCATCAGCAGTGGGGTCCAAAGAAGATCTCCAGGGACTTTGAGGCTAATGACAAAACAGATGCTGGTCCCCACAGAGCCCACTGAGCTCACGGCTTTCTCACCAACCCTGGAGTTTGAGGGTGTCTCTTGGATCCGAGCTCCACTCTCTTTGTGTTTTGAGCTCTCCAACTGTATTGTGCATGCTCCTTTTAGTTTTGGTTTGTTGAAGCTTCTTGATGAGCCACTCTGTTCTGTTCAAAAGGGAAGAAAACATGTGATTTCCTGTGTTTTAGAACACCTGTTGGGAAACAGGGCCCCTCGTAGGTAAGATGTCTGAGGGAATCTAAAGGCACAGATGGGTTCCACCTAGACTATAGACCAGAATCTGATGCCTTTTTGGAAAATGGGTGAACTTTGGGGCGCCTGGGTGGCTCAGTCGTTGGGCGTCTGCCTTCGGCTCAGGTCATGATCCCAGGGTCCTGGGATTGAGTCCCGCATCGGGCTCCCTGCTCAGCCAGGAGCCTGCTTTTCCCTCTCCCACTCCCCCTGCTTGTGATCCCTCTCACTGTGTTTCTCTCTGTAAAATCTTTAAAAAAGAAAAAATGGGTGAACTTTTGGAATTGTAGTGGCCACTTTGGGGAAATTTTAACTTAGATAAGTCCACCTTAAGGGGCATCCTTAAAAGACAGGATTCTAAACCTCTCAGAGACAGTGGAATACATTCTCTGATTAGTATGCAGAAGCTTCTAAAAGACAAAATGACTTCAAAAACAGCTCTAAAAGGAAGCTTACAGCATGCAAATAAAAAATCCTTAGCAAAAATGTTTGGCCATCTGAGCAGGTAACGTTAACTTAGTTCACCTGCCAGAAACACAATTTGGATTTAACTGTTCTTTTGAGTTTTGAGACACGGCTAAAATTTTTAAAACAAAATCTATAAGATTTCTGTTGGTATTTGTCTGTATGTTTAGTGCGTCTATGTCTGTATGTTATAGATATGTGATATCTCTCTACTCTGGAAAGTATTGCCAAAATTAATTTGTAAAGAGCTCCATTTAATTGGCTTCAAGAAAATTAAGCATTTATAAAAATCAAGTATACTCTCAGAAATATAGAAACTAACCCAAATGTTTTTCAAGTTCAAATAATCTGGGATAATCTTTGATAAATAAAAGCCAGTTTAAGTTTGTTGGTTTAATAAAAGCGGGCATGTCTTAAAATTTGTCAACAAGAAGGCGGGTGGGACGATGGGGTAACTGGGTGATGGGCATAAAGGAGGGCACATGATGTGATGAGCACTGGGTGTTATACACAACTAATGAATCACTGAACACTACATCAAAAACTAATGATGTAATATATGCTGGCTAATTGAATTTAAATAAAAAAAATTTGTTAACAAGAAAAATAACTTGAGATGATGGTTAGCTATTTGATGTCTAATCCGAGCATAATTGTTAAAAGCCAGTGATTTAAACAAATGTAAAATAAAAGTTTATACTAAGTTAAACAAAATAATGGATATTCATTGAGTATCTAAATCATTTCCAAATAAGCTAAATATTAAATGCAAAGTATAAGTTTAGGTTTATCTACTTTTGGGTTTTTTTTTTTTTTTACAGAGGGATATTTGGGTCTTTCAATAAACATGTCTTGAGCCACAATGAAAAATTTACTATGGGGAAGCATATACTTCTAGAAATTATGAAATGTACTTATAAATTGCTAATCTACTGCAGGATGGTAATATATGAAAGACAGTTCACACTTGCCTGCTTCCTATTTTTCACTGGAAAAGCAAAGATTACTAGTAAAATTTATAATCAATATGTAAAAATAAAACTATTAGAAATAATTTGGGTGAAAAAAGAAGACTGTATATGAAAAATAGGTAAGGAAGATAGAATGTGTTATTTGGATAAGGAAAGGTATTAATGACATGAGGGTGTTTTTTGGTAAAAGAAAAAAGAAAGTAATTTTGTACTACAGTAAAATGACTGTCCCAGATTAAGAAAGGAAGAAGGTAGGGCAAAAGCTGAATGGTTATAGAAAGCTATAGAAGGTTTGTGGAAAAGGAATCTTGAGAAATAACTTTTATGTGGTCAAGGTAAGATTGGAATGGATTTATTTAAGTTAAAAATTGGAGAATTTTAATATTAAAGGTCTGCGAGGCAGAATTAGAATTTGGTTTTCTCTTTGTTAAAAGGACAGTTTTTTTTTTTTTTTTTTTTTTTTTAAGATTACGGATCTTCTCTAATAAGAAATTATACGCAAAGTTTCTTTAATCTCCCTAGGAAAGAAAAGATTATTGTGGCTTATAAAAATATTTCCAGGGCTTCACATTGTCTTTATCAAGTCTTTAATTACTTAGAAAAATAACGGAGTCTTCTCTGTTAAAAGAGGTAAGGTTTTTTTATAACGATGTGACTTTGTGTTGTTGCCTTTGATATCTTTCGTCACTTTGGTTGAACGGATAACTAAGTCAACTGCCTAAATGTGTATGTGAACTCTCACCAGGCCTTTAACTCTGGCTACTTCAAAGTCTTCTGCCACTCACAGACCCTTATTGTTTTACCCTTGAGTCTTCTCTGAAAACATTGACAGTGAACTACAGACAAAAGTGCTTCACCTTTAAAGAGATTCATGGAAAAGATCCTGACGAGTAGTCTAAAGTGCAGGATCCTGCTAACGTTAAGATCATAACAGTGAACTGGGTAAAGATTTCTAAAACTTTAATGGAAAACTGATTGATTCAAAAAGCTGCTAACCCAAGATGAAGCAAAACAAAAAAGAATTATGTAAGACTGAATGAACTGATGATGATTATAATTTTCATGAGTTCATTTAAAACAAAGCTAGTTCTTTAATGTTTTGTTTTCCAGATTGACAGGACCCCCTTTTCTCCTCTCTTTTAAGCCATCTATAACTTACAGCAATTTGGTAAAGTATATCTTTGCAACAAAGGATGAAACATTTATCTTATTCTCCCTACATGATTCCCCCAGAATTCATAAACTCTCTTATCAAATATTCTTATTTTTCATGACAATTTATGTGTTTGTATAAGTTCACTAAGATTCTGTTCTCCATGTAACAGGACACAATTGGAGAAATCCTTGGCTTGGCTTCCTAGCCTTGAGGAGGTTCTTGAAAATCTAATCTAAGATTCCTCCTCTCCTAAGAGAGGTTTGCCTCTCTCTCTTTCTTTTCTCTTTTCTCATTTGTTTTGTTTCTTAAATTCCACCTGTGAGTGAAATCATATGGTATTTGTCTTTCTCTGACTTATTTCCCTTAGCATTATACTCTCTAGCTCCAAGCATGTCGTTGCAAATGGCAAGATTTCATTCTTTTTGATGGTAATTGTTTCTGAGGTTCTGTCTTCAGCCAGTAGAAACTGGACTGGCTCCTGAATTCTAGTTTTCTCCAATATGTGGCTAGAACTGTCCAAGCTAACATTTCCAATTTTCTCCCACTTGTATGACTTGGAATCATTATGAAACTAAAACTGCCCTTTTCCCAAGGCCTTGGAAACTAAAGCTAGACAGCTTGGTATAAGCTTCAGAGAAATCACCACATGTGTGGCTCATGTGTGGACAATATTCATGCCCGTGGCTATGTGGCCACTCAGAAAGATTGCTAGAGACATTCAAGGTGCAGACCAGGGAAATACGTCAGATTGCCAATGCTTGCCCTCACTCCACCTGAAGATGCTTGGAACCCGACATCTAGAAATCTCCACTGGCTGTTCTCCAAAGTAAAAAACTGAATCTATTATAATTGCTACAACTATTAACCTTTGTTTTTCTTTTGTTTTCATAGAAAAGCTTCTCATTAAATTACCTGATTGCTCACATCATATAAAGGCCTAATTGAGGTGGAAGCTCACCTACAGCACCACATCCCAAAATGAAACATCTCCACGTTCATTCTGCCCTAAGTAATCATGAAGATATGGAATTGCTAGTACATCATGTTGTGCCTGTGTAAATAACATTTCGACACATATTTGAGTTACTTAACTGGTTAAATCTTGGCTCCTGGGAATCTCTACTCTGGGAAAATTTTCAATCTTTGACTACTGTTCTCCTTAGAGTCCTATTAACCTCTCTAGTGCATTGTGTACTCAACGCCTGTTGGCAGCCACCCACATGCCAAATGGTATCCCTCAAGATAAGGCAACTGGGTGAAATAAACAATAACCCCATAAATGATAAAGATGGTAACTACATGGCCCTCTGGCATGACATCTTAACTGGATGAAAACACCAAATGTGGGATTTTTCAGCCTGACTACATCAACAGTGGTAACTGAGAACAATGCTATCCTGGTTGGTCATACTCTCAGCCTGCTGAGAGAATAACCAGAAGGGAGGATTTGTTAAAATCAAAAACAAATGAGGACCAGCCTTGAGAATTCTCTGAGCAGACAAAACCAGTTTAGTCATACAAAGAAAGCTTAATTTAGCTTATTTTGCTAGATTAACTTGACCTGGGTCATTTCTTGCTTATACCTCTGGAAATCATAAGCAAAACTTGAACTGTTTCCCAGGATTGATATGAGATAACCACTGGCCAATTCCCATCATTTAAGAAATTTCTAATATTATAACCAATCACTATGGAGAATAAACAGTCATTGTCTTATTACATAAGGTGCTTTGTAACAGTATACCCCTGGAGCCTCATCCATGTTTTGGTTTGAGTGCTCACGTGTGCAAACTGTCTTTCTGATGTGTGCACAATAAACTTTTACTAATTACTAATTCAGTGGTTCATGGGTTTGACTTCTGTTATTTTTGAACTTTAACACATGAATGCAGTATATCGTTCCAGGGATGTAAGGTGTATATTAGAACCTCTTCATTACCCAAGGATTACCTTGATGCCTCCATATCTAACTCATGGGAAGGACAGGGACCTTGTACAGAGATTTAGACCCTCTCTTTATTCATGGCGTGTACACAACCCACCATAAGGTATTTAGCCTGGGAAGCTACACAACAGAACTCCACAGGAAAAAATAGTTTGGTTCCATATTTAAAAACAAAAAACCCTACTGTCTTATCTAAATGATTAATAAATGTAGTCATTTCAAAAAAATGTAGTCCTTTCTTAAAATTTTAAAGGACTTTGTTTTATTTATATAACAATAAAATCATTTCCTACTTCAATTAAGGCAAACATTGTTATTGACTGATTACATGAATTTACCTGAATAATCAAGTCAACTATTACCAATACCAAATTCATTTTAATTTCCATGGAATGTCATGCACAGAATTATAGAAGATGGGAATCACAACAAAAACATGCTTTACTCTTTCCTTCCCTCCTTACAGCATATTCTGCTTTAATGATATTTGTGAAGGAGTAAGATAGTACAAGGAACTTTTTTCTAGTATCAAGTGAGCTTTAAAAATATATACAGGGGAGGAGTAAGATGGCGGGAGGAGTAGGAGACCTACATTTCATCTGGTCCCAGGAATTCAGCTGGATAGGGATCAAACCATTCTAAGCACCTACGAACTCAACAGGAGATCGAAGAAAAGAATAGCAGCAACTCTCTGAACAGAAAAACGACCACTTTCTGGAAGGTAGGACGTGCGGAGAAGTGAATCCGAGGCGATATTCGGGAGGATAGACGGCAGGGGAGGGGGCCTCCGTCGGCCGCTTCTGGCAAGTGATAGAGCCGTGGAGCACAAAATCGGAACTTTTAGAAGTCGGCTCCACTGAGGGACGTCACTCCTGTGGCTAAGCTGCGGGAGGAACCCTCTCTGGGACAGTGTGGCCTCAGAACCCTTGGGGTCACAGAAAGACCGGGGGTGCCTGAGTGCGGCAGAGCTCCCAGGTATCGGAGCAGGGAAGCCGGCTGCAGAGACGGAGCCGAGGCGCGGGCTCTCAGCTTGGGGTTGTCATAAACCGTGATCTGCGGCACAGTCGGGCCACTGCTCCTCCAGCAGGGACCCAACAAGCGGCAGATCCGGGGAGACTCACCTTCTTCCGCCGGAAGGAGCGGCGGGGGAGCACACCACAGGGATCTGCTGGGTTTGGAGACTCCACACGGGGTCGGGTGCCAGAGATAGAAACGCTGGGTCACAGGCCGGGTGAGCACGGAGTGCGGCCGGAGACTGGGGAGACGGGAGTGACTGACTGCTTTTCTCTGGGGGCTCACTGAGGAGCGGGGCCCCGAGTTTTTGGCTTCTACGGGGTGGAGATTGGGAGGCCGCCATTTTCACTCTCATCCTCCGAAGCTGTACGGAAAGCTTGCAGGGAACAAAAGCTCCCGAGAGTAAACCCGAGTAGATTACGTAGCCTGGACCGGCAAGGGCAGGGCAATTCCGCTTCCGGTAGAGACATTTGGGAACCACGGCAACAGGCCCCTCCCCCAGAAGATCAGCGAGAACAGCCAGCCAAGACCAAGTTTACCGATCAATGAGAACAGCAGAAGGGGCGCCTGGGTGGCTCAGTTGGTTAAGTGACTGCCTTCAGCTCAGGTCATGATCCTGGAGTCCCGGGATCGAGTCCCACATCGGGCTCCCTGCTCAGCAGGAAGTCTGCTTCTCCCTCTGACGCTCCCCCCTCTCATGCTCTCTCTGTCTCTATCTCATTCTCTCTCTCAAATAAATAAATAAAATCTTTAAAAAAAAAAAAATGAGAACAGCAGAACTCCAGCGCTAGGGGAATACTGCACATAGAATTCATGGCTTTTTTCCCTATGATTCTTTAGTCTTTCAAAGTTAATTTTTATAATTTTCTTTTTCTATTTTTTTTTGAATTTTTCTTTTTCCCTTTTTCAACCAACATCTTATCGATCCCTTTTTTAAAAAATCTTTTTTATTTTTCATTTTTAGAGTCATATTCTATCCCTTCATAGTAGTTAACCTTATTTTTGGTATATATATATAAGTTGTTCTCTCTTTAAAATTTTGGAATACAATTTCTTCTAAAAGACCAAAATATACCATAAATCTCTACTGTATGGCTTTTTTCTAGTCTCCTGCCTGATCACATTCTCTCCCCCCATTTTTTTAAATTTCTCTTCTTTCTTTTTTCACCAACTTCTTATCTTATCAATTCCTTTTATAAAATTTTTTATAATTTTCATCTTTACAGTCATATTCCATCCCTTCATTGTATTTACCCTTATTTTTGTACATATATAAGTTTTTCTTTCTTTAAAATTTTGGGAGGCAGTTTCTTCTAACAGTCCAAAATACACCCAAAATCTAGTGTGTGGCACTGATCTATGCACCAGCCTGATCATATTTGATCATATTCTTTTTTTTTTTATCTTTTTCTTTTTCTTTTTTTTCTTTTTTCTTTCTTTCCCTTTCTTTTCCCCCGGTTTCAGGTTTTTTCTGATTTGTTTAGTGTATATTTTTCTGGGGTTGCTCTTACCCTGTTAGCATTTTGTTCTCTCATTCATCTATTCTCCTCTGGACAAAATGACAAGATGGACAAAATCACCTCAAAAAAAGGAACAAGATTAAGTACCAACCACCAGGGACCTAATCAATACGGACATTAGTAAGATGTTGGACTAGAGTTCAGAATGACGATTACAAAGATACTAGCTGGGCTTGAAAAAAGCATGGAAGATACTACAGAAACCCTTTCTGGAGAAATAAAAGAACTAAAATCTAACCAAGTCGAAATCAAAAAGGCTACTAATGAGGTGCAATCAAAAATGGAGGCTCTAACTGCTAGGATAAATGAGTCAGAAGAGAGAATTAGTGATATAGAAGACCAAATAATGGAAAATAAAGAAGCTGAGAAAAAGAGAGATCAACAACTACTGGATCACGAGGGCAGAATTTGAGAGATAAGTGATACCATAAGACAAAACAACATTAGAATAATTGGGATCCCAGAAGAAGAAGAAAGAGAGAGGGGCAGAAGGTATATTGGAGCAAATTATAGCAGAGAACTTCCCTAATTTGGGGAAGGAAACAGGCATCAAAATCCAGGAGGCACAGAGAACCCCCCTCAAAATCAATAAAAATAGGTCAACACCCCGACATCTAATAGTAAAACTTACGAGTCTCACAGACAAAGAGAAAATCCTGAAAGCAACTCAGGAGAAGAGATCCGTACCCTACAATCGTAGAAACATTAGATTGGCAACAGACCTACCCACAGAGACCTGGCAGGCCAGAAAGGACTGGCATGATAGATTCAGAGCACTAAATGAGAAAAATATGCAGCCAAGTATATCCAGCTAGGCTGTCACTGAAAATAGAAGGAGAGATAAAAAGTTTTCAGGACAAACAAAAACTAAAGGAATCTGCAAACATGAAACCAGCCCTACAAGAAATATTGAAAGGGGTCCTCTAAGCAAAGAGACAGCCTAAAAGTAACATAGACCAGAAAGGAACAGAGACAATATACAGTAACAGTAACCTTACAGGCAATACAATGGCACTAAATTCATATCTTTCAATAGTTACCCTGAATGTAAATGGGCTAAATGCCCCAATCAAAAGACAAAGGGTATCAGATTGGATAAAAAAAACAAGACCCATCAATATGCTGTCTGCAAGAGACTCATTTTAGACCCAAAGACACCTCCAGATTGAAAGCGAGGGGGTAGAAAATCATTTACCATGCTAACGGACACCAAAAGAAAGCTGGGGTGGCAATCCTTATATCAGACAAATTAGATTTTAAACCAAAGACTATAATAAGAGATGAGGAAGGATGCTATATCATACTTAAAGGGTCTATCCAACAAGAAGATCTAACAATTATAAATATCTATGCCCCTAACATGGGAGCAGCCAATTATATAAGCCAATTAATAACAAAAGCAAAGAAACACATTGACAACAATACGATAATAGTGGGGGAATTTAACACCGCCCTCACTGAAATGGACAGATCATCTAAGCAAAAGATCAACAAGGAAATAAAGACTTTAAATGACACACTGGACCAAATGGACCTCACAGATATATTCAGAACATTCCATCCCAAAACAACAGAATACACATTCTTCTCTAGTGCCCATGGAACATTCTCCAGAATAGATCACATCCTAGGTCACACACCAGTACCAAATCAGGTCTCAACCAGTACCAAAAGATTGGGATCATACCCTGCATATTTTCGGACCACAGTGCTTTGAAACTAGAACTCAATCACAAGAGGAAAGTCGGAAAGAACTCAAATACATGGAGGCTAAAGAGCATCCTACTAAAGAATGAATGGGTCAACCAGGAAATTAAAGAAGAATTTTAAAAAATCATGGAAACAAATGAAAATGAAAACACAACTGTTCAAAATCTTTGGGATGCAGCAAAGGTGGTCCTAAGAGGAAAGTATATAGCAATACAAGCCTTTCTCAAGAAACAAGAAAGGTCTCAAATACACAACCTAACCCTACACCTAAAGGAGCTGGAGAAAGAACAGCAAATAAAGCCTAAACCCAGCAGGAGAAGAGAAATAATAAAGATCAGAGCAGAAATCAATGAAACAGAAACCAAAAGAACAGTCGAATAGATCAATGAAACTAGGAGCTGGTTCTTTGAAAGAATTAACAAGATTGACAAATGGCCAGACTTATCAAAAAGAAAAGAGAAGTGACCCAAATAAATAAAATCATGAATGAAAGAGGAGAGATCACAACCAACACCAAAGAAATACAAACAATGATAAGAACATATTATGAGCAACTCTATGCCAGCAAATTAGATAACCTGGAAGAAATGGATGCATTCGTAGAGATGTATCAACTACCAAAACTGAACCAGGAAGAAATAGAAAACCTGAACAGACAGATAACCACTAAGGAAATTGAAGCAGTCATCAAAAATCTCCCAACAAACAAGAGCCTAGGGCCAGATGGCTTCCCAGGGGAATTCCACCAAACATTTAAAGAAGAATTAATACCTATTCTTCTGAAACTCTTCCAAAAAATAGAAATGGAAGGAAAACTTCCAAACTCATTTTATGAGGCCAGCATTACCTTGATCCCAAAATCAGACAAAGACCCCATCAAAAAGGAGAATTACAGACCAATATCCCTGATGAACATGGATGCCAAAATTCCCACCAAAATACTAGCCAATAGGATTCAACAGAACATTTAAAGGATTATTCACCACGCCTACATGGGATTTATTTCTGGGCCCCAAGCGTGATACAACATCCACAAGTCAAATAATTTGATACATCACATTAACAAAAGAAAGGACAAGAACCATATGATCCTCTCAATAGATGCAGAAAAAGCATTTGACAAAGTATAGCATCCTTTCTTGATTAAAACTCTTCAGAGTATAGGTGTAGAGGGTACATACCTCAATATCATAAAAGCCATCTGTGAAAAACCCACAGCGAATATAATTTTCAATGGGGAAAAACTGAGAGCTTTTCCCCTAAGGTCAGGAACATGGCAGGGATGTCCACTATCACCACTGCTATTCAACATAGTACTAGAAGTCCTAGCCAGAGCAATCAGACAACAAAAAGAAACAAAAGGCATCCAAATCAGCAAAGAAGAAGTCAAACTCTCACTCTTTGCAGATGATATGATACTTTATGTGGAAAACCCAAAAGACTCCACCCCAAAACTGCTAGAATTCATACAGGAATTCAGTAAAGTGGCAGGATATAAGATCAATGCACAGAAATCAGTTGCATTTCTATACACCAACAAAAAGACAGAAGAGAGAGAAATTAAGAAGTCGATCCCATTTACAATTGCATCAAAAACCATAAGATACCTAGGAATACATCTAACCAAAGAGGCAAAGAATCTGTACTCAGAAAACTATAAAATACTCATGAAAGAAATTGAGGAAGACACAAAGAAATGGAGAAACGTTCCATGCTCGTGGATTGGAAGAACAAATATTGTGAAGATGTCAATGCTACCTAGAGCAATCTACACATTCAATGCAATCCCTATCAAAATACCATCCACTTTTTTCAAAGAAATGGAACAAATAATCCTAAAATTTGTATGGAACCAGAAAAGACCCCGAATAGCCAGAGGAATGTTGAAAATGAAAAGCAAAGCTGGCGGCATCACAATTCCGGACTTCCAGCTCTATTACAAAGCTGTCATCATCAAGACAGTATGGTACTGGCACAAAAACAGACACATAGATCAATGGAACAGAATAGAGAGCCCAGAAATGGACCCTCAACTCTATGGTCAACTAATCTTTGACAAAGCAGGAAAGAATATCCAATGGAAAAAAGACAGTCTCCAACAAATGGTGTTGGGAAAATTGGACAGCCACATGCAGAAGAATGAAACTGGACCATTTCCTTACACCACACACAAAAATGACTCAAAAATGGATGAAAGACCTAACTCTGAGACAGGAGTCCATCAAAATCCTAAAGGAGAACACAGGCAGCAACCTCTTTGACCTCAGCCGCAGCAATTTCTTCCTAGAAACATCACCAAAGGCAAGGGAAGCAAGGGCAAAAATGAACTATTGGGACTTCATCAAGATAAAAAGCTTTTGCACAGCAAAGGAAACAGTCAACAAAACCAAAAGACAACCGACAGAATAGGAGAAGATATTTGCAAATGACATATCAGATAAAGGGCTAGTATCCAAAATCTATAAGAACTTATGAAACTCAACACCCAAAGAACAAATAATCCAATCAAGAAATGGGCAGAAGACATGAAGAGACATTTTTCCAAAGAAGACATCCAAATGGCCAACAGACACATGAAAAAGTTCTCAACATCACTCGGCATCAGGGAAATCCAAATCAAAACCTCAATGAGGTATCACCTCACACCAGTCAGAATGGCTAAAATTAATAAGTCAGGAAACGACAGATATTGGTGAGGATGCGGAGAAAGGGGAACCCTCCTACACTGTTGGTGGGAAAGCAAGCTGGTGCAGCCACTCCAGAAAACAGTATGGAGGTCCTTAAAAAGTTGAAAATAGAGTTACCGTACGACCCAGCAATTTCACTACTGGGTATTTACCCCAAAGATACAAATGTAGGGATCCGAAGTGGTACGTGCACCCCAATGTTTATAGCAGCAATGTCCACAATAGCCAAACTATGGAAAGAGCCAAGATGTCCATCAACAGATGAATGGAAAAAGAGGTGGTATATATATATACAATGGAATATTATGCAGCCATCAAAAAAACCCAAATCTTGCCATTTGCACGAAGTGGATGGAACTAGAGGGTATTATGCTAAGTGAAATAATCAGAGAAAGACATATATCATATGATCTCACTGATATGAGGAATTCTTAATCTCAGGAAACAAACTGAGGGTTGCTGGAGGGATGGGGTGGATGAGTGATAGACATTGGGGAGGGTATGTGCTACGGTGAGTGCTGTGAATTGTGTAAGACTATTGAATCACAGACCTGTACCTCTGAAACAAATAATACATTATATGTTAAAAAAAAAAAAAAAAAAAGAAGCTAGTAGGAAGGGAAAAATGAAGGGGGGGGGATTGGAGGGGGAGACAAACCATGAGAGACTATGGACTCTGAGAAACAAACTGAGGGTTCTAGAGGGGAGGGGGTGGGGGGATGGATTAGCCTGGTGATGGGTATTAAAGAGGGCTCGTATTGAATGGAGCACTGAGTGCTATACGCAAACAATGAATCATGGAACACTACATCAAAAACTAATGATGTAATGTATGGTGATTAACATAACATAATAAAACAAAAAATATATATATACAGAATATATATGATAAATAGATGCTGGTTTTTAATGGGTGTGTTCTAAAAATGTTTTTAAGTATATTTACATTTTTGCAATATATTTTCATAAATAATAAAATAATCCATATTGTAACAAAATGTTTTGTCAAAACTTCAAACAGTTAGTATACAGATTTCAATATAAGTCACTCCAAAATCACGAGATTTAGACTTCATGCTCAGCTTCTCAGTGGGAAAAATATTCAAAACAGAAATGGGTAGGCCTTATAGCTTCTACCCAATGGATATGTCTATATAGTTGTGAATTAAAACAAAAAACAAAGGCTAAAAGGGAAATTGGTTCTTGATCCTTATCTCTAGTTATAACAAATTGGAACATTCAGATGATTTTGACAGGTCTTCCTCTTTTGGAAACCAGGCATTCAGAGTATCCCAATGACTGAGAATGGGGGTGTACAGAGGAGAAAAGAGGAAAGAAGAAAGCATTACTGTAAGACAATACATCAATTCATAACTACACCGTGTACCCCATTATCCTAGCACTGTAGCCAATGATCTCCCTTCTCCCTGCCACTGTTGCCATCAGTGCTTAATTTTAACAGATTTACCTCTTTGGGATGGAGCGGTGAGCAAGGAACACATTGAATCTCTATGAGGAGTTAGGAGTTTTCCTAGGAAGGGCCCCAGAACCTCCCTTAGAGTATAACAAATCCTGTGTGAGTGTATCTCACTTTGTAATACACACTGCAATAATTTAACACGCTACAGATATCTCAACCTCATGTAATTTCCCCTTGGTTATTTAAGTTGCCTCCACCTCATCAGAAAGATTTGGAAAGGGTCCAAAGATGGTATTTAAAATCTTAGCTATTCAATACATATAAATGTATTTTAGCATGACCACAGTTACCGATGAAGCAGAAATGAGCATGGAAGGAGAGAATACTTTTAAGTTTTCTCTTCCTATCCTTTTGTATTGTTTGATTTTTTAAAATAAGAATACTTTATATAAGAAAAAATAATAAAATCTTAGCTATTCATAAATGTCTTCCATTCTAGGCTATTTGAAAGGGAAGCAAGGGCAATTCTGAACAACTCTTCAATTACAGGTTTGGTCAAACCAAGAATAAATAAAGAAATGGCTTCATCTGAGTAATTGATCCTTCCAACAATGCTTGACCAACTGTGGTGTTCTTTAGATTACATCATTGATTGTCAGATCAAAAGTTATGGTAGGAGAAATCCTAGAACAGTTTTGCCATTGAGTTTGAATTTACCTACAAATACAAAACCATGGTGTATTGTCCCACACTTTTTATAGCTTTATAACTTTGGCTTTTGTCTCCCCGTTGGATGAGGACCAGGTACATTGGTATAGCTCCATAAAGCCTAATATTGGAAATAATTCAAAACCTCAAAGTCAATGTCACCTTACTCATTTCACCTGCCTAATGACTTCCTCTCTTTTCAAACAACCCAAAAAAATATGTATTCACATTACTGGGAAGAAGAAACTCTCCCTATATTTGCACAATGGGGTAATTTTTTGCCCTTCTAATTAACCAGCATGAGCCAAGTGTTTAAAAGGTTTCTTCTGAAACTGTGCCTTCAATTAACATTCACCATTTCTAAATTAATCATTGCTGACCTTAACATGCAGGATGTCTTAAAGACATGATTCAAACGGAAAAAGAAAAGATAATTCCATTCAGAGAAATCTACTAACTACCTGTGTTTCTTAAGACTTTGGTCATTGCTTTTCTCCTGTCACTGTATAAAGAGTCCTAGAATTTGGAACACTGCTTCATCATATCTTTAGATAAAAGTCCTACCAATGACCTTGAACGTGATTCCCATAGCTCTCTAATTTCAAAATTAACAGTGGCTCATTAACATCATACAGTGAAAAATACATACTCTTCCATATATCATGTAATCTGAAATTTCCTGCAAGAAACGGGCACACTAAATTTCAGAATATTCTTATTACATTTAAAAAAATCGAATTGTTGTAATTATTAAAGGAACCCAAATGTGGGTGGTTTATGTTGAAAATCAAAGTAAGAGGCTTCCAGTGGGAAGCATTTTCCAAGGATTCAGTGGAACTAATGCTTTTCTAACATAAAAAGGAATAATGTCTATGATATGTACAGCCAGGGACTTAAAGCATCATCTATGAACTACCAATTTGTGAGGTGAATGACTTTATCATCTACGAAGGCCTACTATTCGACATCCTCTTGCCCGTGGTGCTAAAGGTAATGCTCCTCTAGGAGCAACTTAGCACTCCAGCATCAGGCTACTAATGCACAGGCTGGCTGTCAGGGCGAGCCAAGGGGCTCACCTTGCAACTTTGATCCTGTATGTCTGACTCTGCTTTGTGAACACCCTTATTCTATGAACTGTGCTTCTGTCCTCAATGGAAGAATGCTGATTATGTTCATTATTTTTTGTCTCCCTATGTCGATGTGAATTCTGTGCTCCCTGTATTTATTTTATGCTAACCTGATCCTAGAATTTAAAATTTTACTACTTGAGCTTGAGAGAATCAGCACTAAAATTCTAAAGTCCATCCAGTCCATCTCCCCTCCCCTTTTTAACCTGACACCAAAAGCAACAAAAGCAAAAATTAGTAAGTGGGACTGTATCCAACTAAAAAGCTTCTGCATAGCAAACGAAACCATCAACAAAATGAAAAGGCAGCCTACTGACTGGAAGAAAGTGTTTGTAAATCATGTATCTGATAAGGGGCTAATATCCAAAACATACAAAGAACTCATTCAACTCAATAGCAAAGAAACGATTTGAAGGTATGAATGGACAGTTTCCCAAAGAAGACAAAGAGATGGCCAACAGGTATATGAAAAGATGTTCTATGTAATTAATCATCAGGGAAATGCATATCAAAACCACAATAAGATATCACCTCACACCTGTCAGAATGGCTATTATCAAAAAGTCTAGAAATAACAGGTGTTGGTGAAGATATGGAGAAAAGGGAACCCCTGTGAACTGTCGCTGGGAATATAAATTGGCATAAACACCAGGGAAAACAGTGTGGAGTTTCCTCAAAAAATTAAAAATAGAACTAACATATGATCCAGCAATTCCAATTCTGTGTATTGATGCAAAGAAAATGAAAACACTAATTCAAAAAGATAGCTGCACCCCCATGTTCACTGCAGCATTATTTACAATAGCCAAGATATGGAATCAACCTAAGTGTCCATCAGTGGATGAATGGATAAAGAAATGGGGGCATATAGAGAGAATGGATTACTATTCAGTCATAAAAAAAAAAAAAAAAAGGAATGAAATCTTGCCGTTTTGTGACAACATGGATGGACCTTGAGGGTGTTACGCTAAGTAAAATAAGTCAGACAGAGAAAGACAAACACTGTATGATCTCTCCCATATGTGGAACCTAAAACAAACAAACAAACAAAAAACTAAGCTGACAGAGACAGAGGACAGATTGATGTTTGCCAGGGGTGGGAGGTAGGAGAAATGGATGAACTGTTTTTGGTTTTGGTTTTTTCAGTTTAAGTAAATTGAATAAAAACAGTAAAAGGGACAAATAGCACATGCTCAATTAAAAACAGTGCACCAGCACTAAAATTCTAAAGTCCATCTAGTCCAATCCTTTTTTTTTTTTAAACAGGGAAAAAGTGTACCCTGGAAAATATGCCTTTCCAAGGTCATACAGCCAGTTAGAGATATAGTTGGCATTTCTTACAGTAAAATTTCACATATTGGTGTCCCAGTTCTGCATTTGGATCTTCTCCCTTTGTTAATGAATTTTAATTGTCATCCAGATGACTCAATCCTGTTACAGTTATTTAAAAGAAAGATCGAAAGCTTTTCTCCGTACCCTTCTTCATCCTTTTTATACACATACTCACTCCTATCAACATGCTGGACACTTAAAAATCACATATCCCTGAGAGGGGTAAATGGAGACAAAATAAATATGTGACAATATCGCAGCAATATTCGGCTGCATAACCATCCATGGATATGTTATTCAGACGATATCAGACGGACAGAAATTTCACGGAGGACCAGCTTAGAGGGCCAGAGTGGTGGTGAAGAGAACACACATTTTAATCCAGGGGGACTGCAACTTGGAGGCCGGTTGCAACAATTACCAAGAGCTACCAAAGGAGGTGTTCCCGAACAGCTTAAAATATCACTGAACTTCTCCACAAAAATACAACTAAAAAAGAATTAGTTAAAAAACCCCACTATTTTTATAACGAAAGAATACATTTCCTTTTCTAATATGTCCTGGTTTGGAAAACTTACTGCATTTTCTCCCTTTTCACCGGAGATGAGAAAACTGTAACTTATCTTCTTGCTGACTGAACAAACTGTGAAACATTTTATAGACAGTTTATAGATAGGCCGTGAGTCACAGATTATAACTCCCTAACTGCCAAGAATGCATCTGCAGTTCCTAGAGTTCTCAAAACTCCTGTTCTAACCCACCCACCATACAGATTCCCCTAATACTCCATGTTACTTCTGCACTGAAAAGTCAGTATAGTTGTGGTAGATTAGGGGGTGCTTTTCAGTAATGACTCACTCCCCTTCCTACCTTACAGAAGAAGTCTATTTCCATGCCCCACTGATACTGGACTTGGCCATGTCATTTACTTTAGGCAATGCTGTGTTGACACATCCAACTGGGTGCTGCTTCAGCACTGTGCCTTAGCAGGAATTGCTTGTTTGGCTCTCTGGGAGCTTTGGGAGCCCAACTCCAGCTGAATCACAGAGAAATCAATTTGTAATATAAACCACTGAAGTTCTGTGGTTGTTAGTAGCACTAGCTGACGGATACAATAGTTATTACATATGTTATTCAATTTGTTGCTTGGTAAATCTTTGCTGGTTTTCCATTTGTCTATGTCTCACCTTCCCAACCAGACTGGAAGACACTGGTGCAATTTAATACATGTTTCTAACTTTTTTGGCACCCCCAAAAGGCATCCCACTGTAACTGCTCAATATGGTCTAGCTTCAGGAGTCACCGTTTTTCCTTGTGCCGCACATTGGAGCCAGTCTTCACCTACCACTGGTAGCTCTCAGCGACAAGTGTTGTATTTCAGTAGCAATCTCGGAATACGTTTGAAAAGCACAGACGCTAAGCAACTCAACAGGATCATCAGCAGAAATGAGCAAGTGGAGAATCCTTTCTATGGGGACTTTGCTGGCACTTTAAGATGCTTTTCCATTCATGGTAGGACAACTTTCACACATAAATGAAAAGGCCATTTTTTCGCCAGGCAAAATAGCTGATTTTAGTAGCACAAGGCCAGAAAAACCCCTTTACTGAGACAGCACAATTTTCCATTGGATTTCCCCATGACTCTGGTATTTAGAACTACCCCAAGGCTAAGAACTGATATATTTACTACTACTATCCACAAAGGGCACAGATCAAGCACGGTAGGCTACAAGGTGACCTTTAGTTGTGCTCAGACCAGCCTTTCCCACACATTTACAGTAAGCCACACACTCCTGGAATTTATTCCATCCTCCCTGAGGTAGGAAGGTCAAGGACCTATGACAAAGCTGAAGGAGACTAAGGGTGTGAGGGGAGAAGGTGGACGGAAGGAGCAGCTGCGGAGGGAGGCAGTGACGTATAAGTGAGCTCGGTAGGTCACAGCAGAAAGAGACTTTCTCTTTACGCTTAATTTTCAATGCCTGGGCAAAAAAAGTCAGCGGGAAACCATCTGCAATTACTGACTTTGACAGATAATCTCATCCCGGCCAGTTCCACTGTATGTCAACCCCCAATTTAAGGCAATAATATATGCCCATGTATACCCGTCATTTATGTCACACACACACTGTGAGTGTTAGTAAAAACTATCCAGGTAGTCTACTGAGGTGAGTTTTCTTTATCGAATGAAGAAATGGTTTGAACATTACCAAGTAATGCCGATTCTACTATGGACTGATAAGCATTTAAAGCACTCAAGATCATTCAAAAAAATGTATTAAGGAAGAAGGTAAAGAAATCTCAGCAACCCCCAAATTGGATCTATCAGTGGCAGCAGATGAGTGCTTAGCCAGTCTATTGAAAAGATTTAATTACATCCCTCTCTTACCTTGAATGTCTGAATCAATTTGACAGAGCGCTTAAAGCAATGGTTGTCGAAAGAACAAACTCTTCCTGCGGCTGGTGAAGTGAGTCCCCCTAACAGTAAGACTTATTAATAGCAAATTAATGATTGTCAAATCTAGGGCTCAATAATGACAAAGTTCTGTTGGAACTTACCATATTCTGTGTGTGTGTGTGTGAGAGAGAGAGATATTTTTAGCTTTAAATGTCTGCCTGTTTTGTTCCTTGAAATCTCGACACGTAAAATCTTGGTATGTCATCATGGGAGCACTCCTAGTTAAGATCTCCGCCACCTGCTTAAAGCAGGAAGGAAGATTGAAGAAATAAATAACCTGCTTTGTTTTGGGTGCCATTCCGAACTTATCCAACACTAGCAAGATGTTTTTCCTTTGCAAAGGTATAAACAAACTAGCACAGAGTCTCCAGGGCTGGAAACAAAAATTAGAACAAACCCTAAGAAATTTTAGGTGACTGAAAGGTAAAGCTTTAATTTAAAAAAGAAATTAAAACCTCCCGTATTCCATAGTATTTTAGTTCTTGGCTTTTCATAGTCATTTATCATGCTTGCCTCGAGACACTGTTAAAAGTAGGAATGTTTCAGGATATTTTTCAGGCTATGGAAAATATTTGCCTGTTAACCAACTGTTGCAGTTTGTACAAGATTGTCTGAGAACATGTGTACCTTTTCTAGAATCCTATTGTTCTTGAAACGTGGGACTCTTTTCCTTGTCCTTCCTCCCAGGGGGGCACTTGGAATCAGTTTGTTGAAAAGAGAGGCAGTTTCTTTTCCATTCAAGTTTGTTGAAGCTCAGGAATGAGGAGAAGTCTGAAGAATGTTTGTGGCTAGGCTGGAAATCAATGGAAAAACGTGTTATGGTTTTACAACAAATCAAGTAGCACAGATTTGCTTTGTGTTCAGGAGTTAATCTACACTCTCTAAAAATGCTCCACAAGCCAGTTAAAGCAAATGAAGGAAAAGACTCTGCTGGAACCCCCTAGAGAGAATATAGTGCTATGTCACACAGCTCTCGCAAATGAGTGGGAGAGATCATCTTAAACCTTAAACCGTGTGTTGAAAACACATGCCAATCGCTCTGATGCTTGCCATTAACAACTTCAGAATTAGCTTACAGATGGTAATCTCCATAGAGCAGTGACTTTTATGTGGGGAACCCAGGGAAGAAAAGCTTTTTAATTCTTTTTTTTTTTCTTCTGCAGCTGAACACAAGTGATCTGGGAGCCTCAGCACCATATAGAAAATACAACTATATTATTGAAGTGTTTGGTGTTAATAATTCAGAGAAAGTGATAAACAGTCAAGGGTTTGAGAGAGGCTGGAAGTAAACTTTAAAAGTATAAAAGCTGAAAGCTCAAGTTTTGAAAATGTCCTTGGCGATTTAAAAAATTCATATAAGTCCGTAGTTTCGAATCAACATTTTAGGTGTCCAAATTCTAATGCCTCCATTTTCCTGTCTAATTCCAAGTAATGGTCCTGGAAATAAAACTGGAATAGGACCCAAATATTAGAAATGGAGATAGAAAAATAATGTAGTTGCTTATTTTAAAGCTGAGGCAGTAAATAATCCCTAAAATATTAGTCACCTGCTTTTACATTTACCCCAAGATCCTAACAGTGAGGACTGCTGTATTTCTTCCCATTCTTGTAAGTGGTACAGTGTTTTATAGCACGGTATGATTCTGCCCTGAAATAATGGAGAAGGGAAAGTTCACAAAAAAGACTAGGATGGCCAAAAAGAAATGCCCTGTTACCTTTCAAGAGTGGAAGAGAGGTAAGGTAGATAATTCCAACTAGAGTGATCCCCAAGTCATTTTTACTTGGCTTTGAAGTATACTGCTGGCTGTTAAGTTTTATATTTCCTTTTTAGTGGTACTTCTTTTGGGCCAGTATTAACATGGGGGCTACTCAATTATGTGCAGGTAGGGAAACTTGAGGGTATCACTGGAGGGAACCAAAGAGCTCAGACGGCATGGAAAGGATGGACAGGAATTAAATATCTGCTGTCATTATCCCTAGTGGCAGATAATCCATGCAAAAAATAGTTAGAAGTCAACTCTTTTATGCTGTATGCCCCAGTATAATTCATTAAGTGAGTACCTCTCCCCAGCGCCTAACTATGAAGGAATGTGGCTTTCTGTGACTTAAGAAAACTAGTTCTAGGAAAGATTATCATCTTCATAATGGTTAGGAAGCAGGAACACAGAACAAATGATGGGTCACATCTTATCTCAGAAAAATCCAGTGCTTTAGATGATAGTGCTTGAAATTCAGGTACCTTAAGCTTGACATAAGTCATTTCCTTGGAGAGTGTCCTTCCTTGACTACTGGTGAAATGAAATAAGCCCATTTCGCCTGCCTTCTCAAATATGGCGTGTCTAGACTTATATTTAAGTTAATTTTATTCCTCTTTAGTTCCTGAACACACAACTCTGTCATCACTCAGAAGGGCTCCATTTTCAAAATCTCTAAAACTGATATCGCCTCTCATTAGAGACTTCTCTTTCTCTACTTCTTTCACTTTTTTTTTCTCTTCGTGGATAGTTCTCTTCAAACATCTCTTCCCACTTCAACCAGACTGCCTGGCCTTGAGTATGTCCTTGATGGGAGCTCCTCAGCTCTTTCCCAGGACCAGTGCAATGAAGTATAAACTCAACAGGGCAGGTGAGGCTTTCCACTGATCGGGCCCCACCAAGCTCTCTATTCTCATCTCTGGCCTCCTCCTGAGTTCTATTACTCACAACTAGTTCACACTAAATGCTACTGTTCATCTTCCCAAAGCATGGCTCACTCTTTACATTGACATGCTAAAAAGCCTTGTTTCCTTTCTGCCTTTCCAGTGGAGACTGACCTCTCAGCCTTGGCTCTGGGGATCCTCCCTATCAACTGCACCAGCCTACAACGGGAAGTTTAATAAATAGTAACTCTGGGGGCGCCTGGGTGGCTCAGTCGTTAAGCGTCTGCCTTCAGCTCAGGTCATGATCCCAGGCTCCTGGGATCGAGCCCCGCATCGGGCTCCCCGCTCCGCGGGAAGCCTGCTTCTCCGTCTCACACTCCCCTTGCTTGTGTTCCCTCTCTCGCTGCCTCTCTCTCTGTCAAATAAATAAATAAAATATTTAAAAAAAAAAAAATAGTAACTCTGAACTTGGGAATCAAGGGCAGGGAGGAGACCACAGTAGGACTCAAGTGACCTCAACAGTGAGAAGGAAAAGTGGACTGCAGGGCTGGCACCTGCTGGGACTGACAATGCAAATGTTTTCACACATGTATCTAACGCATACTTTGTGATATAGACACTTTTACACTGAGCAAACCAAGGCTGGGAAAGTTTAAGTAACTCCCCTAGAGTTACTCTAACACTAAGTGTTAGAGGCAAGTTTCAACGCCAGGCACCTTTCAATCCAGAGCCTCGTTTATTTTGAATGCCCATAGCTGCCTTCTAGTATTCATTTCCACATTAAATGTTTCTTCCATCATAATCCTACTTACATTTCCAGGTCCAGACAAAATTCACAAAGACTTATTTGAAATGCTCCAAAATACATGGTCATTTATTACTTGGAGAACTACCTGCAAAGATGGAAATGTCCTATATCTTTGTTTGTCCAGTATGGTAGCCACTGGCCACATCTGGCTATCGAGCACTTGAAATGTGGCTAGTGAGACTGAGGAATGAAATTTTAAAATTTATTTAAATATGGGGTGCCTGCTGGCTCAGTCAAATGAGCATTCGACTCTTGGTTTCAGCTCAGGATGTGATCTCAGGGTCGTGGGATCGAGCCCCACATCACGCTCTGCGCTCAGCCTAGAATCTGCTTGAGATTCTCTCTCCCTCTCCCTCTGTCCCTCCCCCTGCTTGCGCACTCTCTCTCTCTCAAAATAAATAAATAAAATCTTTAAAACTTATTTAACTTTTATTACGTTAACTAGCCACATGTGGCTGGCTACTGGATCTGTAGCTCCAGCTCTCTGCTATTCAAAATGGTCAATCAGCACTGGCATCACCTGGGAGCTTATTAAATACGTTAAATCTCAAGCCCTGCCTCAGACCTAGTAAATCAGAATGTCTAACAAGCTCTCCATGTGATTTATCTGCACATTAAAGTATGATAAACACTGCTCCAGTGCATTTATTAGCAATCATTATGGATTTATTTTAAAAATCACATTTTGTATCAAGTTTTATAATACACACACCTGGAAGGCAGGAAACACCCTATTCAGGGAGCTAAATATCTGTTGAATTGAACACAGCATGTCTACTTAAAGACTCTACCTGGTGTTCCTTCTGGCCAGGCCTTCCTGCTTGCTGGGGAAGTAAGAATACTTTTGGTTACCCTTCCTCCAGGGTGGCCAGGCCCTTCAGGTCATTTGCCTATCTGCACGCTTGGTTACAGGCTCCTGCAGACTATCATATGGCCTCCGAGCTAGGATAAACAGAGTCTCTTCAGCCACCATACGATCCTTGCACTGTAGACCCCATGGAATCTGTTGCCAAAATACTGTCTGTCCTTTTAAGGTTCTGGATGTCTTCTAGTCTCCATCCTGTCTCAGCACCAGCTGTAGGGTCTCATACAGGACTCTGCCTGCATGCTCACGAAGCAAGCTTGGGGGTCTTTGCACGCACTGTTCTGATGATAGCCTGAGAAATCTTGGTCCCCTTTGGCCAACATCAGTGCCTCACGCTGGTGCCCTTAGGGCCCTTCTGGATGACTTCCAAGCACCAGCCTGCCATAGCCCTTGGGTTCCATATTCCTTTGGGCCACTAGCCTTTTGGCTTGCTGGACAACTGAGTGAAATCTCAGGCACTTTCCCTTCATGGCACTGGTGCCTCAGGAATCCTTCCATCACTAATTGCCCTCCCCCTGGGATCCTTTGGGCTACAAGCCTGCCCACATCCTAGGGAAGTGTGGCTCTTTTCGCTCACTGTATTATCGCCCTGGTCCATCTGCAGAAGCTATCCAGGTACCAGCACAGGAACACGTGCTATGGTTCTGATTATTCTTCTGGCCACTGGCTTTCCCTTTGTGGTGGAATGGAGAGCACTTTAGAACATCTTCCAAGTACCGTGCTGTTGCACTGGGAGCCTATCTGGTCACTACCCTGCTCACCTTTCCAGGATTCTCTGGTCCACAAGTCTGCCTTAGTGCTATAAAACTATGGCCCCCTTTGCTCACTGTAGTCTCCTCAAGGTGGTGCATGGGTGGTACCTTCTGGTCACCCAGGCTAGAGTTCTAATAATCCCTAAGGCTTTTAACTTCCCCCTTGCTGGGGAAATAAAAAAAAAATTCATCCACTTTTCCTCCAGTGCGTAACCACATGGTGGAGTTCTGGAGATACTCTAGGCCGTAGCCTGCTGGTGTTCTGGGGAAACGTGGCTCTTTCTATCCACTGTAATACCTTGACAACAGTGCGTCATGTAACCTTCCCGGCATCAGCTCACCCTAGAGCTAGGGTTCCAGTACACTTCAGGCCGCCAGCCTTCCATTTTGCTGGGGAACCAAAGGCCCACTTAGTCACCTTCCCTGCTGTGTGATGATTCTTGGGATGGGCTATATGGTCATTAGCCTACCTACTCCTTGAGGTCCCAGGGATCCGTTCACTCACAAATTTGTCTGGGTGCTGTGGAAGTATGGCTGTTGTAGGCTACCATAGTATCCTCTCACTGGTGCTTCCAAAGAACCATCTGGGTTCCATCCCATCCTTGTGCTATCTTTATGGTGGTCCTTAAACCCACCCTCCCTCCCCCTGAAGGGAAGAGGGATGAACTTAAAGCCACCTTTACTATACTACACTGATTCTCTGAGAGCCCATCTGGTCACTGGCTTGCCCATGCTTAGGGATTTCTAAGATCTTTTGGGCTACAAGCCTGCCTTTAGTTACGTCCTTTTCTTGTGACAGTGCCCTGGGACAAATATCTGGGCACTAACCCACCCCCATGTGCTATATATCGTTCCTTACATCCTTCAGGCCATCAGCCATCCCCACTGCTGGGGAACTGAAATCACTCTGTGCTACCTTACTTACAGTTCAATGATGATGCACTGTGTGCCCGTCTGATTGCTGGTTTGTGCTCCCTGTGCTTTTGAGTATCTTTTGGACCACAAACCTGTCCCTGTGCTAAAGAAGTATGGCTCCTTTTGCTCACCATCTTATCCTCAGCCTGGTCACTTGGAGAACCTTCTGGACACCAGCCTAAAGAAGTGCTATGGTTCTGGTTTTTTCCAGCCATCAGCCTTCCCCTTAGCTGCAGAAGGGAGAGCACCTTAGGCCACCTCCCTTGTAGAGCAATGATAGTTGGGGCCCATGCAATTACTAGCCTCCTTACATCCTGGCGTTCCTGGGATCCTCCATACCAAAGCCTGCTTTCATGTTGCGAAACCATGTCTCCTTTCACTCACTGGAGTTTTCTCAAGACGGTGCACTGGTTGTATGTTCCAGGCTTCCAGTGGTCCTCAAGCCACCACCTTCCCCCTTAATGTGAAAACAGAAAAACTTTTATCCACCTTCCCTCCACCACACTGATGCTCTGTAGGCCTATTTGTCACCAGACTGTCTATATGGTGGGGTTGTGGGGATACTTTAGGCCACATGCCTGCTGGTGTTCTGGGTTAACATGGCTCTTCCTGCCCACCGGAGATCCTTAAGAATGATGTCTCATGCAACTTCCCCTGTGCTAGCCCGACCTAGCACTGGGGTTCCCACGTACTTCAGGCTGTCAGCCTTCCACTTTGCTACGGAACCAAGAGCACTTTCAGCCACCTCCCCTGCAGGGCACTGATGCCTTGTGAGGCTGGAGGGAGGAGAAACATCCAGGTACCAGCCTATCTACCACCTGAGGTTCAAAGATCCCTATACCCACAGGCTTCCCCATATTCTGAGAAAAACCTGACTCCTATTGGCTGCCATCCTGTACTCATATTGATGCCTCCAGAGAACCACTGCCTGCAAGTGTGCTTGGGTTTCTTTAGTTCTTACACTTGCCAGCTCTCTCCCTCGCTGGAGAAATGGGTGAACTTTTGGCCACCTGTCCTGCTGCTTGCTGGTGGTTGGTAGGGTGGTGGTGAGAGGCATCAAGTTACTAGCCTGCTCTTCTCCTGGGATTCCTTGGGCCACAGGCCTGCCCACATGCTGGGGAACTGTAGTTCCTTTCACCCAGAGCCTCATCTTTGCCTCAGTCCCCCTGCAGAACCTTCTGACCACCAGCCACCCCTGTACCATTTCTAGTTGTCCTTCCAGCCATTAGCCTGTCCCCTCACTGGTGATATAAGATCACTTTGGCTGTCTTCCCTGCAGTGCACATATGTTCTGAGGGCTCGTGTGGTTAGCAGCCTGCCTGCCCTCTGGGTTGCAAGCCTGGCAGAATGATACAAAGTGTAGTTCGTTCTGACCAGGGTTGTATCCTTACCCTGGTGTCTTTGGGAAAAACTTCCTTGCACCAGTTGGTAGACATACTGTGGTTCTGGGCTTCCCCCTGCTGAAGAATCCAGAGCACTTTAGGTCATCTTTCCTCCATAGCACTGATATCCTGGGGACCCATCTGGTCACTAGCCTGCTTGTTCCTTGGGATTCCTGGGATCCTTAGAGTGTCTGCATGCTGCGGAACTGTGGCTCCTTCTGTTTACATAATTTCCTCCTGATGGCGCCCTAGAGAGACCCTCAGAACACCTGTCTGCCCATGTGCTATGGTTCTGGTGGTCCTCAGGCCACCTGCCTTCCTGCTTCTTGGGAAACCAAAGGTACTTTGCACCACCTTCCCTTAGATACAGTGTTGTTTCAGTGACCATTCAGTTTTCTCACCTGCTCTGCACCATGTGCTATGGTTCCTATGTTCCTTCTGGCCATCAGGCTTTCACATATTTCATGATCCCATTTACGGGAAAGTCCGTAATAAGCAAATGTGTACAAGTAGAAAGTGGAATAGTGATTGCTAAGGGATGAGGGAAGGGAGGAATTTGAAGGTATAGAATTAAGAGGTGATGGAAATATTCTGGAATGAGATAGCAGTGATGGTTGCCAACATTGTAAATATCCAAAAAACCCCACTCACTTATACAGTTTAAAATGGCTAAAATGGTGAATTTTGGTAATGTGGATTTTTATTTTAATAAAACAAAAGCTCAGAAATTCTTTGTTTTAAATATCTTCTCACATGATTTTAGTAGCGTATAATGCTAAGTGAAATAAGTTAGAGAAAGACAAATACCATATGATTCTAGTCCTATGTGGAATTTAAGAAACAAAACAAATGAGCAAAGGGAAAAAAACAGAGAGTGGCCAACCGAGAAACAGACTCCTAACTACAGAGAACTGCTGGTTACCAGAGGGGAGGGGAGTGGATGGGTGAAACAGGTGATGGGGATTAAGGAGGGCGCTTGTCCTGATGAGCAGGGGGTGATGTACAGTGCTGAATCACTATATTGTACACCTGAAACTGATATTACACTGTATGTTTCCTGACTGGAATTAAAATAAAAACTTAAGGTCTCTTGGTGCAGCAACGCAACTGGGAGCACCAGGCGCCGGGCTCGGAGCGGAACTCCACGGATCGCTTTAAGAAAATGGCAGACAAGCCAGACATGGGGGAAACCTCCAGCTTCGATAAGGCCAAGCTGAAGAAAATGGAGACGCAGGAGAAGAACACCCTGCCGACCAAAGAGACCACTGAGCAGGAGAAGCGGAGTGAAATTTCCTAAGAACCTAGAGGATTCCCCACCCTCGTCATCTTCGAGACACCCCAGTCGTGATGTGGAGGAAGAAGAGCCACCTGCAAGATGGACACGAGCGACAAGCTGCACTGTGAACCCGGGCACTTGGTGCTGACGCCACCGGCCTGCAGGTCTCTGAGGGGACCACCCCCCAATCGGACTGCCAAATTCTCCGGTTTGCCCTGGGATATTATAGCAAATTATTTGTATGTTTAATGAAAATAAAACACACCTTGTGGCATGGCAAAAAGATAATAATAATAAAATAAAAATAAAAACTTAAAAAAAATAAATAGCTTCCTACATGATTTTAATGGAGATGGTCCATAGACTAGTGCCCGAGAATGAGTGAAAACCCCCAGATCCTATAATAATTACTTCAAATTTATTTTCTAAGAATAAAAGTTGCTACTTACCAAGGGCAAACAAGTCACGTTTTCAAAGATGTGAGTGAAACATAATGAGTTTCTCATGCTCGTCCTGAAATTCGTTTTTAAGAGGACTGGCTAGGCTTGAACTCCATACGTGTCAGTGATCCCGTGCAGCAATGCACGGCAGCATCTGCTGGTGCGCTCCCAGTGACCACCTGGTAAAGCAATATTGCCTGAGCACTCTTTGTAGAACTAAAATCAATCCCACGGTCGTTTCTTGCCTGATGAGAAACTAAATGAAGCGCTAATGAAATAGAGCAGAAGAAAGCCAAAAGAAAAACCGGGCTCACAAATACCTTTGCAAATCCTCTTCGGCAACCTGGGGCTTGGCCTGTGAGCAGCAACTCTTCCAAAAGTGCTCATTCAGAGCGATTACTTCAAAGTCACAGCTGTAATCAGATAATGAGATCATGTAACTGAAGTTCCCATGGTTTATGTCAACAAAGGAGATGTTATCCCTGTAACTTCAATTGCCAAAGAAACTACATTTGGGTTTATAAAGAAAAGTGCCTGAATTATCAGTGTAAAATAAATGGACACAAGTAATATACTTTGTTAAAGTTACAGCACAGAAAATAATATTTTTTCTTTATTTTATTTCATTTCAAAGGACAAAAAATACTGTCCTCCAATTGCTTCACTTGCTGCCATACTGTATCTCACACCCCATTTTGTTCATCTTTAGTACCTACCTATCATGGCCCAGTTTTTCTCTTAATTTATTCAGGTTACTTATAAAATGCTTAATGTGACCTCAGCCCTGGGGATGTGACGACAAAGACAAAACAAAAGAAAACAACACCACAGAACTAAAACCACAATTCCTGTTTCCAATAAACTGCCACAGAGTAAAAGGAAAGCATGGAAGACGGTGGTAAATTAAGAGACGGGATTGTTTTATTTTTCACTTTTAGAGAAATTTCTCAATAGAGTTATTTTTTTTGTGAACCTTGGTTTTGAGATGTTAGCTTAAAAATGTGTATTTTAAAGTTTCAGCAATTTCTTGCCACTCCTTCCCACTCTGCCCAGACGGTATAGACAGGCCCACGTGGGGACTGCAGAGAGGAGTCTGTTACAGTCCTAAAAGTCGATTTAATGCCTTGGTTTTTTGGCTGTAGGGGCAGCAAGGGGATGGGCAGAAACCTGTTTTCAATGACTTTACCTAAATTTCCCATTTCAAAGCTAGACCTTGTATTTGCCAGTCACGGTTATGCTAATCACCGTAATTTTAAGGAATGTAATCTCTTACACCTATGCATAAGAAAAACGCTACCAAAGAATCCCCCATAAAATAAAGCCATCACCCATTTTTTTTTCTTGTGGATTTTTCTTCCCTCAAGACTAGTTGTGGAGTAGCAGGAGGTTCTCTGCTTCTTTACAGAAAATACCTAAAACCAATGATGCACATTACTTACACCTTAAAAAAGATACAAACACAGAGACTATGACAATGTAATATGAAAATAACCCACGACTGTAAAGCAGGGCTTATCTCAGAAATGCGGAAATGATAAAACATAAGGACATGCATTAATGTAATTATGTTGATAATACAACGGTTGCAGAAAGGCATATGCTAAAATTGAATATTGAAAGGTACTTTTTAAGGAAATAGAAGATTTTTCCATTTATATATATAATTAATAGTCTTTATCATAAACCTGCCATCATTATAGTTAATAACAGATCTCTAGAGGAAGTCCCTGTAAACTCAGGGACAACAATAAGAAATATGTGTTCACTGTTCTGATAAAGTAGCATTGTGGAAATTTTTATTAATGTAGTAAGCCATGTAAAAGAAATAGGAGTAAAAGAAAATAATCTGCAATTATTTTGAGATGATTTGATTATACTCCAAGGCATTCAGCTAAAAATAACAATCTCTAGTCTTAATGAAAGCTTAATCAAGGTAACAATATTTGATACCCAGAAGTCAACAATACTCTGTAACTTCATAATAGAGAAATAAAAGATAATTTTACAAAGATCTATTCAATAGAAATATATTGCCCTTAAAAGCAATAAAAGGAATAAACTTAAGAAAGAGTGTGTAGAAAATGAATAGGTAAAACTGCAAAATTTTATCAGTACATTGAAAAGAGGACCTAAATAAATAAAAAATTGTGACATATTGTCAGA
The DNA here is from genome assembly GCF_964656455.1 of Halichoerus grypus. Classification (NCBI taxonomy): domain Eukaryota; kingdom Metazoa; phylum Chordata; class Mammalia; order Carnivora; family Phocidae; genus Halichoerus; species Halichoerus grypus. Next base: position 113,800,932 of record NC_135727.1, on the reverse strand, counting down.
TGGAAAGAGTGATTATTTTCTTATTTTTCTGTCCAAGTTAGGTTTTAGATAACCTGGAATTAAATTCTTAATCTCAAATGGTATTTTTACAGAATTTGACAATTTTATTCTAAAGTTCAACATTCAGAAATATGGATCTTCACAAAGGGATGCAGAGCTCCAGAAATGGTAACTACATGGGTAAATATAGAAGGTCTAAAAATTGAAGTCACAATTTAAATTTTTATGTAAATCTTTTCAAAATATAGTTAACTGTTTTTCATAGAATTGCCATATAACCCAGCAACTCCATTTCTGGGTATATACTCCAAAGAACTGAAAGCAGGAACTCAACAGAAATTTGTACACCAATGTTCACAGCAGCCTTATTTCTAATAGCGAAAAGATAGAAACAACCCAAACATCCATTGTCAGGTGACTGGGTAAACAACATATGGTATATACATACAATGGAATATTATTCAGCTTTATAAAGGAAGAAATTCTGATATGTGCTCCAACTTGGATGAACCTTGCAAATAGTATGTTACATAAATTAAGCCAGACGAAAAAGGACAAATACTGTATGACTGCACTTATATGAGGAATCTAGAATAGTCGAATTCATAGAGACAGAAAGTAGAATAGCAGTCACCAGGAGCTGGGGAGGAGGGGGATGGGAAGTTACTGTTTAATGGGTACAGGGTTTCAGCTTGGGATGATAAAAAAAATCTGGAGATAAGATAGTGATGATTATTCACTACAACATGAATGTATTTAATGCCACTGAACTGTACATTTAAAAATGGCTAAGATGGCAAATTTGATGTTATGCATATTTTACTACAATAAAAAAGATAATTCACTGTTCTATAAATAATAAAAATGTATTATGGAAACACACACACACACATACACACACTGACCTGGCAGGGAGAAATATACATATACCATGGTAAGGTTTTTAAACTGTATGTGAGGTTATGTACAGTTATAGTAAGTGGTATACAGTTAAAAGTAGAAAGAGATCTATTAAAGACCTGTACTATAAACCCTAAAGCAATCACTAAAATAAGAAAACAGAATTATAAACTAATAATCTGACAAAGATAAAACAGAATAAAAAATATTTAATCCAAAAGAAAGCAGAAAAAGAGGAAAAAGAGAACAAAGAATAGTTTGGACAAATAGAAAACAAAAAGCAAGATGACAGACTTCAACTAACCCATATCAATAATTATATTAAATATGAAAAGTTCTAATTGTCCCAATTAAAAGTTAGAGATTGTTAGAGTAGGTAAAAATTCAAAAGTTTTAAGAAATATACTGTAAATATAAAGACACAAATAGATTGACACTAAAAGAATGAAAAAGTATTCCATGTTAAGACTACCCAAATGAAACTTGAGCAGCTATATTAAAATCAAAAATTTCAGAGGAAAGAATATTCCCAAGGAAAAAAGAAGATTATTTCATAATGATAACAGGGTAAATTCATCAAGGGAACATCATTATTCTATACTTTTATACACAGATAACAAATAAGCACATGAAGATATGCTCAACATCGATAATGATCAGGGAAATGTAAATTAAAACCACAATGAGATCCCATTACACACCCACTAGGAACAGCTTAAGGACTGATCATACCACCTGTTATGAGGATGTGGATGAATTGCAACTCTCATACACAGCTGGTGGGAATATGATATGAGAAAAGAGACTTGGCAACAGTTTGACAGTTTCTTAAAAAATTAAACACACAGTGATGGTATGATCTAGCCATTCTGCTCTTAGATATTTACCTGAGAGAAATGAAGGCTTACATCTATACAAAGACTTGTACATGAATGTTCATAACTGCGTTACAGTGTTACTTGTAATAGTTAAAAACCTGAAATGAACAAAATGTCCATTGACAGAGGGATGGATAAACAACCTGGGGTATATCCATCCAAAGGAATGCTAGTCAGCAACTAAAATGAATGAACTATTGATACACAATACAACATAGATAAATTTCAAAATACTTATGCTTAGTGAAATAAGCCAGACTGAAAGGATACACTCTGTATGATTCTATTTATAGGGAAATCTAAAAAATTCAGGCTAATCTATAGTGGCTCGTGGTTACCTGGGGATGGGAGTAAGGCACTGTGAGGGACAAGACAGAGAGAGTACAAAAGGGTACAAGAAAACTTTTGGAGGGGAATGGATATATTCATTATCTTGATTATGGTAGTGATACATTTTAAGTATGTGCCACTTATTGTATGTCAACTATATACCTCAATAAAGCTATTAAAATATATAGAACATATTGTATATAAATTTATATATAAACAAAAAGTCCTTTTATGTCTTTAAGAAAGGAAAAGCAAAGATAATACATAAAACTGGGATAATTTTTTTTTAGCAAATGGGCAACAATAAAAAGAACATATACACCACACTAAATATGAATGAAAAGTTTTATATAAATAAGCTTCTAATATAAAGGAACAGAATCGAATTGTATTGGCCATTTATCAAAACCTGTTTGGAGGATGCTGACTTTCTAAGCATAGGAGAAAAAGAAATAGTCACAAAGAAAAAGACGGACAAATAATTCTGTATATTCTATAGAAAATAAAATAAAAAGCCATCTGGGAAAAATATTTGTGGCAAAAATGCCTGAGGGTGAACATCTCTAATCTATAAAGGGCCCAAACAAGTAGGTCAATTCTAAGATCAACAAATAACAGGAAAAAGATGTGAACAGACAATTCACAAAAGGGAAAATTCAACAAGTAAATGTTCAATAAAAAAATGATAACATTTTTCACCCACTTAATTAGTAAAGCCTTGAAAATGAATGCTGCTAAGTATGTGTTAAATCTGATACCCTTCTATACTACTGCTGCTTTGAATACTAGTATAAACTTTATAGGCTATCACAGTTTTAGTTTTTAAGAACTCTAAAACTAGTCAAATCCTTTGGTATAATAATTCTCCTTCTGGGATTTTAGCCTAAGGAAATAATCCAAATTCTGGAATAATCTTATCCTTTAAGATATTTTTCAAATAACAATGTAAATTAAAAACTCTAAATAGCTAAAACAGGAGACTTGCTAATTAAATCAGGGTATAACTGCTCAATGGAATATTTTATAGGCATTAAACAAAACACAGACACTATATAGCAAGATGGAAAAGCATATAATATAATGCTAGGTTCAAAAGCATGATATTAAATTTTATGCACTCTATGGTTAAAATAACATAAATATTTTAATGCACCAAATGCAAAAGGTAAATATAAAACTAATAGCAATAGATGGGTTGGTGATTATCTTATTTTTAACTGTAATATTCTCATTCTATTTTTATGTTTAAAAACTGAAAACAATTCATGACAAACCATTTTACAGTAAGTGTGATGTAAATGCCAAGAATCTTTGAAAAACATTTATGGGCAAGCAGCCACATAGACATGAGAGCTTTTGGTGTGTAAGGTGAGCATTTTGGGGTTAATTTTCTGGAACTCATTTTCTTCCTGTGTACACTGATCTCTAAACATCAGATTTCATGATTCTCAGGGCTTCATCAATACTAATTAAGTTAAGCCAGGTTTTCACTGATTTTCTTTGTCTATTTGTAAACTACAAAATGCTAAACCAATCAGTTTAGACAAACTAATCCAACTGATCAATTCAATGAAAAAAGTCAAAGTGCTAATTGTGCATTATATTGTTTCAAAGAAAGCGAAATGGATCCTGTTTTTTAAAGAGATTCTTTCAGTTTGGTTTAACTGTGAGGCAATGTACAGGCAGTGATAAAGATCTGGCTGTTCCTAAAAGGTTAAAAATGAACTCTAGAGTTCTCAGAGCCATGCTTCATGAAAAATCACACTGATTACTAATCCTATAACTCTGGATGGCTCAGTTGTAAAGATTTACTCGATTTTTGCTCAGAGTGGCTTTCTTTGATCATCCTTTCCTAAATAGCCAACCCCCTGCTATATACCATACCCCATAATCCTATTTTATTTTTTCATAGTACTTATTACCAATTGAAATTATTTTATCAATTTGTTCACTCTTTCATTCACCTTTACTCAAAGGTCTCACCTGTGTTATTGGCTGAAATATCCTCTGGGTCTAACACACTGCATGGTACATAGAAAGTGTTCAATTAATAATTGTTGAATAAATAATTAAATGTATTTGACACCAGTAATGGTAACAATAGCCTTAACAGAGCTGAAACCTATCATCCAGGACAGGATGAAGGTCAGGGAAGATTCACTCAAGACCAGAGTTGGGACCAAAGAGGAAAGCCCAATGAAATGAAATACTCCCAATCCTCATTATGGAGAATGGTTGGCACCAGGGTATTCAACAAGATGGTCTTGTGCATAATGGGAAATCTATACTGCTCTGAGATTAAGGATTAGAATGAGGAGGTAAGGCAATGGGTCATCTTAATTCTTGGGCTCATTTTGGGTGCTCTCAGGAATCACCAAAACTTAGAGGTAAGGTTTGGCATCTCCCGTCCAACTTGGTAATAAAAGAAAGTCTCAGACCAAATCCTCTACACACACTGGCAAGAAGAGCCATATAATGCCAAACTAAAGAAATCCTAGAAGTCTGTCCTTTCTGGTGCTTCCATATGTAACTTGAATAAATTGTACACCTGAGAAAAATACAATATTATTGTAGTGGTAGGACTGACGCACCATCTACTTTAAAGAGGTGATAGGAATATTCCAGAATACCAACTGGGTTCCAGGTTTAGGTTTAAACATGTGCCACAATTAGTGGCAAATGTAAAGGGCTTGTTGGATTTGTATTCTTTACTTACTCAAAGATGGGTAGTGTCTTTAAAGCATTTTAGCCAATAAATACATCTTGAATACCAGCAAATGCACCTATGACAAACTATTTCTAACATCTTGGCCTAATTAGCAAGCTATAAAATTCACCAATGAAAAGCCATTTCTACTACTAATTATGCTAATTAGAAAAATCTAGTGTTGATGGGAGACAAAGGTAGTTAAGACATTTGTAGCAGCCATCCCTGGAATGGCCTTTCTTATGCTTACCTCACCATTCCTAGGATATGGAATTCTGATGAGGATTACAGATTACTCTTAAGGATAGAATAAAACTGACACATTTGTATCATGTAGGCTATACTGAAGCACTTTACAGAAAAAATTACAGATATCATAAATGGTATCTCTGTTCATAATCAAGAGGGCCTCAGCCAGGGAGCTAGAGGTATAATGAGGAGGTATACTGGAGAAAATATTGAAAGATCTGTGGCCCAGAACTAAGCAGGAATCCAAGGCAGGCAAGAATCTCATGTCAGGGCAGAAAGCTAAGCCAGGTAACTGAACAATCCATAAAAGAAGCACAAATATGAGTGGGTTTTACCTAGAAAAGGGAAAACAGGGCAGATGTAAGACATTAAGTCGGAAGCAACATGGATAAGCAGGACTTATCTCTTGGGGTACAAAATCTTCGCTCTGATCTTGGTACTTGAGAGCATGAGGAGTCCTGAAGTCAGAACTTGTGCGAGATCATGATTTAATTATACGCCCCACTGCCTTATGGGAGAAATGAAGAGAAATGATAAAGGCCGAAGTTCCTTGAGCCAGTATATATGTATACAGGAATATACTCTTATCTGTAGTCCAGGTTACCAATCGTATTTCATTGTAACTCTTATTCTTTGTAATTCTATATATTATATCTTATCAATTTAAAAACATTCTGAGATGTATCCACAGGCTGCCAAAGGGTTTCATAGCATAAAAAATGTTAAGAACTCCTTGATCTGTGTGTATGTGTGTGTGTATGTGTGTGTGTGTGTGTGTATGTGTACATGTGTGGTGGGGGTGGGGTGGGGTTGAAAGACCTTTATGAGGACTCAGAAGTTGAGTGAAACTAAACCTATGGGTAGGGTAGTAGGGGTGGTCATCATCAGAACACCCATCAACACAGTTCAGGGAGAACTGAAGCAGGTTTTGGGGTATGAGGCAGAGGCCAGCCCTGACATTCATATTCAAATGAAATCAAGTAAAATTTAATCATAAGGGGAAAAGCTGCCACAAAAGGCTAATATCCTTCAGTGGCAGTGTATAAAAGAGGGTGGGTTGTGTGTATATAAATCTCACCTAACAAAGCAGCTCATGTTTTAGAGTCTGTATTCCCGAACTGTGTCTTAGAAGCCAACCCAAAGACATAGATTCAAGTGCAAGTAGTTTACTGAGGGTGTGATCTCAGGAGGGAGACACAGTAGAGGAGTAGGGAAGTGAAACAAACAATGGAATCTTGATAACAAAGTTGTGTTATTACTACTGTGGGCAACTGGAGCTTAATCTCACTGGGAACCTTGGGATGTGGAGTAGAACAACACCTCAGAGACATCCCAACTGAAGGACAAGGGCACTAAGATATCTACATACCAAGTTCTGTCAGTTACTGGTCAAAGGCTGTTCTTATAGGGAAGCATTTAGTTCCTGGCATTTCTGGCCTCATGTATGTATGGGGGAGTAAAGGCGTTGAGGAGTGTAAGTTCAGAGAAGTGGGATGTCTGGGTGGCTCAGTCGTTAAGCGTCTGCCTTCGGCTCAGGTCATGATCCCAGGGTCCTGGGATTGAGTCCCACGTTGAGCTCCCTGCTCAGCGGGGAGTCTTCTTCTTCCTTTACCCCTTCCCCCTCCCATGCATTCTCTCTTGCTCTCTCTCAGATAAATAAATAAAATCTTAAAAAAAGACTAGGGATTACCTTCAGCTCAGGTCATGATTTTGGAGTCCCAGGATCAAGTCCCACATTGGGCTGCCTCCTCAGCGGGGAGTCTGCTTCTCCCTCTGACCCTCCCCCCTCTCGCATTCTCTCTCTCTCTTTCTCAAATAAATGAATAAAGAATCTTTAAAAAAAATTAAAAAATTAATAAAAACAGTAAGTCCAGAGAAAGCCCAAATGCAAAGACAGGCAGATGCCAGCAGTCGGCAGGATGGTAAGGGCTGAGGGGATACTGGTGTGGTGGTTGGGAAGGGGAGGATCTGCCATGCTTGATAAGTAACAGTTGTAATTAACTTTACTTAATAGGGTATCTGAAGTCAGGTTAAGGGGGAATTCAGGTTTTGTATGCCTTCTCTCCTTGTTTCAACTATCTTAACCATTACTGTGACCCTCCTTCTCCGTGGCTAAGAGAAAACGGAGGTAGAGAGCCAAAAATTTCTTCTCCAAAATAATTTTTATAGTTCTCAGATTCTGAGCAGTATATCCTTGGCTGTATCAGAAGTAAACAGAGGCTGTACCCAAAGACTGCAGCGCTATTTGTCTTCAGTACCAGTGGGGGTACAGTGTGAGTGGAATTAAATGAAGGTTGAACACATAAGGCACTTAGAGAACCACCTCTCACCAGTCCGAGGAAGGAGTCTTCTGTTCAGCTCAAAGCTCATACTGTTCTCAGTCTTCTTGGATGACTCAGGAGAATGGATCTTTTCAAAGGCATTAAAGGAGGCTGTAAAAAGAAAAATGGTTTTAAAAGCATGATGAAATTAAAAAGAAACCAAAACAAAACTCCTGGCATCTGTGCCCTGAAACATCATCCAACTCCTATAATAAGTGCAAACAGTCTTTCATTTGGGAGTGCTTGTGGTCCTGGCATTTTTCCCTCCCTGAAACTAGAGAGAACCGTCTCTCTACCCAGGTCATTGAATAATAAAGTGTATGTTGCTACTACCAACACTGATTTTGCCCTAACCACAAGATGCTGTGAGAAAGAGCCATTTCTGTGAGAAGTCCCAAAGACTTGTATTTCAGAAGGTAAAAGTTTTTTTCTTTGAATGATAATTTATCATTATTCCTCAAACTGATCTTTTCTTAACGAATGTATGAAGCCTAGAAAACATTTTAATGCTGTAATTATAGGGGGCTAGTCTGTGCCAAATGGATTATGATAAGCCTTTACTGTGTAGCTGGGCCACCAAAGATTTGATCAGGTCAGAAGAGAAGGAATTAATCTGTGATACTTTAAAAATTGGGTTTTGAAGTTGATTTTTAAACTTAAAACAATTTTTTTTTTGTCTTCAAGACTATCCATGAAAGTCTTTTGAACATACTAGGACTCAGAAGTCAGGTTTCTTGTGAATGTGTGCGTCTAAATGTGTCTATCGACCTCTTTCCACTCAAGAATCACTAGAAAGAAGAACACCTTAATCAGAAATGGCAGAGATGATTCACAAATACCAATGGAGTGTTTTTTTGCTAATTGAAAATATTTTTATAGTGATCACTTAAACTCTTTCAAATCTAGAGTTCAGAGATTGCCTGTTATTATTCCCTAACCTAATGCATCTCTGCAGGGAAGTACCTAGTATTTTAACAGGCTCTTTAGTTTGAAATGATAATGAGAAGACTTACTTTTTTTGAAGAAGAAAAGTCACTGATGATTTATTGGGAATTAGGAAGGCTTCATTTATCTGGGTGGTGATGCTGAAATGGGGAAAGGATATGAGGTATTTAATCCACAATGGCCTCCGATAATGTCCAGCTAATACCTAGCTGTCTGTCCAGGGGGAAACTGAGTATTTCACAGTACTTTCGGCTTTTTAATTTTTGTTTTTTTTTTTTAAGATTTTATTATTTATTTGAGAAGGGGGGGAGAGAGAGAGAGAGCATGAGCGGGGGGAGGGGCACAGAGAGAGAGGGAGAAGCAGACTCGCGGTTGAGCAGAGAGCGGGACATCGGGCTTAATCCCAGGACCTTGGGATCATGACCTGAGCCAAAGGCAGATGCTCAACCCACTGAGCCATCCAGGTGCCACTTTGTTGTGGTTTTTATTTGCGTCTGCTTCTGACTACACATATACATGGATTTGACTCAAATGAGAAGATGGCTCAACCTGGCCTTGGAGAAGGCACTTGGTAACAGAGTAAGTTTGCTTACTTGTAAAATTATGGCTTCCATGAGGTCCTTTCCTTAATTACAGCCACTGTTCTGTCTATATTACATAACTTTGCACCTATCTCCTTGTGGATAAGCTAGTCAGAGGGAAGGGAAGCTCTGTGAAAGAGGAAGAAAAAGGAAACTAGAAATGAAGAATATTTCACTTCTTTCTTCTGGGAAGAGTTTTCTCAACTTAATTGTAATTTCCAGCAAAAAAGAGGAAGCTAGTCTACTTCATTATTTCTTTTATACCTAAGAAAGCTGTATGAATGCTGTTTCTCAGGCTCATAAAGGAAAATAAGAGAAAAATGTCTTTATTCCTATCTCATTGCCCTCAATGACTGAAACATTTCCTCTAGGATTCCAAAACAGTATATGAATGGGAGGTTGAGAAGAAGATGTATTTGGAGTGGGATTCCAGCAACCTAGCTACAGGGACTAGACCTGCAGGGACATGCATCTCCTTTCCCATATTTCCTCAAAAAGCAGAGTGCCAGACATTGAAGACAAATTACCAGTGTACTGCATGAGTGTGGTAATGATTCAGCTGGTTGGGGCCAACACATTCTTCTTCTAATAGACTAGAAACATACTTTTGGTTTTAGGACTACTAGTTAAATGGTTTTCTTTTTTATTAACTCCATTTCAGGAGGTTCTATGCAAAGACCCTTAAATTAGTTGTACACAAACACAGATGCCCCTTTAACATGGATTTCTTACTTACAAGTAAAATTTTACTGGGTATAAGCCTACAGATTGTTTCTGAAAATGTTACATAAATGGAATTGGGCACAGTTGAGAATTGCTCACTACTTCAACAAGAGAGAGATTATTAGTCAACTTTTATCATATTCTCTGAACCCCCAGAGAAATGTAATTTTAAAGATTGGGTCCTTAATGAAGACCAAGTTATTCAATATTAAACTCAACACAGTGAAAAACAGCACCCCATTAAGGTTTTAAAACTGTCAGCCTTGATTCTTTTTAATTTGAATTGTTTTCTTTCAGTATGTTAGCTATGTAATATGCAAACAACCTCAACATTAATATTCACTCAGTCTGATGCTTCTGATGTAGACAGATGCTAGCAGAGTAGAATCTCTGTAGACCTGAATACTCTCTGAATTAAGAAAACCATCCATAATGAGTCTAGCTACAATGCAGATAAAATGTAACCCCATCTTACATGGCCTTAGCATTTATAGGAAAATTCATTAAATTAGCTCCAGAAAGAAAGACAAAAGGGCACATTTCTCTACACTGATGGAAATCATAGATTTTTTTTTTTTAAATTGAGGCTCTAAGAGCCAGGGATGGATGGTAACCCACTTTCTAAATGTCTATACATTGGAAACAGGATTGATAGTCTTATTAGTTTGTCCTTTGTGCACTTAAAACATCCCAAGTCTCTGGTGCTAAAAGATTTATACATCATTTTATATTTATAACTCATTTCTATTCATTACTCTTCAGGGTAGCTGCAAGAAGGTTGTTCTGGTACTGGCCCCAGGTTTTAGAGAAGACAACAACTACTGAGAGATTATGTGATGGGATGAAAGCTTGCAAGTGGCAGCAGTAGATTTATAGCAAACTGAGTTTTTATTGTCTCTTAGAATATGTGATCAGAAGTCAAAGAGAAGCTTTGGAGATTCAGAGGATTTTGCTCAGATAAAATAAATTCCCCCAAACCTAAGGTAGCTAGCACCTTACCTACCAATGCTAGATCCTTACAAGTTTCCTTGGGACTATGTGTTGTGGGTAGTAAATTAGGGGAGTTAAGTAAAGATCAAGTAGATTGAGGGAGATGGTTGTTATTTATCAGCCCCAAATCATCTCTCCATGTCATCATTCTTGCACACCATATATATAAAGATGGAAAGAAGATGCCAACATAATAATATAATGTTAAAAGTTATCCATCAGGAAACAAAATGTAACTGTGCAATTTTCACCCCTTCTCAAGTAAGAGGAAAAAAGTGGGTACTACACTATACTGATTATCCTAAAATTAACTATGCTGGAAATTTCAAAGAATAGGAAAGTTAACCACCACCATTTCTTTGTGTAAGAATGGCTTTGCTCCCATGTATGTGCTTTTGGGAGCAACACACCATGAAATTGTCTTGGCACTATTTCTAAAAATATTTTTTCTGAGTACACTGTTCTGTGAAGTTTAAAAAAACATTAATTGCGATAAAAAACACATAACATAAAATTTACTACCTCAACCATTTTTAAGTGTACAGTTCGGTAATGTCACCTAAATTCACACTGTTGTGCAACCAATCTTCAAACCTCTTCATCTTGTAACACTGAAACTCTATATCCATTAAACAACATTTCCCTAGTCCTCTCTGCCCCTAGCTTCTGACAAGTACCATTCTATTTTCTGTATCTATTAATTTGACTGTTCATATTCATGTTGTAATGTGTCAGAATTTCCTTTCTTTTTAAGGCTGAATAATAATCAATTGTATGTTTATACCACATTTTGTTTATCTATTCATCCGTAGACTGACAGTCGGGTTGCTTCTACCTTTTTAATATTATGAATAATACTGATATGAATAAGGGTATACAAATATCTTTTTGAGAATCTGTTTTCAATTATTTTGGGTAAATACTCAGAAGTGGAATTGCTGGATCATATGGTAATTCTATTTTTAATTTTCAGAGAAAGTACCATACTGTTTTCCATGGTAGCTGTACCATTTTACATTCCTACTAATAGTGCACAAGGGTTCCAATTTCTCCACATCCTCACCCATATTTGTTATTTACTGTTTTTGTTTTTTTTATAGTAGCCATCCTAACTGATGTGAGGTGGTATCTCACTGTGGTTTTGATTTGCATTTCCCTAATCATTAGTGATGTTGAGCATCTTTTCATGTGCTTGTTTTTATTTATTTTATCTTATTTTTTTTAAAGATTTTATTTATTTGAGAGAGAGAGAATGAGAGAGAGCACATGAGAGGGGGGAGGGTCAGAGGGAGAAGCAGACTCCCTGCCGAGCAGGGAGCCCGATGTGGGACTCGATCCAGGGACTCCAGGATCATGACCTGAGCCGAAGGCAGTCGCTTAACCAACTGAGCCACCCAGGCGCCCTCATGTGCTTGTTTTTATATATCTTCTTTGAAGAAATGCTTATTCTAGTCCTTTGTTTTAAAATCAGATAATTTCATTGTTATTGTTGAGATGAATTCTATGAAGTATTGTGGCAAAAGGATCCCATGGTCAAAGAGTTTGGGAAACCCTGACTGTTTTATCACCTTCTTGAAGATTTGCAGTGTGCCTATATCATGTTAAAGGCTCTGAGAATTAGTACAGTAAAGAAAGATGATAACTTTGTGTAATAGAGTATTTTCCATACATAAATACTGTGGAACAATTTTACACTGAACACTTAGTCTCATCTTCAGCCAGTGGGTAGCCAGTGAATTTAATTTGTGAAAAGCTCTTCTAAGGGGCGCCTGGGTGGCTCAGTTGTTAAGCATCTGCCTTCAGCTCAGGTCCTGATCCCAGGGTCCTGGGATCGAGCCCTGCATCGAGCCCCGCATCGAGCCCCGCATCGAGGCCCGCATCGAGCCCCGCATCAGGCTCCCTGCTCGGCGGGAAGCCTGTTTCTCCCTCTCCCACTCCCCTGCTTGTGTTCTCCTCTCGCTATGTATCTCTCTGTCAAATAAATAAAAATCTTTAAAAAAAAAAAAGAAAAGCTCTTCTAAGGTTTAAAAAATGAACAGTTAATAAAGAAACATATCCATATGAGAAGGAATGCTTTTGTGGTAGGCTTTGTCATGCTGTCTCCCACGTAGACAAGCTTTTCTCTTACATCACTTTGCAAATATTGAGTGCTGACTCAGTGCTGGGGATTTAAAAAAAACCTAAGTTGTAGCTACTTACTTCAACAATCTCTAGGGAAAGAAAAATAATTATAATGGAATTCGGTAAAGATGCTGTGATAATGCAAGACATAGTATCTTAAGTAATTTGGTTGCAAGTAAGAGAAAGCAAATCAAACTAGCTTTAGCAAAAAGAAAGGAAAGTGTAATAAGGATACAGAAGGGTATCATAAAACTCAAGGGCAGGAATGCAGCCAGCTCAGGGAAGACCTGGAAAGCAGCCAGGACTCTATCTGTCCTTTCTTTTCTCTAAGGGTCTGTATAAATCTTCTATGCACAATATTCTTTTTATATAACTCCCACAAAGCTTTTTACTTCACATGTTATAGTTGTATACAATTACAGAGAATTTTTTTTCAGTTCCAATTCTAAATTCCAAGGAAAGAGAGTGACTAACTCAGCATGTGTCAAGTATCTACACATGGTTCAGTCGACTGTGGCCAGTGGGATGGAGTCACATATCAAAACATGGCTGCTATGTACCCAACAAACTCTCCAACTTCATCTCTTTTCACTTCTTCCATACAACCCCATGTTCTAGTGATAACAGTAATGATTGTCTATTGAGGAAACCCAAAATAATTAACATAAGCATTTGCTATTGATAAAGTAATTCTGGATAAACATTCAAAGCCATATCTACATATCAGCAGTAACTAATTACAACATATAATGGAGAAGTAAAAGCCATTCACACTAATAATAAAAAGATAATTCAAATAAAGATTATTCTTAAGAAGAATGTGCAAGACTAAAAATTTTAAAATTTAAATGACAAGTCATTGATCTTGGCTAAAAATCTGAATTGGGCTTTCTAGAAGCTGAATTCTAAAGTTCAATTACTGCCATCCTATAATGCCTTTCCCTTTATACCAACTTGGATAAAAAGTGAGAGTAGTCATTGAAGTGAACCATCCAGCCTCAATGAAACAGATAACAGATATCTACTGACTTATGCTGTCATCTCCCTTTATATATGTTAGCAACTTGAACTAATTGTTGAGGTAATGAATAAGTAAGAGAGGATTTAGGCAATTTCAGGAAAGACAGATTAGCTCCCAGAAGCCCGAGAACAATAAATCAAAGTGGAATTCAGGTCTGAGAAGTTGGCAGAGAGCAAATTTATTGCATACATAAAATATTTTAGTTAAATACTACTCACCTGAGATTCTGTCTTTTCCTAATTTGCAATATGAGAGGAAATTTGTAGATTCAGAAAGGGAAATTTTTGGGAATAATGTTTTACATGTTTCACAGGGAAGTATTTTCTCATTTTATGGGTTTGAGAAAATTTATTCTATCAATGATTTCACAAAAAATATTGTATTTTTACTGTAGGCATTAGATAGTTTTAACTTAGGTAAAATCCTAAATTGGCTATCCTGTTCTTTAAATACGTTATATTACTTTTGTTGCTAAAATTTACGCTTTTCACTCACATAACTTTTCCTCTTCAAATAGTTTAAATTCATGAGGTTAGATAGTGCTGTTTTTCTCTTCTATCCTGTGAAGCTTTAACTCTTTAACCCAGTGAAGGCCTCTTATTTTTTCAAAATGCTGATCTCTTGAGGGATACAGTTACTTGAATCCTTGGTGCTTAAGGTTTTATTACATTTCTTACTGCAAGCATTGGAAAATTACCATTTTCAAATTGTCATTAAATGGAAATAGCTCACTGTTTGCTTTGTATTTCTTAGACTCAATTATTATTTGGGAAAGTAGAGAGTAAAAGTAATTTCAGTAGAAAAGTAAGTGACTTATATTCCCCCTTTTATTCGAACTTGGGTATATATAGTAACTCCTATGATTAAAGTTGCAACAGCAGAAGTATATAGGTTATTAAAACTCTCCTACCTGATAATTTAAAAAGAGAAGCATATCTGTGACATCACCAAATTTCTTTTTTTTAAAAAAGATTTTTTATTTTATTTTTTATTTGAGTGGGGGAGCAAGTGTGTGCGTGTGTGCATGCATATGTTCGCACACTCGTTTTTTGAGCTGGGGGAGGGGCCACGGGGGAGGGAGAGGGACGCTTGATCTCACCCCTGACAGACCATGACCTGAGCCCAAATCAAGAGTCAGCCTGCTTAACCAAATGAACCACCCAGGTGCCCCATCACCACATTTCTTAAAGACATTTTAATATGCAAACAGATTCACTTATTTACTGATCCATTTAACAAATTCAACTATCAACCAATTTCCAGCTTTGAGGATTTTCAATCCATGCTTTAAATTAGGGGTCAGCAGACTTATGCCTACAGGTCAAAACCAGACAATTCCTTGTTTTTGTAAATAAGGTTTTAATGGAACACCACCAAACTCATTCATTTATGTATTGGCTCTAGATGCTTTGACACTACAACAATGGAGCTGATTAGTTGCAACAGAGACCATATGGCCTGCAAGGCTGAAAATATTTACTATATAGCCCTTTACAGAAAAACTTTGCAGGGAATTCAAATTTTAGCCCCAAAATGTAAAGATCTTGGAAGTTGTCAGTCCTGTCCTTATAATTTATGTCCTTTCAGTTGAGCAAACTGAAAGTCTACAACTTTTCAAGGACTCATCAGAGAATTAAGGTCATAGGACAAAGTGCCATCCCCTAATCTGTATAGATAGGTGAATGCAGAGAGTCACTGTCAAAATTTGCTTACCTGGAACAGAACCCACTAGGGCCATTAACTGGTAGGAACAATTAAATGGTAATCATCACTAACTGCTGGAGCCTAAGTATGGACTAGCATGAGAGTAAGAAAATCCTGGGTACTTAGGGAGCCCCCACACTTTCATGGGATTTATTTCCAGAAACATCACCAGTGTGAAATGCTGAAAAAGCTGCCCTTGAGGCTCTGGCAGAGGGACGAGAAAAGTAACCACTGTGAAATATGCCTGGAGTGTTTTATATAACAAAGACCTTGTCCCACACTGGGGAGGAACATTCTCTCATTCTAGCTACCTCTAGCCTTCCTGTCTCACTGAAAGAGGGTGAGCTAAAAAATACTTGTGAAGGTCACCATCTAGGGACATAGATGCAATAAAAGACTAAGATTTAATCATAAAGTAATAGCATGCTTCCCCTCCTCCTCACCCCTTATCACCAAACAGGAATCCAATACAGTAAGAGTGAATGAAACTGAATGAGCTGTAAGACACAGACTCTCTAGGAGAAGGAGTATTCAGGGAAGCCTCAAATCTGCAACAGAGACAAAGACAAGAACACAAAAAGAATTTGAATCCTCTGGCCCCTACAAGTGCAGCAAACATTAAACACAGTCCAATTCCTAACCTGATTAACATAAAAAAACACACTAAAGACCTATTTTCCTCAGTTTCTATTCCTAAAAAAATCCTGTCCAGCTTTCAACAAAAAATTAAAAGACATTCTAAAAGGCAAGAAAACAAATGTTCTAAAGAGACTAGGCAATATCAGAAACACACTTAGAACAGATGTTGGAATTATCATATAGGGAAATTAAAATATGATTAATATCTTAAGGTTTCTAATAAAAAATAGACAAAATGCAGGAACATGAGTAATGTAAGCAGAGACATGGAAACTAATAAAAAAATCAAAAGAAAATACTAGAAATTTTAAAAAAGTACTATAATGGAAATGAAAAAGGCCTTTGACAGGATTGAGTAGACTATCAGTGAGCTTAAATATAGGTTAAGAGAAATGAAATTCACAGAGAAAAAAATAATTAAAAAACAAAATAGAATATTCAAGAACCGTAGGATAATTTCAAAATATGTAACATATGTGTAACTGGAAAATGAAAAGGAGAAGAAAGAGAGAATGGAAAAGAAAGAGAGAATGGAGAAGAAATATGTGAAGATAAAAGACCAAAAATTTTCCAATATCGACAGAAACCAAACCACAGATCCAGGAAGCTCAGAGAACATCAAGAAGGATAAACAAAACTACCATGCCTATTTTTATGATATTCAAACTGCAGAAAACCAAAGGCAAAGAAATTTTTGAAAGAAACCAGAGGGCAAAAGCATCTTATCTATAAAGGAAAAAGGATAAGAATTATAATATACTTCTTGTCAGAAAACCATGTAAATGAAAAAAGTGTTGAAAGAAAAAACAACAAGCTAGAATCTACGTCCAGCAAAATTATCCTTCAAAAGTGATAAAGACTTTCTCATACAAACAATAATTGAGAAAATTAATCACCAGTAGACTTGCCTTACAAAAAATATTAAAAGTAGTTCTTCAGGGAAAAGGATGATGATATAGGTCAGAAACTTGGATAAACATAAAGGAAGGAAGAGCATCAAAGAAGGAGTAAATGAAGGCAAAATAAAATATTTTACTTAATTAATTCTTTATTGAACAATAATATAACCATGCAAAGTACTACTAGTAACAGTGGGTAGTAGCAAAGAACAAGTAAACTGAATAACAGCAATATCAGAAGGGATGTGAGGAAAAAATTGGGAGTATTCATTTTTAATGTCCCGGCACTACAACTGAAACACTATAGTGTTGTCTGAAGGTAAATTTATATTTGTTAAATATATATATTGCAAACTCTGGAAAAATGCTAAAAATGTATCAAAGTAAGTATAATTGATATGTTAAGCAAGCAGAAAAAATGGAATCATATAGAATGATCAATTAAAACCAGAAAAGGCAGAAAAAAAGAATAAAAAAGAAACAAAAACAAACAAATCAATAGAAAGTAGTTATAAACATGGTAGATACTAACCCAACTGTATAAAAAATCACTTTAAATGTGAATGGGATAAATATACCAATTAAAAGACAGAAATTGTCAGAGTGGATTAGAAAAAAGACTCAACTATATGTTGTCTACAAGAAACCCTCCTTAAATATAAAGATTTAGATAGGTTCAAAGAGATGATGAAAGATACACTACACTAACACTAATAGAAACAGATGGAGTAGCTATATTAATTTTAGTTAAAGCAGACTTCAGAATAAGAAAATCATCAAGGATAAAGAAGGATACTACCTAATAATAAAGGAGTAAATACTCTAAGAAGACATAACAATACTAAACGTCTATGCACCCAACATGAGAGGGTCAAATATAGGAGGCAAAACTGGCAGAGTTGAAAGAAGAAAAAGAGAAAATCATTATTATAATTGGAGACTTCAACATCTGCCACCTTGAGTAACTGATAAGCCAAGCCACCAGAAAATAGGTAAGGATAGGTTGTGATCAACTTGATCTAATTGCCATTTATGAAATATTTCTTTCAACAACAACAGAAAACACATTCTTCTTAAGCTCACACAGAACATTCAGCAAGAGAGAACACATTTTGGGCCATAAAACACACTTTAACAATTTAAAAGAATTGATAAAATACTCTGAATTGTCTTACTCAGAACACAATGGAATTGAATTAGAAATTAATAACAAAAAAATAGCTGGAAAATACCCAGATATTAGGAAATTAAACAATACACTTCTCAATACCACAAAGGTCAAAGAAGACTCAAGAGAAATTAAAAACTATTTTGAACTAAATGAAAATGAAAAGACAACTTGTCAAAATTTCTGGGATGCAGCAAAAGCAATAATTGAGGGAAATTTATAGCACTAAAAACACATGTTAGTAAATAAGAAAGATCTAAAATCAGTAATCTAAGTAAGCATCTAGTTTAGAAAACTCAAGAAAGAAGGGCAATTTAAGCCTAAAACAACAAGAAATAAAAAAAAATTAGAGCTCTAATTTTTTTTATTATTTCTTGCTTTAGGTTTAAAGAAACTGAAAACAGGTAAATAGAAATCAATGATACCAAAAGCTGGTTCTTTGAAAATATGAAAATTATTGATAAACCTCTCCAGGTTGACCAAGAAAAAAAGTGAAAAGGCAATAAATTACCAATTATAGAAACGAAAGGGGAAAATTCACTACTAATATCATGGACATTAACAGGATAATAAAGAAATACTATAAACAACTCTATGCCCCCAAATTTGATAACTTAGATGAAACCAACTAATCCTTTGAAATACATAAACTTCAAAAATTCACACAAAGAGAAATAGATGATCTGAATAAGCATATGTCTTCTAAAGAAATTGAATCAATAATTACTACTGTTCCCTCCTCCCACCCACCCTAAAAAACCCCAACAGGCTCAGATGGTTTCACTTGTGAATTCTACCAAATATTTAAGGAAGAAATGATATCAATCCTCCACAATCTCTTCCAGAAAACAGATGTAGAGGAAATACTTCCCAATTCATTCTGAGGTCACCATTACTTTAATACCAAAACCAGATAACAACATTATAAGAAAAGAAAAACTACGGACTTTCTCTCATGGAAGATGGAAGTAGATACAAGAACCTTCAAATAATATTGCACAATGCTTAAAAGGAATTTAACACCATGACCAAGTGAGATTTATTCTATGTGAAGGTAGTTCAATATTAAAAAAAAACAATGTAATATGCCACATCAACAGGCTAAATAAGAAAAATCACATTATTATGAGTATCCCCCCTTTCTGTAAGTTTGCATCATGCCAATTTGCTCTTACAAAAGATCTATATTAGTGCATTCTGTTGCTAACCAAAATATCTGAAGAGGATATTAGGTTTTATGAAAAAAGTTGTTACTGTACTAATGTAAGTCTTCTGTAAAAGTGAAGTAGCATAATGCAAACTTTTGGAAAGTGGGGGATACTCTTTGCTTTATAACATTTGAGCTTATGAAAGGTTTCATAGGAATGCTTTACTTTCAGATAGTGGGGAAACCTGTACATCAACTGATACAGAAAAAAAATTAGATAAAATCCAATATCCATTCATGATAAAATCTCTTAGCAAATTAGAAATAGAAGGGAATGTCCTAAACTTGATAAAGAACAACAACAAAATACCTACAGCTAATATCATACTTAATGGTGATATACTAGATACTCTTCCCCCAAGACTGGGTACAAGGCAAGGAAGTCCTTTCTTACCTCTCCTATTTGACATCATACTGGCCATGCTATCAGTGCAAAAAGACAAGAAAACAAATAAATGTTATACATATTTGGAAGGAAGAAACAAGACTGCCTTTGTTGGCAGATGACATGGTTGTGTAGAAAATTCCAAATAATAATAATAATAATAATAATAATAATAATAATAATAATAAAACCTGCTGGATCTAGGGGCACCTGAGTGGCTCAGTCAGTTAAACATCTGACTCTTGATCTCAGCTCAGGTCTTGATCTTAGGGTTGTGAGTTCAAGTCCCATGTTGGGCTCCATGCTGGGTGTGGAACCTACTTAAAAACAACAACAACAACAACAACAAAAACCTCTCCTGATCTAAAAATGAGTGTATATTGAGGTTGCAGGATGTGTGTTTAATACACAAAAGTCAACTGCATCCTGTGTGTGAGTAGTGAAAACTTAAAATTTGAAATTTAAAAAAATACTATTTTCAATAGCACTAGGAAGAAAATGAAATAATTAGGCATAAGTCTGAGAAGAATTATATAAGTTGTACATGCAGAAAACTATGAAATTCTAATGAAAGAAATATGATCTAAATAAATGTAGAGGTATTCCATGTTCATGAACTGGAAGACTTATTATCATTAAGTTGTCAGTCCTTCTCAAATTGATCAACAGATTTTTTTTTTTTTTGCCACCAAGTGAAAAGTAAGTATTTGGAAAATACATGTTTCTAGGTACACACACATTTAAGACAAGCCCCATCAAATTCCCAAAAAGTTCTTTTGTAGATACTGACAGTTTGATTCTAAAGTTTATATAGATAGACAAAAGACCTAGAATAGTTAATGCAATACTAAAGAACAAGAACAACTTGGAGGACTCACACTACTCAATTTCAAGACTTACTACAAAGCCACTCAACACAGCATGGTATTGGCAAAATAATAAACACAAAGATGAATGGAAAAGAACAGAAATTCTAGAAATATACCCATACAAATATAATCAACTGATCTTTGACAAAGGATTAACAGCAATTCAATGAAGAAAAGATAGTCTTTTTTTTTATGTTGCTGGAATAGTTAGGTATCCATATGCAAAATAGTAATAACAACAATGATGACAGCAATAAAGAAACTAGCCACAGACCCACCAACTTTCACAAAAATTAAATCAAAGTGGATCACAGACTTGGATATGAAACACAAAACTATAAAATTATAGAAGGAAACAGAGGAGAAAATCTAGGTGGTCTTGGGTGTGATGATAAGCTTTAAGATACAATATCAAAAACGTAATCTATAATAGAGAAAAGTTTATAAGTTGGACTAACTGAAATTAAAAACTTCTGCTGGGCTAAAAATCTGAAGAGACAGCTTAACAAAGAAGATACACAGTTGGTAAATAAGCACATGAAAAGATGTTCATTATCATTTGTCATTAAGGAATTGCAAATTAAGACAAAAATGTGATACAACTATACACCTACTAGAATGGCTAGATGAATAAGTTCTGGGGAACCTAATGGACAGGAGGGTTAAATTCGTAAACAATACTGTACTGTACACTTAGAATGTGACTAAGAGAGTAGATATTAAATGTTCTCACCACATCAAAAAATTAAAAAGGTGATTATATGAAATAATAGATTTGTTAAATAGCCTTATTGCAGTGATTATTTCACAATATAAATGTATATCAAAGTATCATGTGTACACCTTAAACTTACATAATATTACATGTCAAATACATCTCAATAAAACTGGAGAAAACAGCTAGAATCAGAAAAGACCTGACCATACCAGTAGCTATTAGAATGTGGAATAATAGGAACTCTCAATCACTGCTGAGTAATGCTATTGCCACTTTTGAAGACAGCGTCTTGCAAAGCTAAACATGGTCTTATAATATGCCTACACAAAAATGAGCATGTGTATAACACCCAGTACATCAAAAACTAATGATGTAATGTATGGTGATTAACATAACATAATAAAAAAAAGTGGCATCTAATTATATTGGAAATTTAGCTTTTTCTAAGAATAAAGTAAAAAAAAAAAGTTGAATTAAAAAAAATGAGCATGTGAAGGTTCATAGCAGCTTCATTCATAGTTGCTAAAAAACTGGAAACAACCAGGATGTTCTTTAATAGGTAAATGATTAAACAAGCCTTGATACATCCATATAATAGAATATTATCCAAAGCTAAAAAGATATGAGCTATTCAGCCATGAAAAGACAGGATGAATTCTAAATGTGTATTGGTAACTGAAAAGGGCCAATCTTATTCCAGTACTATACAATTCCCAATTACCTGACTTTCTAACAAAGGAAAAACTATAGAGACATTAGATTGCCCCGTGGTTTCCAGGATTGAATAGATGAAGCACAGGGGATTTTTTTTTTTTTTTTAGAAAAATGAAACTATTTCATATGGTATCATAGTAATGGATATTTGACACATGAATTCATCAAAATCCATGGAAATTTACAGCATAGAGTGAACCTTACTGTATCCAAATTAAAAGCAAAATCATTAGGAGGTCAAGGAATCCCAGGATGGAATGCATAATGAGACAAAATAAACTAACCGCATTACAAACATGTGAAACAACTTTACAGAAGGGGGAGGGGGTTAGTTGGTGACCTAAGTAACTTTGGAAATGAGCAGAATTTATAAGGCCAAAAGTAAAAGAAACTATATATACCCATTGTACTCTAGTTGATAAAGTTTTTTCCTGTGGAGCTATGGGTTAAGAATTCTGATGCCACTATACATGTGTACTAGTAAATAAATAGCTGGGAGATGGTGGGGGACAGATATCTCACTTGGATTGGGAGTTAACAGATAAGCAATGGAAGGAGGTTAGAATAATTTTCTGTGGTATTTGATTAAAGCTGGGGATATCAGTATGAACTCATGTTCAGGTTAAGACAGATACAAATGGTTACATATAGAAATAATTATAGCTATGTGTATATATGCAGATTGGGACACACACATATATTCCCTTATCTGTCAGTTGGGAGAGCAGAGAAGCAGTGACACCTCAGTAGCAATGAGCACACCTAGCAACCAGCTCCTGGTTTCTAATACCATTGTCCAATAAAAGGAACCAGGGCTCCTTAGAGAAATGGTTGATTCTAGAACTTGGACAGGTAAAATAAAAGTTGAGGCTGGAGCAACTTATTAGTGCCAGAAAGTAAGCAAGGGCTCAAGAAAAAAAAAAAAAAAACAACCAACCCACAGTGATTTGGATATGTCAAAGGGATACTGGAGCCAACTGAAAGAGCTTCAAATAACCAAAGCTGAAATAATCTGAGCAAATAACTAACTAAGTAAATACTGGATTATAACCCAAAATATAACATAAATATCTGTAAGTCCACAGTGATTTTAAACACACACACACACACACATACACACACACACAAACATTAAATGAATGACTGAATAAATAACTAAATGGAAGAGACAAAACAAATATCCTATGCAGAAGAATTCCAAATAATTTATGCAGATATTCCAGCATCAATACTCCCCACTCCTTAAGCGTGGATTATGCAGGGTGACTTCCTTCCAAACACCATAGTAGAGAGACAAACACTACCTCTGTCAAGTCAAGATCAGTATCAACAGTGATAAGTCATAGTGATACCATACTGTAGCCATATTATGTGATGAAAACAGCATTTTATCTCAGTGATCTTCCTTCCAAAAACCTGTAACCCCACTCTAATCATAAAAAAATCTGATAAATCCCAACAGAGGAACATTATCAAGAAATCTGATTATTAATTCTCAAGGTCATCAAAAACAAGGGACTCTGAGGAACTGTCACAATAGAGGAGCTCAAGGAGATATGATGACCAAATGTAATGTGGTAGGTATCCTGGATGGGATCCTGGAGCACAGAAGGGACATTAGGTACAAACAAAAGAAATCTGAATAAATTACAGACTTTAATTAATAGGAACACACCAGTACTGGTTAATTAATTGTAACAAATGTACAAATAATGTAATATATTAACAACAGGGGAAATTGGGTGTGGGCATATGGGAAATCTCTGTATTCTCTCTGTAATTTTTCTGTAAATCTAAAATTGTTCTACAATAAATAGTTATTTTTTTAAAAAAGAAAAGCTTTGCTGACCCTACTTTAAATGAAAGAAAAATGGAAGTGGTTGCTTTGTGGGAGGGTAAAAACGTGAATTTGTTAAAGGAAGATAACAAGATGGTTTTGGATTACCCCCAACTAGTTAAGAGTCAGTTTAGGTCCTAATTCTTCTTTGTGCAAAATTAACTATCTTTTGGAGTGGGAAGACAGCGTATTGCATGGCAAAGAAAATTGGAAAGAAATACACAAAATACTGTGATATTCAACCCCAAACAGCTACTTGCGAATATTTGATAGGGATTCATTACATATATCCTTTACTTTAAAAATTGCAATTTAAATTCTCAAATTTTATTATATTTAAAGAAGTATTTGTTTGTAGAAATGGGTTATCAAGAAATGGAATTAAATGCGAAGGAGCCCTTCTGATAAAAGGTGAAACTTGGAAAAAAATTCACTGCTTTTTTGAAGCAACCCCACAGAGTTAATTCCTTCATGGTGCTGAAGGCTTTTGCTTTGAAATTCATTTTATTGACCTAAAGCTTAAACTGCAGTGTGACTCCAGGATAATTGACAGGAGGGAGAGAACATCGTGCTACCATTGTCCACGTTATGCCCTCAGTCATTCCCTTGTTAAAAGATGCATTATGTAAATGGATCCTCCAACGAATTTTGCTAGCATTTTTGTTGTTGTTGTTGTTCCTGGTAAAGTATAACTCATGATCAATTACCCATTCAGATGTGTCTATGTCAACCAAAACCTAAAAATCACAGATAGAGATATGTGAAGAGTTGAAAGTGGCAACAGCATGTTACGCTATTCATTAATCAGAATCCAGATTACTCTTCAATTAAATACTGTGCAAATTAGAGGGAAAACAGTGGTCTCATATCTTTGAAGGAGTGGCTGTCAAGTATTTCTCAATGAAACAGATTATTCCTACTAATTGTTCTCATAAAACACACAAGAACTCATCGCTGCTAGAAGAAATAAAAAGTAGTGGGCTTTTATGAAAAACAGATACAAATGTTGAATAAATTAGAAATAGCTATGGTTTACCTTCAACCTGATAGTTAGCCATGCTTCAATGTCAGCCTTTATTAATGGGAGCCCCTGAAAAAAATGAATCTGTTTTAAGGCCATAAAGAGAACCTAATTAATACAAAGGGACACATAAAAACTAATTTGAAAAAATGCACTATGTCCTTGGGTTTTGGAAATAAAAGATTAGCTTTTAGTTCTCTATTGGTGGTATGTTTTACTAGCATTAAGAGGAAAAAAAGGAATCTTTTTAAAAAATCTCTCATATGTGCTCTTTCAGTATCAAAGTATTCCAAGAGAAAGTAACTTGAGCAAAATAAAGTTGATGGCCCTGATCTTAATTGATGTTTAACCTGTCTGTGTTACATTAAATACCACGTTAACTAAGAAAAATTCAACCAAGTGAATTTTAAAGATCTAATTGGCTTTATTAAATGATTCATGAATTGGACAGCATCCCATCTAGCAAATAGGAGGGCACTCTGAGGAGTTGCACAAAATGGAAGGTTTTTATAGAAAGAGGGTGGGCCAAGAAACTCAGTGAAAGAAAAAGATTGTCCAGGCAAGACTGCTTTCCCTTGGAGGAAAGGCAAGGGGTCTTTTCATACAGGCTACCTCATCTTCCTTTGGGGGATGGAGAGGGCTTGCATGGCACATTCCTAAGCCTGATGGAAAAATTCCTGACTGACTGGTTAAGACTACATTTCTAGGGGGGCATTGAAGGCATTGAAGGAGGAATTACATTATGTACTAAGCCCCGGGTTTAGGTACTTGGCCTTAGTGACACTATTTTGGGCCTGTGGGTTTTTGTTGTTGTTGTTGTTGTTGTTGTTGTTGTTATTGTTATTGTTGTTTTAACACCCAGAACCCAGAGCTATGAAGCAAAACTGTTTGCTTTTAAACCTGAGCATGTTTCACATGAAACAGCTATCTATTAAGTGAATCAGAATTGTATCATTCTAGGACATCAACATTTTGGGGAGGGACCTGAAAATTAAAATACTGAAGAAAACTTCTGACAGTTCCATTTGTATTTGAGGCGTCATTTGAAATGCTTTCTTACAGCAAAAGAATGATTAAACCTCTTTATCTTCACTTTAAAAAGGGGAAGGGCTTTGACTACATGTGGGTACATGTTCAGTGTCAACACTGAGTCATCCAAAGAGGGTAGGTTTTATTAACCAGAGGTAATCGATACAGGCCTTAGTGTCACAAAGGTGTGAAGTCAAGCCACTGTGCCTTTTCTGGGCATGATTTTCCCCTCATTTCTCAGTTCATTAGTATGCAGCTGGAAAATACCAGCAAAGAGCACACCAAGGCAGACAAAAGACTCAAGGGAGATTTAAACTCCATGACTATACATATTCCCATAAAGTTTAAAGAACACAACCACTCACAGCAGGGCAAACCCCCACAGTTTCCTTTCAGTGAAACAATCCACATTATCCCTGTGGCTAGAATGATGAGAAAATGAATTTGAAAATCTCTGCAGAATGGTGCTGATATCTTTGGTCAGAAAGTAGTAGCAGGAATCCCTTTTATCTTCCTGGATCTACAGCTGTTTCCTGATAGAAAATGGCCTAGTGAGGTTGTGACCGAAACATTGGGCCAGAGAGGCCAGAGTTGTAGGCTTATATCCACATTTCTTGATCACGACTGTTTCTCTGCAGTGGAAGAAGAGCAGAAGTTGG
Organism: Halichoerus grypus; assembly: GCF_964656455.1. Lineage (NCBI taxonomy): Eukaryota > Metazoa > Chordata > Mammalia > Carnivora > Phocidae > Halichoerus > Halichoerus grypus. Next base: position 113,774,317 of record NC_135727.1, on the reverse strand, counting down.
TGACCATTATCAGAATATTTAAATTCAGTTTTGCTTCATCTGGATATTTTGAGGAAAAAATGCTATCTTTTTTTAAAAAAGATTTATTTTATTTTATTTTATTTTTAGAGAGAAAGAGAGAGAGGAGGGAGAGAATCTCAAAGAGACTCCCTGATATGGGGCTCGATCTCATGACCCCGAGATCATGACTTGAGCTGTAACCAAGAGTCAGACACTCAACCGAATGGACCACCCAGACAGGCCGTATCTTATTTTTTAACTTCTTACCACTAGTAATAAACAATTACCATGTACTGAGTAGTTCTATGTGCCAGGCTGTGTGTTATAGGCTTTTGGTACATTATTCATCTAACCCTGACAAAACTCTAAGAGGAAGGGATTCTGATGCACATTTTACAGATGAAGAAACAGAAGCTCAGAAAGATTAACATTCATTGTCACATGTTTAATAGTCAAAAGTGGCAGAGTCTTGCTAAATGCCAGGTGTGTGTGTCTATGTCGGCATCAGTCTTCTTTCTACAGACTTCCCTAGTTGCCTAACTCCTCAGCGTTTTCCCAAGTATGTGCACATCTGTGCAAAATGGAAAATGCATTTGTTCTAACTTGGTCAGGTAAAAACATTCAGGCCTGGACCACCAAGTTACTACAGCTTGATGGTGGTATGACTGATTTTCAGAAATACTGACTGAAATGAATGGCAATAACCATTGGCAAAGTCATTCCAATGGCTTTTGTGACACCATGGTCTCATTTTTGAAGATCATTGTGCATTAACCTTTTACTCACTGATTTCATCCAGAATGTAGTTTACCTCGTTGCCCCTGAACAATGAGCACAACCCTGACTTGTCTTCTCTTATTTCACTTCCTTGGAATGACTTTAGATTTATTTCTCTGGATTACAATGAGAAAGGGACAAAATATTTTTACCGGAGGTCAACTCTATTACATTTAGAACTAAATGGGTGACACCAGCATGAATCAATAAGGGCTGGGGACCCTATTGGAGCAATAAGCAAATAATTTCCAACTTAATAAGGGAAAAAACTTGGCTTTAGTCATCCAAATACATGACTATGTTATTTTAATCAAATTTACCACATGTCCTCTATTTTGCCGGCAGTATTATAGGAGTAGATTTCAATGGAAAACTTGGGCAAGCTACAAAACTAGCACAGAGATATTATAAGTTAATGTGGAGAAATTCATTCATTCATTCTGCAAATATACTTGAGCACTTTCTGTGTGGCAGGCACTGTTTTACATATTGAGTTTACATTAGAAAACAAAACAGAATAATCCTTATCCTCACGGAGCTTACATCCTGATGAGCAAAGGCATATAAATACACACACACACATACACACACACACACACACACACACACACACAGTATTTTACTATATATACTACATATATCTAATATATATTATATAATACTAAGTGCTTTGAAACGAGTCAGTCAGAGAAGAGAGAGCAGGATTATTGAGGGTAGAAATAATTCTAGATAGAGTACTCCAGGGGTTTTAAAACACATCTGCAAATTCTTTGACACATTTCCCATGGAAAGAAGAATCTGTATGTTCCATCCACTTGAATCTGGGCTGGTCTCTGTGACTTGCTTGTAACCAATAGAATGAAATGAAAGTGAAGTTGCATCATTTTTGAGGTGAAGACATAAAAAAACAGTGCAGCTTACAATGGAGTCACTAGAGTTTTCCCAAATGCATCCTAAGAGGTAGTAAATCTTACCCCAATTTTGAGAATCACTAGTCAAGAACATCTATTAGTTTGAGTACAGTGTAGGTCATTTCTTCTTGACTTGAGTAAGGACCGTTGGTTTTCACCCACTTAGAGCAATAGTGTAATGACTCTGTGTTCCTATCTACACATTTTTATGTAGATGACAAACCTGGGAGTGGAGGATAAGGAGCATTTAGGTAGAAATGGCTGTGGTTAGTTCTTGAGGGAAAGTCGTGCTCCATTATACTTATTAATTATACTTTGTTAAATATTCAGAGCCTTCTCCACCTGCTCAGTGGTCTCCTCCACTCCCGTGGGGTTTGGCTCATTCTCCAGATACAGATGTATACCTTGAAAGATATCAAGTCCCAATGGCACTTTCTTCTTTCCACGTACAGCCAGGAAAATAGAAGTTGCTCTATGTATTTCAAGTATGAAAGGTTTTAATATAGGAAAAGAGAAACTTACATAAACTTTGTAAGATCTGGGGGAACAAAGTTCAGGGAAGTGGCCAGAAAACATCTCAGTATGAAGCATCCAAGCAGGTGGTTCTCTAGAACCACCTTGCAAAGCCCTGCAATTCAAAGAATCTCTGGAAGTTGCCAGATTAACCACCTGAATCTGCAGCAGTGAGGGGAGTGTTTCTCAAGGTTTTGCCCCCTGAGAAGCTCTGTGAACTTTGTGTTTGTTCACAATTTCCCCAAATCTCCTCAGTCTCCCTCTTCTCAGACTCAGTCTTGGAACCAAACACAGAGAGAGGATTCTCAAAAATGTAGTTCCCATTTTCTCCGCAGCAATACACTAGAAGTTAGAAGGAGGTGGTGATGAAGACAAGTTGACAACAGACAATCCAGCCCACTTGCTTTATACAGCCTTTGTGGTGATTAAATGAAATGATGCATATAAAATGATGGAAGAGCATTTAACTGGAATAAATGTTATCTATTATTAGTATTAGTATATTATCATTGGCAACTGTATGCCTGAGGAGGAAGATTGATATGATCCTGTTATGCTCTGATATCTTTATTCAGAACTAGACATTTTGGCCAAAACCCCAGATTCTTTCTCTCTTAGAAATGTACCGTTCCCTTTAGTCCAGATTGAGATTCCTTTCCAGAAGGGAATTTTGAGGTACATATATAGACAAATTAAATGTAACTCTTACAGTAAATTAAAATACCATCATCCAAAACTCTAACCTGATATAGGTTTGGACTTTGTATACTAATTCAAAGATAGGGAAACCTTTAAAGGGTTTACAAAAAAGACACAAAATTATAACATCGCTTTTACTGACAGAAAATATTTTCCAGCATCTCTTTCAAACTAGCAAATAGGTATTTAATATACAGTGTTTAAACTTTTTAAAGCGATTTTAGTTATTTAAGCTGGGGCAATAACATTAAAGAAACACAAACAAATATTACTTTTCAGCTGTAAAGGAGAAGATACCATAATGAATTAATAGGTCATTTATCTGCCACTGGACACTTTTTATGCTTGAGAATATATTTTATATCTCTCCATTAACATGAGGTAAGCATTAACTGTGGATTTAAATTGGAGCTTTCAGAATGCCTCAGTGCACACTTCGTACATAATTTAAAAGTATTCATGTAATCAAGCTTTGTACCAGAATTGTTCCCTCTCAGTGCTAACAAGGGCACGATCTGATATTTGTTTTGAAGAATATAACCACAACGGTCAATACGGTGTTGCTACTTCTGCTCTTTTGAATCACTCTGTTACTTTTTTTAAAAAGTATTCAAAGCAACCATCAAATAAAATACATGACAATTTGGGAGTTACAGGAAACCCTTCTACTTCAGTAATTGAAAGCATAGTGATGTTTTTCCTTAAGGCACTCTCTTACAGAAATGTTCCATGTATTTAATAGATGGAAAATATCTCCAGATTTCTTCTGGGATTCAAAAAAATTCAACATTCCTACCACTCCAACTGTATCAAGTCAGTCTTAAAAATTATTCTGTTGGCTGGCCAAAGAGTTACTTTGATGTTACTTGTCCATCTTGAAAAATATCTGTATTTAATATACTATAAAAATAAAAGGTGATGCAAAATGTTGCATAAAAAATTCTTTTAAAAACACTAGAACTTAACATTCTTCATTCAAGTATAGAAACAATGCTACATGGGAATTATATTCTAAAGTTGCTTATGTTTAGTTCAACTGCTTTCACAATCACAAAATACCTCTTTCAAGTTGGTAGTTACTGCTAGAGATAAAGGAAGGGAATGTCTGTGAAAAGGGAGAGACATGCAGGAAGCATCACTTGTTTGGTAATACTCGTTTTATTAGGCTGGATCATGGGTATATGGGTGTTTTTTTATTATTATATTTTTACTATAGGTATATGCATGTAATTTTCTATATTTGAAATATTTTTATGATAAAGTTTCTGGGCTATAGTTTATAGACATCTTTCAACTTAGTAGATAATGCCAAACTGTTTTCTAAAGCAGTAATACAAATTTATACCTCCATGACCAGTGTATAAATGTTCCAGTTGTTTCACATTTTCACCCAAACTTGGCATGATCAAACTCTAATTTTTTTTTTTGCCAGTTTGGAGAGTGGAAAATTATGTCTCCAGATGTCCTGGTAAAATGGCAGTTTGAACATACGCCTTTATATCTATTTTTCCCCAAAGTCAACTTAAACAGCAGTAAAAGATTTTTAAAGACATAAACCCATAGAAAAAAAAGAGAATAAAATACAGGACAAGAGAAACAAAATTTTGGAAGTGTGAAACTAGAAAGATGAGTAGAATCTTTCTCAGCAGACACAGGAAAGCTGAGTCCTAGGCTGCTTGTGGGAAAAGCCAAGAAGCAACAGATTTACACTGAGTAATCAGTAATGCTGGTATTTCTGGAACTAGAAGTATAGTTGAGACTGAAAACAGAAGGACATGTTGAAATATAAAACACTTATGGTCCCTAGATAACCTCCATAGTCATTACAGTTGATCAAGTACTCCTTTGGCATTCTGGGAGAAAATTAAAGGGATTATTATCTAGGATTTGAAAAAAAATAAAACGTAAAACCTGGAAAACACTAGGCATCACTGAGAGCAAACATATAAAACAACCACAACAACACAGCTGGATTAAGTGAATGTCTACACACTGAAAAGGAGCCCCACACGTCATTTCCCCAAAATTTGGCATCAAGGGATATATCCTCAATGCAATAGATTGAAGGATTATTTTCTGAGGCCATGCAGCAGGAAAAGAAGAAAGGACATAAAAGCATAGTATCAAAGGGGTTCCCACCCAAGTGGCCCAACTTAGACTTGCATACCTTGAGTCCCACAGTCAATAACTGCCACCGTATCCCACCATAACTTTTAGTTAGTTCAGATGACTGAGAAGCACAGACAAGAATTACAAGATTTTGGAGGAAGTTCTCTATCATGGAGAGACAAAATGAATAAAGAAGAAAATGACTTGTAGGAAATGAAAAATATGCAAGCAGAAGAAAAATTAAATAGGTACCCTATTTTGTATATATGAAATAAAAACAAGATGCTATTTTTAAAAATAAAAGAACATTCAGAAAATAAAAAATAACCTTTTGGAAATTAAAAATATAACAGACATAAAAAAACAACTGAGCTCAAAGTACAGGTAAAGAAAATCTATCATAAAGTTGAGCAAAAATACAAAGAAATGGAAAAGAAGAAAAATAGAGAGGAGAAAATTAGGTAAATAGAACCAACACTGCAATGATTTGAATTTCAGAAAAAAAAATCAAGAAAATAGAAGGAAGAAAATACTCAGAAGGGATCAAGAAATTTCTTCTGAATAGAAGAACATGACTTTTGACTTTCCAGATTGAAAGGACCAACTGAGTCCCCAAGCAGAGTGGGTGAATACTGACCTGCACAATCATAAAATTTCACAATAGTAACATAGGGAAGATCTCATGACCTTTGAGACAGAGAAGAAATGGGGATTGGAACGGCATTTGGTTTTTTACATAAAAGATTGGAAAGTTGAAGATAGGCAAACAATGACTTAAATTGGTTTTAATTCAATTTCTTGTTTTTAGATGACTGTAGATTTACATGCAGTTGTGAGAAATAATACAAAGAAATCCTTTATATCCTTTCCCCAGTTTGCCCAAATGATAACATCATGTAACACCATAGTGCAGTATCATAACCAGGATATTGACATAGATACGATTTACTAATCTTATTCAAATTAATACTTGTACTCACTTGTGTGAATGTGTGTATGTGTGCTTGTATGTACTTCTATTCAAATTTATCATGTGTGGGTTTGTGTATTCACTACCAGAGTCAAAATACAGAACATTTTCATCACCACAAGGATCTGCCATGTTGCCCTTTTATAATCACATTCATCTCCCCTTACCCTCCTCTCAGTCCCTGACCCCTGACAATCACTAATCTATTCTTCAATTATCATTTGAAGAATGTTATATAAATGGAATCTTACAGGATGTAATATTTTTGGATTGACTTTTTTCATTCAGCATAATTCTCTGAAGATCCATTTAAGCTGTTGTACATAAAAATAGCCTGTTTAAAAAAAATTCTGAGTAGTATTTCATGGTATTAATGTACCAGTTTGTTTATTCACTTGTTGAAGGACATCTGGGCTGTACACAGTTTTGGATGTTAATAATAAAGCTGCTATGAATATTTGTGTATACGGGTTTTTGTTTGAGCATAATTTTCATTTCTCTGAAGTGCCAAAGAAGGCAATTGCTGGGTTATATAGTAATTACATGTTTAGTTTTATAAAAAACTGCCAAACTGTTTTCCAGAGTGGCTGTGCCATTTTGTTTTCCCAGTAGCCATATAGGAGACGTCCAGTTTCTCCAAATCCTCACCGGAATTTGGTGTTGGCATTTTTAAAACTTTAGCCATTCTTATAAGTGTATAGTTATATCTCATTGTGGTTTTAGTTTGCACTTTTCTAATGGCTAGTGAAGTTAAACATCCTTTGATGTGCTGACTTGCTATCTGTATGTCCTTGGTAATGAAATCTCTGTTCATGGTTTCTACCCATTTTGTAAGTGGATTATTTTTTCAATATTGAGCTTTGAGAATTCTTTACATATTCTGGATACTAGTACTTTATTGGAATATAGGGTTTTTAAAAAAGATTTATTTATTTATTTTAGAGTGAGAGAGAGAGAGCAAGAGAGAGTTGGGATGGGGGCACAGGGAGAATGAGAGAGAGAGTCTCAAGCAGACTCCACAGCGAGTGTAGAGCCCAATATATGGCTCAGTCTCACGACCCTGAGATCATGACCTGAGCTGAAACCAAGAGTTGGACACTCAATCGACTATACCATCCAGGTGGCCCTTTATTAGAATATAGTTTAAAAATATTTTCTTCAGTCTGTAGCTTAACTTTTCATTCTCTTAACAGGGTCTTCTGTGGAGCAATACTTTTAAGCTTGGTGAAGTCCTATCAATTTTTCTTTTTATAGCTCATGCTTTTTGTGTCAAGATTGAGAACTCTGGGTTTAGCCATAGACCCTGGAAATTTCTATTTTTTTTTTCAAAAAATTTTATAGTTTTAGGTTATACAGTTACGTCTGTGATCCATTTTGAGTTAATATTTGTATAAGATATAAGGCTTAAGACGATTTTTTTTGCATATGGATGTCCGAATGTTCCAGCATCATTTGTTGAAAAGGCTATTCTTCTCCCATTGAAGTGTTTTTTGCCCTTTGTCAAAAATATATTAGGCATATTTGTAGGTTCTTTTTATTATTCTGTTGATCTATGTTTCTATCCTTCTGCCAGTACAACATGGTTTTGCTTACCACACTGGTGTATAGTAAACCTTAATAGCAGGTGGAATGATTCTTCCCACTTTATTCTCCTTTTTCAAGACTGCTTTAGCTAATCTACTTCTTGTGTCTCTTTATATCAATTTTAGAATAAGCTTGTCCATGTCTACCAAAAACCTTGATGGGATTTGAATAGGAATTGCTTTAACTCTAAAGATCAATTTGGGGGGAGTTGACATCTCTACTATATTGAGTTTACCAATCCATGGATAATGATATGACTTAAAATTTTTGAGGGAAAAGATTTACAATCTAGGATCCTATGTCTAGTTTTATATTAGAATAAAAAGACATTTTTAGACTTCTGGTTTCTGGTTCTTCATGGAAGGAACTTGGAAGTTACTACTCTGTCCTAACAACAAGTAATAAGGTAAACAAACTAAAAGGTTAACACTTCTCAAACCTGTAAGAGAAGTTAGGTCACAGGGCAAACTGCTGATACTCAAACTGGAGAGTCTGACAAGCAAATACAGAGAATCACTACTTACTAGAGTAGAAACTTATGAGCTGAAACCTCTTTGGGAACTACCGCTTAGGTAGGAAAACCAGAAATATAACTGATGAATTGCTAAAAGTTCAGAATGAACAAGTCTAAGAGGCTAAAACTCTAGGGGGACCCAGGCACAGGGGGCCTCCCACGCTTTGATGAGTTTTTTTTTTTTTTTAAAGATTTTATTTATTTGACAGAGAGACACAGCGAGAGAAGGAACACAAGGCAGAGGGAGTGGAGAGGGAGAAGCAGGCTTCCCGCTGAGCAGAGAGCCCGATGCGGGGCTCGATCCCAGGACCCTGGGATCATGACCTGAGCCGAAGGCAGACGCTTAACGACTGAGCCACCCAGGCACCCCGCTTTGATGAGTTTTACCTCCAGGATCTCAATCAGAAAATATCAGAGAAAAATACCTTCATGCTTCTGGCAGGGGATGAGCAAAAGGAACCATTTTGAAATAAGCCATTTTGAAGGATGCCAAGTGAACCAGTTTGAAATATACCTCAATTCTTAACAGGGTCTGTCCTCAAGACAAACTATTTAACCAGAGGCTAATCACTGGCGTTTTACCACAGCCTAGATGACTTGGGGGAAGGAAAATACCCAACTCCAGCCCACTCTAGCCTTCCATATGGGAGAAGAAAAATACCCAACTAAACCCACTCTACCCATCCTGTCCCACCTAAGTGGGGAAAAAACCTGAGAAGCACTTGTGAAGTTCACAGTCCACAGGCACAGGCTCACCAAAAGACTAAGACTATAGGACACTTCCACTCCTCCACACCTTACCACAACATTACTGAAGGCCTACTTATAGTATTTCATTTTACCAAGTATATCATGTTTGGCTATTAAGAAAAAATTTTAAGACATTCAAAAATGAAAAAAAACAAACACAGTTTGAAGAGACAGAATAAGCATCAAAACCAGACATGGCAGGGATGTTGGAACTATCAGACTGGGAATTTAAAACAACTATTATTAATATGCTAAAACTCCAATGGATAAAGTAGATAACATGCAAGAACAGATGGGCAATGTAAGCAGACAGATGAGAATAACAAGAAAGAATTTTTTAAAATGTTAGAAATCAAAAACACTATAAGAGAAATAAAGAATGCCTTTGATGGGCTCATTACTAGACTGGTAAGAATTTCTGAGCTTAAGAATATATCAAGAAAAACCTCCAAAACTGAAAAGCAAACAGAAAAAGAAGACTGAAAAAAATAGAATATCCAAGAACTGTAAGAACTACAAAAAGTGTAACATATGCCCAATGGGAATGTCAGAAGCAGAAGAAAGAGAGAAAGGAACAGAAGAAAAAAATTGATATAATATGTAATATTAATATCTTATATAATAAATATTTGATATCAAATATTTTATGTAATACATAAGGAAACAGTAATGTGAGCTAAGGAATAACTGTACCCAAAATAATAATAGCAACAATGTATTCAATTATGTATGTTTATGTATATATCTTATGTATGGGTATATATATGTTTATGTAGTGTTATGTATAAATAAAATGAATGACAGCATTGATACAAGGGCCTGGTGGAGGGATTAGGATTCTTGCAAGGTACTAAAACTACCTGTGAAATGGTATAGTGTTATTTGAAAGTGAACTTAGATAAGTTGGAAATTTATATTGCAAACTCTAGGGCAATCACTAAAAAGAATTCAAATAAAAATAAAAAATTAAAAAAAGTATAACTAATATGCTAAGAAAGGAGAGAAAATGGAATCATACAAATGCCCAACTAAAACCAAAGAATCAGAAAAAGAGAGAAAGACAAAAAAAGGAACAAAGAACAAGGGCAACAAATGGAAAACAGCAATATCCAGTTATATGGATAAAATCCTCAATCCATAGATCAATGGAACAGAACAGAGAGCCTCAATCCATAGATCAATGGAACAGAACAGAGAGCCCAGTAATAAACCCACGTAAATATGGTCAATTAATTTACAACAAAGGAGACAAGAATATACAATGTGAAAAGGATAGTCATTTTAATAAATGGTGCTGGGAAGAGTGGATAGCCACATGCAAAAGAGTGAAACTGGACCCCTAACTTACACCATACACAAAAATCAACTCAGGATGGATTAGACTTGAATTTAAGGCCTGAAACCATAAAACTCCTAGAATAAAGTATAAGGGGTAAACTCCCTGACATTGGTCTTGGCAATGATTTTTTGGACATGACACCAAATGTAAAAGTAACAGAAGCAAAAATAAACAAGTGGGACTATGTCAAACTAAAAAGCTTCTGCACAGAAAAGGAAACCATCAATAAATAAAAAGGCAACCTACAGAATGGGGGGAAATATTTGCAATTCATGTTTCCAATATGAGGTTAATATCCTAAGTAAAGAACTCATACAATTCAGTAGCAACAAACAAACAAACAACAACAACAACAAAAAAAAACCCCAAAACAAACCAATTTAAAAAATGGGTAAAGAAACTGAATAGGTATTTTTCCAAAGATGACATATAGGTACCTGAAAAAGTGTTCAATATGACTACTCATCAGAGGAATTCAAGTCAAAACCACAATGCGATATCACCTCACACCTATTAGAATGGCTATCATCAAAAATATAAAAGGTAAGTGTTGGCGAGGATATGGAGAAAAGAGAACCCTTAGGCAGTGTAGGTGGAAATGTAAACTGGTACAGCTACTTGGAAAACAATATAAAGGTTTCTCAAAAAATTAAAAATAGAACTACACTATGATCCAGCAATCCCATTTCTGGGTATATAAACAAAGGAAATGGAAACAGAATCAGAGATATTTGTCCTTCCATGTTCACTGCAGCAATATTCATAATAGCCAAAATATGGAAACAATCTAAGTGTCCATCAACAAATGAGTGGATAAAAATATGTGATATACAATGACATATCTGGTGAGGGTTAGTATCCAAATATATAAAGAACTTACACAACTCAACACCCAAAAAACAAATAATCCAATGAAAAATGGGCAGAAAACATGAACAAACATTTCTCCAAAGAAGACATACAGATGGTCAACAGACACACAAAAAGATGCTCAACATCACTTATCATCAGGGAAATGCAAATCAAAACCACAATGAAGTACCACTTCACACCTGTCAGAATGGCAAAAATAATAATAAAAAAAAACCCACAAGAAGTAACAAATGTTGGTGAGGATGTGGAGAAAAAGGAACCTTCATGCATTGTTGGTGGGAATGCAAACAGGTGCAGCTACTGTGCAAAAGAGTATGGAGGTTCCTCAAAAAGCTAAAAATAGAACTACACTATAATCCAGTAATTCCACTACTGGGTATTTACCCAAAGAACACAAAAATACTAATTTGAAAAGATATATGCACCCCTATGTTTACCACAGCATTACTTACAATAGCAAATTATGGAAGTAGCTCAAATGTCCACTGAGAGATGAATGGATAAAGAAGGTATGGAATATTACTCAGCCATAAAAAAGAATAAAATCTTGCCATTTGCAACAACATGGATGGATCCAGAGAGCATATACTAAGTGAAATAAGTCAGTCAGGGAAAGACAAATACCATATGATTTCACTCATATGTAGGGTTTAAGATACAAAACAAACAAAGAAGAAAGGAGACAAACCAAAAAACAAACTCTTAACTACAGAGAACAAAGTGATGGTTACCAGACGGGACGTGGGTAGGGGGATGGGTGAAATAGGTGATGGGGATTAAGGAGTGCACTTGTCATGATGAGCACTGAGTAATGTAAAAAATTGTTGAATCACTATATTGTATACCTGAAATTAATACAACACTGTATGTTAACTATACTAAAATTATTAAAAAGTGATATATATACTATGGAATATTATTCAGTCATGAGAAAGAAGGAAATCCTGCCATTTGTAACAACTTGGATGGGCCTTGGAGGCATTACACTAAGTATACTAAATCAATAGAGAAAGACGAATGCTTCAAGGTTTCACTTATATGTGGAATGTAAAAAAAAAAAAAAAAACAAAAAACGTCAAACTCAAAGAAACAAAAAATAGAAAAGTGATTGCCTGGGGCTAGGAGGTAGGGAAAATAGGGAGAGGTTGGTAAAAGGGTACAGATGTTCAGCTAAGATGAATCAGGTCTGAGGACCTAATGTAAAACACGGTAACTATGGTTGATAACACTGTAACGTATAATTGAAATTTGCTAAGAGAGCAGAACTTAAATATTCTGACACACACACACAGAGAGAGAGAGAGAGAGAGAGAAATATGTGAAGTGATGGATATATTAACTAGGAAAGTATCATTTCACAGTGTATATGTATACCAAGTCACCATAATGTGTACTTACATATCTCAGAATTTCATATTTCATTTATGCTTCAATAAAGCTAAAATTAAAAATAAAGTCTCTAGGGGCACCTGGGTGGCTCAGTCATTGGGCATCTGCCTTTGGCTCAGTCATGATCCCAGGGTCCTGGGATCGAGCCCCACATCAGGCTCTCTGCTTGGCGGGAAGCCTGCTTCTCCCTCTCCTGCTCCCCCTGCTTGTGTTCCCTCTCTCGCTGTGTCTCTCTCTGTCAAATAAATAAAATAAAATCTTAAAAAAAATAAGTCCCTACAACTGACTTAAAAAAAGAAACAAAACTGGCAGATATTAATCTAATTACATTAATAATCACTTTGAATGTCAAAAGTCTAAATGCTTTGAACTAAAGACAGATTTTCACAATGAATCAAAAAAGACCCACCTATATGTTGTCTACAAGAAACCCACTTAAAATATAAAGACATATATAGATTAAAAGTAAACGGATGAATAAAAACACCATGCCAACACTAATTTTAAAAAAGCTGGAGTAGCTATATTAATTTCAGACAGAGCAGACTTCAAAGCAAGGAAAGATATCAGAGATAAAGAGGGTCATTACATAATGATAAAGAGTTCATTTTTCCAAGAAGAGTTCATTTTTCCAAGAAGACATAACAATCCTTAATTTGTATGCATCTAAGAACAGAACATCAGACTATGTGAGACAAAAACTGAGAGAACTGCAAGGAGAAAGAGATGAATCCACTATTAGAGAGTTCAGCACTCCTCTATCAGAAATGGACAGACTCAGCAAGCAGAAAATCAGTAAGGACATAGTTAAACTCAACAGCACCATCAAGGAACTGGATCTAAGTGAGACCTATAGCTGACTACATCCAACGATGACAGAATACACACAATGTACACTCTCAGATCACTAAAGAATCAAACTAGAAATCAGTAACAGAAGCTAACCAGAAAATCCCCAAATACTTGTAGATTAAGCAACATACTTTTTTTTAAAGATTTTATTTATTTATTTGACAGAGAGAGACACAGAGAGACCTGAGCTGAAGGCAGACGCTTAATGACTGAGCCACCCAGGCGTCCCTAAGCAACACACTTCTAAATAATATAAGGGTCAAAGAAAAAATCTCAAGGGAAATTTAAAAAATATTTTGAACTAAATGAAAACAAAAACACAACATATCAATATTTGTGAGATGTAGTGAAAGCAGTGCTTAGAAGAAAATTTTAGCATTGAATGCAAATATTAGAAAAGATCTAAAATCAATCATCTTGGGAAACTAGAAAAAGATGAGCAAATTAAATCCAAAGTAAGCAGAAGAAAAAATAAGATTTAGAGCAGAAATCAATGAAAGTGAAAATAGAAAATCAATAGAAAAAAATCAAAACCTGGTTCCTTGAAAAGATTAATAGAATTGATAAGCCTTTAGCCAGGCTAACTAAGAAAATGAGAGAAAACAAATTGCTGATATGAAAAATAAAACAGAACACCACTAAAGATTCCATGGACAGTAAAAGACTAATAAAGGAATACTGTGAACAATTCTATGGCCACAAATTTGATTACCTAGAGGAAATGAAAGACAATTCCTTCAAAGATAAAATCTGCCAAAACTCACACATGAAGAAATAGACAATCTGAATAAACCTGTATCTATCAAAGAAATTGCATCAATAACTAATAACATTCCCAAACAGTAAGCCCCAGGTCCCCATGAGTTCATTGGTGAATTCTACCGAATTAAGGAAGAAATTATATCACTTCTCTTTCAGAAGGTATTATAAGGAGGGTGCCTGGGTGGCTCAGTCGGTTAAGCAGCTGCCTTCGGCTCAGGTGCATGGTCCCAGGGTCCTGGGATCAAGCCCTGCATCAGGCTCCCTGCTCAGCAGAGAGCCTGCTTCTGCCTCTCCCTCAGCTACTTCCCTTACTTGTGCTCTCTCCCTCTCTCTTTGCCAAATAAATAAATAAATAAAATCTTAAAAAAAGGAAGGTATAATAAGCAGAAGGAATACTTCTAACTCATTCTATGAGACCAGTATTACCTTAATGCCCCCAATAGAAAAAGACATTATAAGAAAACTAAAGACAAATATGTCTCATGAACATAAATGAAAAAGTCTTCAACAAAATATTACCATATTGAATCCAACAATGTACAAAGAAAAAAGAAAATACACCATGACCAAATGGGATTTAACCTAGGTATGTAGAGCTGGTTCAATATTTGAAAATTAATGAACGTAATTCATCACATGAAAAGATTAAGGAAGAAAAATCACACAATCATATCAAAAAATGCAGAAAAATCATTTGAAAATATCCAACACCATTCATGATAAAAGTTCTCAGTAAACTAGTAACAGAGGGGAATTTCCTCAACTTGACAAAGCATATCTACAAAAAACCTGCAGTTATTATAATTATTGGTGAGAAATTAGAAGCTTTCTCTCTAAGATCGGGAAGAAGGCAGTGATGTTCCCTCTCGCTACTCTTTTTAAATAACATAATGGAAATACTAGCTGAGTATTTCTTGTCTTGCTAAAAGAAAAGGAAATAAAACACTTATTGGGAAGGAAAAAGTAAAACTGTCTTTGTTCATGGATGACATAAGTTATTTAGAAAATCTGAAAGATCAATTAAAATGAAACCTCTAGAACTAATAAGTGATTATAGCAAGGTTGCAGAATATATGATTAATATACTAAAGTCAATCCCTTTCCTATATATCAACAATGAATAAGTAGAATTTGAAATTTAAAAACACTATCATTTATATTAGCACTCAAAAAATGGAATACTTAGGTTTAAATGTAAGAAAATATGTGAAAGATCCTGATAAGAAAAAATACAACACATCGATGAAAGAAATCAAAGAAAAACTAGAGAGATAGTCCATGTTTATTAATAGGATGGCTCAATATTGTCAAGATGCCAGTTTTTACCAATTTCATCCATACATTCAATGCAATCCCTATAAAAATCCCAGCAAGTTATTTTGTGTATACTGATAAACTGATTTCAAATTTTATATGGAGAGGTAAAAACTCAGAATAACATATTATTGAAGACAAACAAAGGTGCAGGATTGACATTACTCAACTCCAAGGCTGGGATTGGTGAAAAAAGAGACAGATCAATGGAACAGAATAAAGAGCTCAGAAACAGATCCAGACAAATGAGTAAAGGCAATACAATGGAGCAAAGATAGTCCTTTCAACAAATGTTGCTGAAACAACTGGATATCTGCGTGCAAAAAAAGCATCTAGACATATCTTACACTCTTCACAAAAATTAACTCCAAATGGACAGAGACCATTTGCAAAAATGCAAAACTATAAAAATTCTAGAAGATAACATAGAAGAAAAGCTAGATGACCCTAGGTTTGGTGATGGTTTTTTAGATAAAATACCAAAGGCATAGTCCATGAAAAAAAGAACTGATAAGCTGGAAAGAACTGATAAACTGGATTTCATTAAAATTTAATTTTTCAGCTCTACAGAAGACATGGCAAGAGAATAGAAAGACAAGCCACAGACTGGGAGAAAATATTTGCAGAAAACATATGTGATTAAAGAACCATTATCCAAAATATACAGAGAATTCTTAAAACTCATCAATAAGAAAGCAAACAACACAAATACAGAACGGGCCAAAGACCTTAATAAACACCTCACCAAAGAAGATATACAGATGGCCAATGAGCATGTCATCAGGAAAAGATTTTTATTTTTTTATGCCAGGCATCTGTGAACATTACCACCCAGGACAACAATAATATAATTGCTTGGCCTAGGATATTCATACGATCTAGAGAATATAAACTAGGGCCCTAAACACATCTTAGGGGAAATTCTCTACCAGCACCCCACTCCCCCCCATCCCCATGCACCATTCAGATCCAAGGTTTAGAGATAGGAAATTTCCTTGCTGTCTTCTTCTCTGACACATATTTTAATCTTTTTATTGAGGGTATTAACCCTAAATATAGTCAACAACAACCAGGCTGCTTCCAAACATTTCATGGATCCTCAGCTTTGCCTCCTGCTCCCCATATGCCTGAAATTCTAATGCAAGCACTGGTTTGAGAGCTTGCTTACATTTCTAGAGTTATTTTATTTTGACCATCAAGGATTTCCCTTACTTCCTTTCAGACTCATTCACAAACTTTCAAAAAAAATATATAACTTATTCATTTTTGGTGTTATTTTATTGCTAGAATTTTTTTCTGGGTATTTAGTGTTACCCCCAGCCTATATTTCAGAGAAAGAATTTCAAACAGATCATGTGATCTGGATCAGTGCCTTAAGACAAACTACATAACATTAGCCCCTTCTTTTTAAGCTTCCAGTTTCTGGGAAAGTAATTTCAGAAATCCAGTGAAAATTCCCAAAGTCAGTTTTTCCAGTGGCATGAATAAAACCAATCTGCTCTCAAGAGACTTCTGTACCAACACCTAGCCTGAGTGAGTGTGGAAGCTTCTGTGAGTGAAAAAGTGTTGGCGCATATTAACTTATCAGTTATAAAAGCAACCTTGGAGATTATGTTGAACTGAAAAACTTTGAAAATGGATTCCATAGCATATTTCCGAATGAAAAAAGCCAATTACGTACATAATAAGACAGAATTGACTTTATTCTTAAATGCCTGTTGAGAATATCTGAATACTTTCTCCAGATCTGGGTGGGAATGCCTGCTTCTCCATAGCCTTGCAAACATAGCATTGTATATTCTTACCAGATAAAACTAATGGACCTTTGATGTCAAATGACAATCTATGGAATTTAAAGCTCTGAAAAGTGACTCTGGGATTGTATAAAGTTGTCCTTTATCTGAATGTACCAAAGGTTTACGTAACCATTTCCCTAGAGCTGAACAGTTCGACATTTTTTACTGTATCCTTTTGTAAATAATGATGCAATAAATTTGTTTGTACAAAAAAAAGTTCTCCTTTAGTAAATAAATAATTTCATAAATACTTGGCCTTATGTAGAGTGAGGAGATATCTTACTGTGGTATTTGTACCCTTACGGATGATTTCTGTTTTATTTTTGTTGAGATAATATTTAACTCCTGTCAATATATGAAACAAAATAAGAAGGTGACAGAGAAGCTGTTTAAAAACTTTAGTTCTCTGTATGCCAATTAAACTTCAATTAAAAAAACTTGAGTTCCAGAGTCCATTAACTTGAGCTTGAACCCCAGATTTGCTAATATTAGCTATATGAACAGGGGAAAATAACCTGACTCAGAGATCTGAAATGTTCATAAATTTCTTATACCATCAAGTTAAAAATAAAATGTAATTTAGGAATAAGTTGTAAATTTAATTGAATCTAATATATTAACAGATTATTCTACTTGATATTTTTCTTCATATAGAAGAAATTAAGTTAGCAGGAGGTAGAACAATTTTTTACCTTTGTACCTAAAGATTAATTATCAAAAAACAAGGTAGACAAATATATCTCTACTGTTTCAAAGGCCCTTGTAAATAAATTTGAAAGTTAACTTTACGTAAGAATTGTTTTCTTTGTCAAATCCCTTCAACTTTGTCTACTTAGATATTTCCCTCAAGGATTCATTCATGAGGTATTTGTATACCTTCTAAAAGTGATTCATATCCCAAGTGGTATGATTCCCAACACCATATGCTTAGGCAAAAATGCTATACTAATCTAAATAATAGGATTCCCTTCCCACTGAGACTCTTTCACTAGCCCAACAACCAGCATTTTCTAAGTTTGCAAACTTTTTGTAACTAAACACTGGTTGTCTAACAGCTTCTATTATTTGCCCAATAATAACTCTTGTATACCCCTCCTTCTTAGGAGCTATGCCAATGTTTGATCACAGCTGTGAAGAATTTGAGTCAAAAAAGAAGATTATGAAGTGGGGGAACCAAGTCATGGAGCATTGAGTACTTGCCAGGGAATTGATAAAGGGCTTGGATTAATACCTGGGAAACACAGCTTTATCTAATACTTACAAAATCCAAGGCATAAGATATGTAAAATATGACATGCTTCATGACTACAGTGATCCCTCCCAGCCAAAAAAGGGTATTGAGACCGGTTTAAATAGGCTACACTCTGCATGGCTGGCTCTTAATGTAGCAGGTGTGATGGGCCTTTGTGCGATAACTCCAGTGAAAATTGTATTTGGAACTTATTTCAGGATTCAGACTAATTAACTCTTTATTTTTTAATAAGACATACTTTAAAAATCTTACTGAAGCTACTTTTATGCAATATGAGAAATGAGGTGAACATCACTAAACATTCACAAACTTGTAGAACCATTTGGCAGGTGAAACCTTGTTTTACAACTGGGGAGATGGGTGTAAATCTCATTTTGTTCCCCAATAGTGGTCCCATGTATCATTGCCAAGTCAAGAATGGTCTCAGCACTTCTCAATTCTCCATTTGAATTACATTCTTCATATACTGGATAAATTTTATAGCAATCCAGATGTCAGTTATAGCCTAGAGAAGTTTGTTTACCTGTCAAATTCGTGTCTTGCAGGAAGTTCAGTGCCATTTTCTAAACTTCAGAATATCATCAGGGAGGTTATACTCTTACGGTCAACCTCTGGCTTTACTGCCCTGTTTCTTTTGAATTAGTGCATTGTACATAAGTGTTTTACTATTCAGTGTATTTTCCATAGCATCACTTGCCCACTTATTCATTTACCAAATATTTATTGAGGGCCTATTATTTGTTACACCAAATTAAATGTGAGGTACTAGGCTGGTTTTAGGGGAACCAATATGTTGGTGTGGGAAGGAGACATTTGTTAATCACAGAAATAAACAGAACTTATAAATGATAAGTGCTATGATGAAGAAGGGTATGTTTCCAAAAACACATAATAAGTAGATTTTATCTAGTAGGAGGTTAGAGACAGCTTCCCTGGAAAGAAAATGGCCATTAGTATGTGATCCCAAAGAACTGGAGGAGTTAACTGAGCCAGAGGAGAGGGTAAGAAAGTTTCACGTTTCATTTAATGGTAATGCTTTAAGCCCTAATGTAAAGGGTTCAGTTCTATAAGACAGCTTGGAATAGGAAAATTATAAAAAGTACCAGAAAATATATAGTTCATGAGGTAGAAGGATTCACCCTGTAACAGGAAGAAAGGCAGCCATCTCTTGTCACAGAAGCAAAGAAGGATACCCCAAAGTTAGAATTTCTTTGGTCAGTATGTTAGTTGTGTGTATGTTGGGGGGAGATAAAGGAGTTACCATCTGATGCAAATAGAGAGTTCCATATGGAAAGGCCCTCTGGTGGGAAGGAAATCATAAAGGAAGCAGTAGTGGCTGAAGTACACAAATAAGGAGGGAATGTAATGTGAAATCATACTGGGAAAAGTGACCGTGTCATATAAAAAATTTAGGTCATGTTATGGATTGTGGCCATTTTCCAAACAACAATGAAAAACCACTTGTAAATGTTCTAATCAGGTTTGCATTTCAAAATAGCACCAGAGCTACCGCCATTTGGAGTATTAGTGAGTGGAGAAGCCAAGAATTAAAGTAGCCTATTGCTGTAGTCCACTTGAGGGTTGGAGATAGCTTAGGTTAGGGTGGTGGCTGTAGGTATGGAAAGGCACGGGAAATTTGACATATATTTAGGAGGCGAAACTGAACGCTTTGTGATTAACTGGATATGAGGGTTGACATTTATTTTTTTTAAGATTTATTTATTTCAGAGAGAGAGAGTGCAAGGGGGAGGAGCGGAGGAAGAGGGAGAGCAAGATTCAAGCAGACTCTGTGCTCAGCACAGAGCCCGATGCTGGGCTGTATCCCACAACACTGAGATCAGACCCGAGCCAAAACCGAGAATCAGACACTTAACCTACTGAGCCACCCAGGCACCCTGAGGGTTGACATTTAAATAAGAGTCATGTATTACTCCTAAGTTTCTTCCTTAAGTAAGTATTGAGTGATGATACCATTCACTCTTCACTATAAGAGGATCAAGTAGGGAGATCAGAAATTTGATTTTTGACATGGATTTGACACATCTAAAAAGAAATGTCAAATAGGCATTTGGAACTATCGTTTAGAATTCCAAGGAGAGTTTTGTTCTGAAGAAACAAAATTTTCAGTCGCCAGATGATGAGTGCTAATTAAAAGCCTGAATAAGATCACTTAGTGAGAGAACACAGAATAAGACGAAAGGAGAACTTCAGTTATAGTTTTGAGGAACTGCAACATTAGGTGTCTAGGGACCAGAAGAGTATAAGGCTGCAAGTAAGGCAGCCAGCGAGACATTAGAGCAGAGGGAAAAAACAATACAACAACAAAAAATAAAACAAAAACAAACAAAAAAAGGGAGGATAATGCCTTTCAAGTGAAGGGATGAAACTTTTTCAGAAAGAGAGTGGTTAACAATGTCAAATGCTGTGGAGATCTTGAATAAGTTAAGAATTTAAATTTTCTGTTGGATTTAGTGAGATGACAGTGATGGGCAGAGTCTGGATTAGAGTGGGTTGAGAAGTGAAGGGGGAACCAAAAGGAGAACAATTTTGCCAATTACTTTTTCAAGGAGTTAAGTAGTGAAGAAAAGAGAGAGAGGGCAGTTAATGGTAGAGACATAGGAGCAATGGAAGGCTTTTTTTTTTTTTTTTTTTTTTTTAATGGTGAGGACTTAATCGCTGATGTGAAGGATTCAGTTCCACAGAGAATTTGGAATGTAAGAGTGGTAAGGGATAACAAATACTGTACTGAGGCAGAAGGATGCAGCTTACATAGGAGGAGAGGCAGCCTCTTTTTTCAAAGAAGGAAAGAAGGATATTCCCAAGTTTAAGTTTCCTTGATTAGTATATTAGGTAGGGGGGAGATAAAGGAGTTACCATCTGATACTTCCTCTTTCCATCTAAAATACCAGGTTATTGTTCGATTAGTTAGGGATGGAGGAGTAAGCTTGATGCTTTGAGTAG
This sequence comes from Halichoerus grypus, assembly GCF_964656455.1. Lineage (NCBI taxonomy): Eukaryota > Metazoa > Chordata > Mammalia > Carnivora > Phocidae > Halichoerus > Halichoerus grypus. Next base: position 113,752,952 of record NC_135727.1, on the reverse strand, counting down.
AGTGGAGAAGGTGTGAAATAGCTGTTGCAGAGAGTCTGTGGGCACTGATGGGGACCCCTCTGAGGTTGGAGTTTTTTACTTATAACTGGACCAATCTTCCCTGTTAACAGGACTTTCTCTGGTGGTGTTTAACTACAGGAAAAAAGAAGACAGATGGCTGAGCTATAGAAGGTTGGGTTTTAATTAAATGCCACACACACAAAAAGAACTGGCCCAGACAAAAAACTTAGCTTCCTTTCTTAATTCCTCCTACTACCACACACACATCCTCAAAAGCCCATTCATAAAAGGTCTTTGATTTGTGCATTGGTTTACTTAATTTTTGTGGACAATAGGAGGTTTACATTGCAGCACTGTAGCCCATTAACAATTGATTAGACATCTTCTTCTTAAAACTCCTTCTGTCACCCCATTCTGTTGAATGGCTCTTCCCTCTTTCCCTTTCTTTACCTCTCCCTTTTCTCTAGTTTCTGTTAATTTCCAATGCAGAGTCACTGAGCCACCCTTTTTGTTTTATTGCTTCCTGCTAAACTCCACCCTCAGAATGTCACCTTCTCCCAGAAATAACCTAGCAACATGTTTTCCTAAACAAAGACAGTTCCTGCCCTAAGGTAAGTTCAAGTGCTGGTAGTTAAGGGGATAATTTTTTTTCATCCACGACAATAATATTATTATTTAACTCTCTCTGTAATAATTTGCTCTAAAGAGGTCTTTGTTGTTTTCAATGCCCAAAGAAACATGTTCATTCTATCTTTTATCCTCAACCACCAAATGTATGACCAAGGGAAAGTCATTTCATGGTTCTAGATGAGGGATAGACAAATCGCAGTCTGAGGGACAAATTAGAAAACAGCCACAGTCGTTGTTTATTTATTATCTATGGCTGTTTCTGTGCTACAATAGTAGAGTAGTTACGATAGAAACTGTTCAGCTTGCAAAATCAAAAATATTTACTACCTGGCCATTGAACGAAAAATGTTTGCCAACCTGTTTTAGATCCCAGTTTATCTTTCTGTACAATGAAGGAATCTGAGAATATGCTCTCTCATTATCTTTTCAGTTTTAATATTTGAAGGTGCTAAAGCTATAACTATTAGCTAAAAAGTCACCTCATCTGAGAGGATTTGACTACCATTGAAGAGTAGCAATTCTGGCCCCTATCATTCTCTATACTTTTACTTTGCTTTATTTTTATTAATAGAATATACTACTCCAGCATGATCTATGATATATTTATCTTTCCGTTTCCCTTTATTGGAAGATACATTTCATGAAGGAAAAAGCCATTTTGTTCACTGCTGTACCTTAGTGCCTAGAATAATCTGGCACATGAGAGATGCTCAATTAATGTGTTAAATAAATGAATAGATGAGAGGATGAAATACTCTCATTGGAATTTCTTTCCAGTCTCATATATAGAGACCAGAGACACTTAGAAATAGATGAAGGTGAGTCCTCATTACTGAAGCTTTCATAAGTTGCTCAGGGTTCCTAGGGGATTTGTTATGGACTGAAGGTTTTTCTCTCTCCAAAATTCATATGCTGAAGCCCTAATTCCCAATGTGTCTGAATTTGGAAATGGCAAATTATTTTACCTTTGCACAGAAACTAGGACCCCAGCAAATACAAGAGAATACATATGGGGTTAATAGAAAACCTCCTTTCTTTCTCTACTTTTACAATTCCCCAGACGAGAACTCAATCACCTGGCTGCAACAAATATTTTCATTGTCTTTCCTCAAATTGATTTCTTCAAGAACACACTATAGAAGGAATACAATAGAGAGGCATCATTCTGTTATCTGATTTTGATAAGATGCCTTGGCTTTTTTCTTTTAAGTTCAAGATTTTGTTTGTTACTAGCTACATGGATTACTGATTCTTTGTCAGGCTTTTTGAAGGCCCCTTAACCTCATACCCCTCATATATTAACATTATTTGCAAATCTTGGCTTCCCCATGAATTTTATTCCTATCAGTTTTCTGAAGCAGCAAGTAGAAAGTAAAATAGCACTGTGATCATTATTTTAAAGAAAAATATAAAAATAGAGGAGTGCATATTGACACAAGTGTTAAGACAATTTGGTTCCAGCTCCTGATTTAACTAACTAGTTATACTATCTTGATCATGTCACTTAATCTTTTCTAAACTAAGATTCTTTATCTGAAGAATTAAGGGAGTTAATTTAAACCTCACTTACTTCTACCATACCATCTGGGGTGATAGATGTTCCCTAAACTCTTCTCTAACTTCAAATATTAGCCCATGATGCTAAATCCTTGGCCCATAGTCATATTAGCATACAATATGTAGAAATTAAATTAGATTCCTCAATGTCATTTCAAGCCAATTTTCTAGAAGCTCAGTTGATTGGAATGAATTTAATTGCTCAATTGTTGGACTTTCTTATTCAAGTGAAACCAAATTTCACAATGCTGTGCAATTCACTCATCAATAATTATTAGCAAAATCATTTGAAATATATTCAGTCTGCAATTAAAAAAGAAAATGCCCTGTAAGTAACAAAGTCCAAGAATGAGAATGATTAATCCAAACCGTTGAAGCTTGATTGTCAGAGGCATCCTCATTAGGAATCTAATGATTAGAGATTCCAATGACATCCATTTAATTTTTCAAATCTCTATTTAATTTACCACATTGTTTTTCAAACAATGACATTAGTCTTTCTTTTTTAACTTGAGAAATCTGGTCAAAACCTTATGCAACTGATTTTTAAGTTAAAAAAGAACCAGTTCCAAAATTTTTTTCCAAATATCTTTTCAGTATTTATTTTTCATCTTTAATAGAATAACTGGTATTTGTAATAAGTCACTTGTAATTCATGGCAAATTTTTCCCTATTAACCAATTAAAGGATTTTTGTACTGAAAGCATAGTTTATCATGATAAAGCACTGCAGAAAGTTTTCTCTCACAATGCCTATTTCCCTTTCCTCACTATAAATGATAAAAATATCAAAGAATCAGTTCACCAACCTTCATGAAGCTAGAAGTGACCATATGACCCATGTTCAAGCAATGAGATGTAAGGATTTGTATATGAGTGTGCTTCTAGGAAAATTTTGCTTTTATGATAAAAGGGCCATGCATGGCAATACAAGACATTTCCCTTCTTCCTGTATTGATAATGAACTTCACAATGGAGCTGTAGAAATTCCACTGCCATCTTGATGTCAAGGTATGAAGATGAAAGGCCAACACACCAAAGATGCTGAAACACAAAAAGAGAAAGAATCTGAGTCCTTAATGACACTGAGGGGCAGCTGCACAAACAAAACCTACCATTATGCCTGTAAACATCTTCTTATGTGAAATTTTCATTTCTTTCAGCCAAAAACATCACTTGACAAAATAGTTGGTATGGTTTGTTTTGATTTGCATACTTAAAAAATTTATGCACTATCTTCCATTTGCTAAACTTATTATTTTTTCTATTGTAATGTTTTAATTAAAAGTATCTTTGTAAAACCAGTGGAATAAAAGGTCCTTAAGAGATTACTTAGATCTTTATGCCTTCACAGAGAAGCTAAATAGTCCCTCAGACATGATGATTTCACTTAAGGTTTAAAAGGAAAAATAGTCTGCATTCTATCATTAACCCCTTCTAATGGCTTTTGGGAACATTAAGAATATGGGAGAGGAGGTAGAGAATAGCCCAGCAAAACTTCAGTTGACTTCTGGCAGTTGCTGTAAATCCTAAGAGAATGGTATAAAGTCAGGCAGTGTGAATTTAATAGCATCTCTGGGCATCCTGGGAATCTCCCACAGTGTCTCAATATGGCAAGCAGTTATTTGTTGCTAGTGCCCTTTACACCTGCACTTATTTTAACTGTGGATATTACGTTTATTTTTTTTTTCTTTTGAGTTGTTTTTCTCACCCTTCATGAGATCTGTCCTATATTGGGAAATTAGGTCAATAAAATTCAACAAGTGAGATATGAAAAAATTACAATGAATAAAAGTGAGAGATAAAGGAAAAGGGCAATATTCAAGGTCACATCAACAATGTTTAGCATTCAGTTTCACACATAATCTAGTCAGGCATGCATATATACGATGTGATGAATTGTATCGAAAAGCAGACTCTTCTGGTTCCAAATATGGGTGAGAAAACCTATAGGAGAACCTTACACCATCCTGATTTAATTTCCCTAAGATCTTCAATAGTTTTTTCCCTCATAATCAATAGGGCAATGTGATAATAAAATCTGGGCTACAAAGAAAAGAGTAACTTGGGTTGGGAACAAGGTGATAACTCTCAGAAAAGAGGGTTCAGGTTTCCCAAGACAATCATCTATCTACAGTCACATTTTGTAAATGTGGAAAGGAAATGTACGTGGGTTCACAGCATTTCATTGATGTGGCAGGTTTAAAAAGAACATGAATTATGTTTTTTTGATATCTTTCTTTCCTATATCTGTTATTTTATTACTTAAGCCCTATCAAAAAATATTCTCAATATTTTCCCTCAGAGCCAGAAATAGTGATTTTGTCCTGTATTCACCTTTACTTCACCAAAACCTGCCACACTGAAGAAAATAAATATATAAATATAATCTGAACATATTATGCCAAGATAAGTTGGCTATGAATAGAAAGACACAACAGATACCCAGATAGGAATGGATAAGGCACAAGATTCTCCCTTTTCCAAGGAGGTCATCGGGTGTCTTGCTCTTTGAGTAGAATAAAGAAAATAAAATGGCAGTCAGAGAATTCACTGAAGGCAATACAAAATATGAGCCATAGAGTAGATGCTACAAGCAGTATTTGAATAGTTGAAAGAAGGAATAAAGTGCTATTAATAGTCGAATGAAGGAATTAATGAAGTGATATTAAAACTATAACAACAGCCTTACAGTTTTTGGGAATTAAGGAAATCTTATTTTAAAGAGCTTGTTTTGCTTTTAGAACTGTAGCAGAAACTATAAACACTATGAGTTGTGCTCTAAGATTAAAATACAGACACAGACATTTATTAAAACATGCATTTATTTAGCTAATAAAAGATATGGTTGTGTTCACCTGGGCAGCAATGTGAAAGGAGGGATGTTTTACATGAGTTTCGGAAGGAGGCACATTCTGCTGTTAGATGAAATACTCTATAGATGTCAATTAGATATAGTTGACTGACAATGTTGTTGAGTTCAGTTATATTCTTACAGATCGTCCATCTGCTAGATCTGTTCATTCTAGCCATTCATCCTCTAGGTAGATGGAGGTTCAAGTCTCCACCTATAATAGTGCATCCATCTATTTCTCCTTGCAGTTCTATCAGTTTTTGCCTTAGGGATATTAATGCTCTTTTGTTAGGTGCATGCAGATTAAGGATTGTTATGTATTCTTGGAGAATTAACCCCTTTACCATTATATAATGCCCCTCTTTATCCCTGATAACTTTCCTTGCATTCAAGTTTGCTGTCTGAAATATAGTAATTCCAGCTTTCTTTCGATTAGTGTTAATGTGATATATCTTTCTTCATTCCTTTACTTTTAATCTATATATGTCTTTACATTTAAAGTGGGTTTCTTATAGACTACATATAGTTGAGTCTTGCTTGTGAAGATTCACTCTGAAAATCTCTTTTAATTAGTGAATTTAGACCACTGATGTTTAAATGTGATTAGTGGTATGGCTGGATTAATAGCTACCATATTTTTTAACAGTTTTTTTTCCTGCCTTTTGTGTTTAATTGAGCATTTCATATGATTCCTTTTTCTCTCCTGTCTTAGCATATTAACTGTACTTTTTCTGTTTTTTACTTAGTGGTTGTTTTTGAGTTTACAATATACATTTACAACTACTCTAAATCCACTTTCAAATAACACTGTATCACTTCATGGTGCAAGTACCTTACAATAACAAAGTATACCTAATTCCTCCCTCCCACGTCTTGCATTACTGCAGTCATTCATCTTAATTGTTCATGAAGTATAATTGATGAATACATGTTGCTATTATAATTTTGAATAGATATTATTATGTTAGGTCAATTAAGAATAAGAAAGACAAAAGCTTTTCTTTTACCTTCAGTGATTCCTTCTCTGATGTTCTTCCTTTATTTATATAGATCCAAATTTCTGAGCTATATCATTCATCTTTTCTCTGAAGAACCTTTTAAAACATTTCTTCCAAGGCAGGTCCACTGGCAACAGTTCTCTCAATTTTTGTTTGTCTGAAAAAGTCTTTATTTCTCCTTCACTTTTGAAGGACAATTTCACAGGGCATGAATTCTAGTTAGGTGGTGTTTCTTGTTGTTTGAATCAACACAATAAATATTTCACTCCATTCTATTCTGGTTTCCATGGTTTCTGAGACCTCCAGTGTAATTCTTTGTTCCTCTATAGTAAAGTGTTTTTCCCATCTGGCTTATTTCAGGATTTTTTTCTTTATCTGTGTTTTTCTGCAGTTTGAATATGGTATGTTTAAATGTAGTTTTGTTGTTTTCTTTTTCTTTTCTTTTTGGGGAGCATTCATTCTCTCAGCTTCCTTGACCTGTGATTTGACATCTGACATTAATTTGGGAAAATTTCCAGTCATTATTTTTTCAAATATTTCTCCTGTTCCTTTCTATCTTCCTCTTCTCCTTCTTCTTCTGGTATTCCCATATGAGTGTTACACCTTTGGTAACTGCCCAACAGTTCTTTGGATATTACATTCCATATTTTTCAACGTTTTTTCTCTTTGTTTTTCAGTTTGGGAAGTTTCTATTCACATATCCTCAAGCTCACAATTCTTTCCTAAGCTGTGCCTATTCTACTAGCGAATCCCATCAAAGGCATTCTTCATTTCTGTTATGGTGTCACTGATTTCTATCATATGCTAGGGACTCTAATGGAAGTATTAGACAACACGTAAGAACAGATGGGTAATGTGTGAAGAGATGGAAATTTTTAGAATAAAAAAGGAATGCTAGAAAAGACTGTTGTGATACTCTACCAATTTTAGCTCTCTATAAATTAATACAAATTCAATAGAATATCAGTTCATATATTTTTGCCAGTATGATAAAAATCATTCTAAATTTCACTTTAATAATTTGGACTCTGACATATGATTACTTGGCCTAGAAGATAGAAATCAGATAAATATCCCAAAATCTTAGAAGAAAAGAGTAAGAATAACGACTTCTCTCTCATATTACAGACAACCATATGCTTTTCTCTGTCTTTCCTCACTTAGTAGAAGACAGGTTTTAGACAAGGCAGAAAGCCAAGGAATAGAATTTGTAGTCTGTGTGCCCTTTGAGTTTACAAGCTTGAAGCATATATAAAGTATTCAACAGTCAATAAATTATTAATGTTGCAGTCCATAGTAATGGTCATGTCACATATTGGTGCCAAGAGTCTACAATACTCAATTTCCACATAATAATCTTAAGCAATTAGTTCCACTAGTGTTCACTGCACACACTGATGACGATTCTTTGCTTTCCTCAACTTATATTTCATGATATACCCTCTGGCTCTGAAAAATATTGCCTTTATTTATTTATCCCTGTGTTCGTCATGTAAGAGTTAGATCTATTATTTTTTAAATTATTGCACTGAATGGGAGGCTTTAACATGGTGATACCAAAATGCATTTGTTTTTCAAGCAATTTAAAATTTAAGATTATACTTGCTTAAGCTGTAGGTTAGAGCTGGTTGAGCTAGGGTGTATCTCTAGGTTTCCATAGATCTATTTTTTAATGTGTGCATTTTATCAATAAAGAAATGTTGGACCTAGTAAATACGATCACTTTGAAGCATGTGGGGTGAATGAAAGTACTCACATAGACATTCCATTTTATTCTAATTAAAGTGCCCCTTAGCATATATAAGGATGTATTTCAGAATAAAGAATGGACAGAAAAAGAAAATATGACGAAAAGGAAAAAAACAAAATGATCAATCCAGTAAGTCCAACAGTCTAGTAATAAGCATTTCAGATACCCATAATTAATATTATAGAGTGGGAGAAATAAATGGAGAAAGAGGAAAAAATTTTCCCTAATCTCAATATATAGTCTCAATTAAAAGTGTCCTCTGATTGTAGGTAGGAATGATGCAAGTAACTTACACATGACTTATTCTTGGGATATGTTTGAACAATGAAAAATAAGAGTGCAAATGTTTTCAAAGACAGAATGAAGAGTCACACAGTGTGTGTGTGTGAGAGAGACAGAAAGATAGTTGACGTTCAGAGGAATCTGGTAAGAATCAGATTATACAAAAGCATTACTGCAAGCGAGAACATCATGCAACAAGGCCTTCAACATGGAGAGATAAAATAAACTTAGAATTTTATAGCTAAACAAATTATGTATCAAACAGCAAACTAGGAAACTGGTAAGAACTCAGAAATTTTGACAACCATGCACCCTATCTGACAAAAAAGACAGTTATTTCCAGGAATAAGGAAGGCTAGAAGACTTGGCCAATTCACACACTATAAACACAAAAAATGTTGACTAAAATAAGCAACCCCCCCAAAAAAAACCTTATATGCATTCATGAGCTGGAAAGACAATAAATATTCCATAGCTTTTAAGAAGTAAATGAAAGGTAGAACTTAAGAGGTAAATAGGGTACTGTTTCCCTAAGACCATTTGACCAGTACTCACAGCTTCTTTGTGAGCAGGGCAGAGGATGCAAAATGGAGAACCTGCCTACTAAGAACTAACAATTGTAAGTTATCTTTCACATAGTTTAAACCCATACTAGTTGGTCCAAAAAATCTCAAGCTCATATTCACTTAAAAGTGATGTTCTGTAGGGGGAGTCCCTGGCAGAAGAAAATACAATTTGTTTCTGGGAGACTGAAACTTCAATACATGCCTCAGAATTCTAAGAAATATTAACTCAGAATAAAAAATAAATATAAAAAACTCCACAAAGAAATAGGAAATCACAGGCAATAGCTAGAAGAAACAACAAATAGTAGAATCAGAATGATAATGACTTTAGATATTGAAATTTTTAGACCTGCATGATGAACTAAGTATATTTGATATGTTTCAAGTCATCCAACAGGAGACTGAAAGTATGAGTTAGAATATAGGAACTATTTAAAATAACAGAGAGCCTTAGAAAAAGAAACAAATAAAATTTCTGAATGTGAAAAAAAATGAAAATAAAAATACAATTTTAATTTTAAAAAGTTTGTTCCATAGTCACATTTAAATGCAGAATTAAGCAACGAGAAGATGAATCAGGGGGCACCTGGTGGCTCACTCAGTTAACTCTTGGTTTCAGCTCAGGTCATGATTACAGGGTTGTAAGATCAAGTCCCATGTCAGGCTCCACGCTCAGTGGAGAGTCTGCTGGAGATTCTCTCTCTCTCCCTCGGCCCCACCCCCGCAGTCTCTCTTCTCTTTCTCTCTAATAAATAAATAAATCTTTTAAAAAAGATGAATCAGAAGAAATGACTGAAGGAGAAGAAACTGAAAGAAAATAGAATGGAAAATATGTAAAAAGGCATGGAGTACAGAGAGATGACAGGACCTATCGTATCTCTACTTGGAGTTCTAGGAGGAAAGAAGAGAGAGGTTTGTGCAAGGGAAGATTTGAAAAGACATTTAATAATTTCCTAGAAACTAAAGACAACAGTTCCTAGATTTCAGAAGTCCAGTGAATCCAAAGGGATGGAACTTCACAGTGACAACCTACCACGGGGCAGGAAGGGCTTCAATTTCAATTTAATCAAGGTCTTCAAGGTTGACATAATACTAGAATATTGATTTATATAATTAATAATTTCTTTATATTAATTTATATAATTATATAATTATAATTTATATAATTAATTTATGTAATATATAGTTAGAAGAAGAACAATCATGTAGTCATCTAATAGATATGGTAAAAGCTAGTAAAAATAAATACCATGTCACTATAATAACCTCTGGCAAAAAAGAACAGAGTATTTTCTTCATCTAACAAAGATCATGTACCAGAAACTTACAACAGGGCGCCTGGGTGGCTCAGTCGTTAAGCGTCTGCCTTCGGCTCAGGTCATGATCCCAGGGTCCTGGGATCGAGTCCCACATCGGGCTCCCTGCTCGGCGGGAAGCCTGCTTCTCCCTCTCCCACTCCCCCTGCTTGTGTTCCTGCTCTCGCTATGTCTCTCTCTGTCAAATAAATAAATAAAATCTTTAAAAAAAAAAAAAAAAAAAAAAAGAAACTTACAACAAATAGAGGAGGGAAGAGAAGGTGGGGGATAGGGTGAAAAATGACAAATTGCTTGTATGTTATGAGAAGGAGGGAGTGAGGGGGAGACTGAGTTTCTCTAAAGAGGATGATAAATCCTGACACAGGGACTATTACAATGAAGTGATAAAACCCCGAAGGTATAAAAGCAATACTTTTGATAGCAGTTTCTTCAGAAGTAGGGCTAAGAATGGAAAGAGGAGAAAAAGATACATTTCACTTTGTGTTCTTTTGCCCCATTGAATATTATCCCCTCAACATATGTGCATGTCTTTTATAATATAAATTTAACAAAACATAAGCAAATAGAAAAGACAAAGAAGTTCAAGGCCTATTTCTGTGTTGATTTGGACATATACTCTTAGATAAGTGGAAAAAGGAAGCTGTAGGTGAATATATGCATATAATATGCTCACATTCATAAATATGTTCTGACAGCATGTACAAAACATTGAAAATAGTCTGGGAATAAAGAATGAGGTTTAGAGTGACATATACTTTATACTTCACTGCCTCTTGTCATATGTGTACCTTTCCCATTGAGGTATTATTAATTTCACAGTGACAAAGTACCACAATAAACATTATCTGTAACTCTTCCTCCCCCACACCTGAAATTATTGTTCCAGTTTTTTATTCACTTAAAAAATATTATGCCCCTATTGTCCTCAGAATTCTTTCTATAAAATTGGGGATTACAGATGCTAGGCATTTTGTAATAGGCAGGACAGTCTACACAACAAGCAGTCACTCACCCAAAATGCCCACAGCACCCTCACTGAGAAAAACTAGTTTCAGCTTAAGGATGGACTTTGTTGGTTTCTCTGTGCACAGTGTTTCTCGTGTCTGATGTCTTCCTATTTTTTGGATTTTTTTTTTTAAGTTCTAGATTGTATCTTTCAGTCATATTGTTTTTCTGGAAAAGATTACATCTAGTATATTTTCCAAATCCTTTCCATGTTTAAGAACCTCATTTTTTCCCCATGATTAAATGGGTCTAGAATTCAAGGTTCAGAATCATTTGCCCTCATACTTTTGAAGACATTTCATCATTGCCAACTAGCATTCCCTATTGGAAAAAAACAAAAGTCTAATTCTTCTTTATTATATAACCACTTTTTTCTCTTTTTCTAGGATGTTATCTTTTGGGTTCAGAAAAATCCCTAGCATGTGTCTAAATGTAGTTCTTATTTTATTATTTCTTTCTGCTATTTAGAGTCTGTATCCTTGAACTTTCCTCTTGCTATTAGAAAGAAGAAATAAAATCACAGAAGCAGGAAAATGTCTTGGTCTTGCCAATGCTAATATATTAGGGAAAGAACGGATCGGGAAAGTAAGTAGGTAAGATTAAAAGCAGTTATTTTGGGGGCACCTGGCTTGCCCAGCTGGTGGAGCGTGTGACTCTTGATCTCAGGGTCATGAGTTTGAGCCCCACGTTGGATGTAGAGATTATAAAGAAATAAACTTAAAAAAAAATAAAAGCAGTCATTTTATATAACTTTCTTTTTGGACCAGTGATACTTAGTCTCTCATGGGTAAGAATATCACTTCTCTCGGAATTGGAGTTTCCAAAAGCAATGGACTATTTTTTGTAATTTATTTAATTGCCTAGAGATATAATTGAGAAAATTATCTGACAGAACCAGCAGTGCCTTGGTTTCATATAGGAATGGGTAAATCTGCAAATTAGCCTACTTGCACAAAAGCTTTAATGGGCATTTAAAGACTTCTGTAATAACACTTTTAATTCAGTCCAGCTATCTTTACCAAAGCAATTTGGAGATAATTTCAGAAATTTTATTCAAATAAAGGAAGGTTCAACTGGTTATCATTCATGTGATAAATCCCATCACCAGAATGCCACCCATTTCTACTTGCTTCTTAATAAACATCTATCACTTTATTAATGTTCATCCACTCATTTGTCATATTCTGGGAAGGATGAAATAAATCCTTACCTCCCCACTTTATAAAGGATGGGGCTGAAGTTCAAAAGAAAATAAATGATACACTTGTTTGCATTAATTTATTTACTCGCTCAGTCAACATCTCTTGAGCTCTTACAAAAGCCAGGCACTACCACAGCTACTGATAATACAAAGATGACCAAGGATTTTTCAGTGTACTGTGTAAGATAGGCATATAAAGAAATTATTACAATACAATGTCTGTAGACTATTTGCAAATTAAACAGAAGTTTCCCTAGTATCAAAATCTTTGGTATCCCAGTCAATGAGTCTTTCTTTTTGTTCAAGAGAGCCATGCTTTCTTTTTTGTCACCAGGTTCTTCCTTCATCCCAACCATCTTCAGTGATACTTCTAAAGCTCAAGTCTAATAATGTTCTTGACTGATAGAAACACTCAAATTACCTTCTCAACCCTAGGAAAAGGGCATGTGGGATCACACACAAACCCCAATCTCACTTTTACTCTACCATATCCCTTTAATATCTCTTTTAATATCTCCACCTCATTTAACACTTAAACCATACCAAAAACCTACTAATTCCCTCCCACTCCCCAAATTTTATATTTCTCTGGCTTTGCACACACTTGTATTTGCCTATAAGGTTCCTCTTGTATGTCCTCCAAAGGCTTTTTAACTGTTACTTCCATTTAATGAAGCCTGATGTAATGTCTAAGGAAAAAGTTACCACTATCTTTTCCTCTGATTGTATCTTGTTTTACCCATATCATAGGCCTTACCATTTATTCATTTACTACATATGTGCATACATGTATCCTGTTAACTCATGAATTCCTTGAAACCACAGATAAAATCTTCTTTATCTTTTTATAAATACTACCTATAAACATGCTAAGGTATGGGAGATGATTTAAAAAACTGTCAAACAACTGTGTTCTCAGCAAGAGTATTATGAGTGGAGAACATGGTAGATTGGCTTTCTTTTTTTCCTCAGTCTAAGGCAGTGGTTTTCAAAGTGTGGTCTCTGGACCTATAGTATAAACATCACCTGGGAATGTGTTAGAAAAGCAAAGTCTTAAGGCTTATTTTACCCTCCCCACACCCAAGGCCTATTAAATCAGAAAATCTGGAGGTGGACTCAACATTTTGTGTTTTTACCAGTCCTCTAGGTGATTCTTATAGAGGCTCATGCTTGAGAACTACTGTTCCAAAGAAATTGTCCTAGTGGTGGCACTGTGTCTGGTGGCCATTTTATTGCTCCTCAAATGAAATAGATGGAATATATGAAGATAATGAAGTCCTTAACTTTCTATAAGATTAATTGTGGATAAGTTCTAAGAATTGGCCCATAGAAGAGAAGGCAAATTCTCATAGGCCAGAATGTCACAGGACAATTGCATGAAACATGACATAAGAAAATAGATAATGTGCTAAGTAATAAATGATAGAAAGGGAGCACAGTATACCAAGGAGCCACAACAATATGACCAGAAAATGAAGATAAGTCATCAGGAGAGAGAAACTACAGAATAGAAGAGCATGTGTGTAGGAGCAGGAGAAAGGGAGCTGGCAGCAAAGTCCAAAACTTGGAAAACCAGTAACTGGAGACTAGATTACTGTAAAAGGATAAAGAAGATATGGTGTGTACACACACACACACACACACACACACACACACACACACACACAATGAAATATTACTCAGCCATCAAAAAGAATGAAATCCTGCCATGTACAATGACGTGGATGGAGGTAGAGAGTACTATGCTAAGTGAAGTAAGTCAGAGAAAGACAAATACCATATGATTTCACTCATATGTGGAATTTAAGAAACAAAACAGATGGACATAGGGGAAGGGGAAAAAAGAGAGAGAGAGAGAGAAACAAACCATAAGAAACTCTTAATGACAGAGAACAAACTGAGGGTTGATGGTGGGAGGTGGGTGGGGGATGGGCTAGATGGGGGATGGGGATTAAATAAGGCACTTGTTAGGATGAGCACTGGGTATTGTATGGAAGTGATGGATCACTAATTCTACATTTGAAATTTTACCAATTTTACCATATATGTTAACTAACTAGAATTTAAATAAAAACTTGAAATAAAAAAGGAATATTTAAGTCTTTTCCACATCCAGAAGAATGCTACAGAAGATCAAAGAGAGGGAAATGGCAACACATAGAGTTGAAAGGTAACTGCAAGAGAGACCCAAGCACTCCTGGTTGGAGATAATTCACTTACTTCCTATGTGAAGAAGGACTGGGAGTTAACAGTAGACTCGTATCTACCATAATATCTACAACATTCTAATCATGTGGTATAGCCAAGTTGTCAAGAGACTGGGCTTTGGCATTCAACACAATGAGATTCTAACCCTGGCTTCCCCAATTATCAGCTGTGTGGTCTGAGCTTCAGTACACTTATCTAAAAAAAAAAAAATAGGAATAAAAATAGTCCATCACAACAGAGAAGTTTCAATAAATGATAAAATGGCAATAAAGCATCTTGTGATCTAGTTGACACAATAAAGTATTCAATACATAATGTTTATTATATTTAGTTTAAGAATTTGGTCCTAAGTTCTGCATATAATTGCTATAATTACCTGCATAAATTTCCCATAATATGATAAAGTGATTTTTATATAAACCCTCTTATGTCGTAAGTGCAATCAGTAACCTTAGTCTAGTGTGGTGGTGGTGGTGGTGGTGGTGGTGGTGTGTGTGTGTGTGTGTGTGCATGTGTGTGTATATGTGTGTGAGGCAAAATTTCCAATTCCATGATGCCCCTTCAGTTCTCTCCTACTTATTTTGGGGTTTATATTCATCCCTACTCAAATAGTGGAAGAGGTTACTTGATTGCTATAGTGAAACAACTGATTACATATCATCAGAGCAAAATAAATTCTGTGGTATGATGCTATTAATTTGGCCAAAAATATATTTCATACATCATATTGTGGTCTACTCAAAAACAAGGTGTAATTTTTACTAAAACAATAGAATAAGGGGCCCCATGTCACGTCTTCCATCTTTTATTGAGGCTTCAAGGAATAAAGTGAAATGGATTTCCTTTACTTTGCCACCTGCTCACATTGATTTGATTAAGCCCAGAGAGATTCTAGCAAAAATCTAATTTGTAGGACTTTAATCATGATGTGGTGTAAGGTGCCAGTTCATGAGCTGTGAGATCTTAAGTAAGTCACTTCATCTCTCTGAACCTCAATATTCATGTGTAAAATGAGGATGCAGTCATGCACCCACTGTCCTTCACATGGTTATTTTGAGATGCAAAGGCATGGGAAGGCACCGCTTAAAATGTGTAAACATTAGCTGCTATCTATTCCTAGTTGCTCTATTAGGAAGTATTTCTTCATATTTCACCAAAGGTTTCACCTAACCCTGCCTGAATGAATGCTGTTTTAACTTGCTAGGACATATCTGTAGACGTGTTTTGGTTTTGATCTGTAATCAATTCATACAGAGAATAAACACCATAACCATCACCTTGTTTTGCTATATAATCAGACATTTTAGTTCTGCCCTGTTAGAGAAACAAAAATTCCTTATGCTTTCAAATTGTCTACTGATGAGTGGACTGCACTCCCCCCAGCCCAAACTTTACAGTCTTTAAAAAATGGAGACACCAAGTACAGTGTTTATTACAAGAGGCATTAATAACAGCCTACTGAATAAAAGCTGTCTGTTATATGTCAAGTGGTTCCAGAGTACTGTGCCTCAGAGTTCAGAAAATAAAGCTAACCTAAAAAGCAGGTGGTGAATCCTAATTCAAGGAAAGATGTTTGTTGTAACAGGTTGTTCTTAGAGCTAAGGAAAGTCTTTATCATCTGTCTGAGCATAAGGTGTTCCGGTATTTGGGAAATGGGTAAATAAAGAGCTACTGTGTAAGTTGTAGAGGGATGGCCAATTACAGAAATAGAATACAGGATATGAATTAGCATTAAAATTGTATAGATGTAGCATTGGGTAGAGGAAGATTGGTTTAAAATATGAGAGATGGTTCCATTTCTAGTTGTCTGCCTTATTGTGTAGGTTAGAGCAAGTCACTGAAATAGTGAACCTGTATTTTCTTATCTATTAAGTGAGGAACATAATCTCTACCCTGAGAAATTGCTGCAGATATATAATGAGAAGTTACATGTGAAAGTATTATATCCTGGTACCTAACATAGAGAAGGTACTAAAAAAAATCTCTATGACTTTTCTTGGATTTTTAAAAAAATTCTTTTCCTTTTCTTGCTTTCCTTTTCTTCATCTTTTCTCTTCCCTAGGAACCAAATGATCCCTTTTGGGTGGGTTTAGAAGACATTTTAGGAAATTATACAGTGACTTCAAGCTAGTTTAGTGGGTTTTTATTATCACTGTATTAGTTGTGAAAATGGCTGTTTCATAGACATTTCTGGATAATAAAATACTTGTATTACCCAGATTTATATATGCATAAATATAAGAACTGGTGAGCGACCAGAAAGAGAAGAACAAAAGCCTACCTCAGAAAAATGGTTGATTCTATGGCTTGGGGAGGGAAAGTAGAAGGTAGATCTAGAATATTTTGTGATGCCATTAAGTAAAGAGATCCTCAAAGAATGACCAAAACATGTTCATAGAACAAAGGAACAAGCTTGAAGGGGATAGCAAAATCTGGGACAAATGGAGCAGCAAAGTAAATTATGATAGTCACAAATGTTAACTACTAAAATATAAATTCATTATTCCTTACAAATATAAATAAAATAAATAAGTCATGGGATGAAAAGTACAGCATAGGGAATATAGTCAATAAGATTGTAATAACTTTGTATGGTGACAGATAGTAACTACACTTATGGTGCTGAACATTTCATAATGTTTATAATTGTCAAATACTATGTTGTACACTAGAACTATTATATGTCAACCATACTTCAATTTAAACAAAAATAAAGGGCCCCTGGGTGTCTCAGCTGATTAAGCCTCTAAATCTTGATTTTGGCTCAGGTCATGATCTCAAGGTCTTGGGATCAAGTCCTGTGTTGGGCTCCGTGTTCAGTGGGGAGTCTGTTTGATGATTCTCTCTCTCCCTCTCCCTCTGCCCCTCCCCCCACTCCTGCTCTCTCTCTAAAATAAATAAATAAATCTTTAAAAAAATAAATAAAAACAAAAAATAAAAAGAGATATAAAAATGAGTAGGAAAGAGGGGCGCCTGGGTGGCTCAGTTGGTTAAGCGTCTGCCTTTGGCTCAGGTCATGATCCCAGGGTCCTGGGATCGAGCCCTGCATCGGGCTTCCTGCTTGGCAGGGAACATGCTTCTCCCTCTCCCTCTGCTGTTCCCCCTGCTTGTGCTCTCTCGCTCTCTCTATCAAATAAATAAATAAAATCTTTAAAAAAAATGAGTAGGAAAGAAGGCAAAGCTCTTCATTAAAGAATGCCAACTAATGAATGTAAACAAAATGACAGGATTAGAAAATAACCATTTTGTTACATAATGATAATAATTCAGGCAAGAATCTTCACACTAAAACTAGTAGGTGACTATTTGTTGATGAACAGGATATTTCTATCTTCCCACAAAATACTTAGTAATTATAAAGGGAAAAATACTAACTTTATAATGAAAAAAATTGGTGGACACCACCTTCACCAAGTGATTAAAATTACCATCACCAGTAACAAAACAACCTGACATCATGGCCTCCTGATATAATGCACTTGAGAAGGACATAATATCCCTTTTGTGGTATTCTAGCCAAAAATGTACAATCTGAATTTAATCATGAGGAAACATCAGACAAACCCAAATTGAAAGATAGTCCTCAAAATAACTGTCCTGTGCTCTTCAAAAATGTCAGTCTTGAAGGACAAAGAAAGGCTGAGGAAGTGTTCCAGATTAAAGGAGACCAAAAAGACATGGTACCTAAATGAAACACATAATTCTGGACTTACTGGCTCTTTGAATAGAAGAAAATATATTTTTTACTAGAAAATAGCACATTATTGGGACAATTAGCATAATTTTAGTAAGTTCTGTTGATTAGATGGTAGTATTCTATCAATGTTAATTTCCTGATTTTGGTGGCTGTAATATGATTATACAGGGGGGTGTCCTTGTCATTTTGGAAATAAACCCTGATGTATCTAGAGAGTGCCTTAGTTCCAGCTACTATGATAAAAATACCATGAGCTGGGTGGCTATAACAACATTTTTTCTCATAGTTCGGGAGGCTGGGAAGTCCAAGATCAAGGCACCAGCCAGTTTGGTGTCTGGTGAGAGCTGGCTTCTTGGTTCACAGACCGCCATCTTCTTGCTCTGTCCTCACATGGCAGAAGGGGCCACAGAGCTCTCTGGGGTCTCTTTCATAAGGGCATTAATCCCATTCCTGGGGGCTCTACCCTCATGATCTAATCAGCCACAAAGGCCCCCACCTCCTAATGCCATCACAATTGGGAAGTTATTATTTAACATACAAATTTTGGGGAAACACCAACATTCACTCTATAGCAGAGATAATAGGGCATCATGTCTAAAACTTACTATCAATGGATGCAGAGGAAAAATTATAAAAACATCTATGTATCTATCAAGAGAGTACAAAGAATGGTAAAGCAAATACGATAAAATATTAACAATTGGGGGAGCCTAGATAAGGACATATAGGAACTTTTTTATGATCCTTCCAATGTTTCTTTAAGAGTAAAATTATTTCAAAATAAAAGGTTAAAAAAATAAGAAAAAGCAACACCTTGACAATGGGCAGATTTTGACCCAAGCTTTGCCTTCAAAGCTCTGTGACAGTGAGAATCTTAAATTCTTCAGGTTCAAGTTTTCTCAAATGTAAATGGAGGAAATGATAATATCAATCTCCTAGGTCATTAATAGGATTAAGTAAAATGAATCATATTAGGTGCTTAGCACTGTGTCTGAAATGTATTAAGCACTCAATAAATTGCAGCTATTGTTGTTCTTACATTACAGACCTATAACGAATTTAGTACATCATTTCTTTTTTAGACCTTTATTTGGAATTCCTCCATGTGTTCATAGGGCCTTATATCCAACTTCATTTTACTACCAGTTAATACTTTGCTATCAATATGTGTTTGTATGTCTGCTTTTCTCACTATAGAGGCAGCTCCTTGAGGGTGATAAAGCTATTTTCTCATCTTTGTGGCACTAGTGCCTAGCATAAAACTAGGTACATATACTCTGAGGAACCTTACAAAAGATAACACTCGCACATAGGTGCCCTATGACTATGGTTGACTAAATGATAGTAAGGAATACTGGGAAAGCACTGAACAAAGTCCTATAAACCAAAACATTTAGGATGATGTTGCTTTATTTGCACCAAGCAACTGTTTCTTATGTTCTATAAGGCTATATGTATCATCTGTAATTGTGATTGAATTTGAGACTCTAATTTCATTAAGATAACCAACCAAAGACTACCGACTTCGGTTTGCAAAAGAGGCAAAAAGGAAGCAAATGAATGGATGCATTGTAAATATTGTCCTTTGAAATCTGGCAGCCTGGACTGCTCGAGCCATCATGATTAGTTATAATTCAAGACAAATGAGAACAAAGAGTGTTTACCTACTGGCTCAAAAGAAATTCCAATTCCTTGGGTTCTTCTTACTCCAAAATACAAAAATTTGTGCCAGGTCAGAGGGTAGTTTTGCAAAGCAGTCAGATGTGTCTATCACAAAGTCATTTATTTAGAATTCTGCTCGGTTTCAGCCAAGGAACCCATTTATTCTTTAATTTGCCTTTGTTTTTCTTTAATTATTGTGTTTTGCCTTCCTCCCAGATCCATTAAAGTATCACACAATGATAAAATTGAAAAGAGTTTTTTTCCCAAAAGATTTATGTTCAGGGATGGTTTTTCTTCGTAGATTATTTGAAAGATTCTCAATATTTGCTCAAGAGTTAAACTGCCCTTCAAATATCCTTTTTCATTTTGAGACATATTCCCTGAAAACATTCCCCATGATAATTATTCTGTGGTCTTTGGAAGAAATTTGTCATTCAATTTGAAGGCAGACTAAAAATGGTCAAATGTTTGTGCATCTAAATATGGTAAATGTTCCTACAAATAAATATTAGCTTCATTTTTACTTGACATATTTATATAGCTGTGTGAAATTGTTTTGTCTCTCTTTTCAAAATGTACAAAGGGCTGTTAAAGGAGATATTTGTCAGGATAACATTTAATGCCAAATACCAAAGATCTCTGGGTATGTTTTTTTTGTTTGTGTGTGTTGTATGTTGCTTCTTATACCTTGAAAAACACACTGTATACACTTGTATAAGAACATGACTAGAAAACAAGGTATAGTTATACCTTATTTTAATAAAAAATGAAGTCAGAAGAGAAAAATATGATTTAAGAATATGAAAGAGGAGGTTAAAATTCTTTAATGTGAGTAGAAACTGGTAGAAAAGAATGACTGAAATAATGCATAAATCTCTAAGGCACAAGAAATCTTGAGGTACTAGTTTGATTGGATATCAGAGACACGTGGAAAAAGCCCATCACTAGTTCAGGATTCACCATTCACTAGAGTAATTAGTATTTCATCTCCAAGGATTAAAATAATCAATATGTTGACTATATCCTTGTAGGGAGTCTGAAATGTACTTAGGATTCTCACAAAAGATAAGAAAATAACATTAAAACAAGTGTGTCTCACTCAGGGCATTTTTAGCTATCTTTTAAATAAGTATTTTGAATAAAAGCAGAAAAGAGAAAGTCCTAAATAATTTCCCTATAGGGTATGGGTAACTACCAACAAGTGTGGGAAAAAAAAGATCAGTCAACGGACTTTTGCCATTAGGAAATAAAGAATTAAGGAATTAAAGTGCCTGAACAACATGGTTTCATTCACTATACAGTTGTCTTTCCAAGACCACAGTATGAACTCAAAAGGCATCACACTCCCTGAGGTGTTTTACATCTAGATGTAAGTTGAAAGCACAGGTCCTCCATCAGAGAGTGGACTTGAGAGTTTTGAGAGGAGATGCAGCTAGCTCTCTACCCATGGAGTATTTGGATTTTCTTCTTTCATGCTCTGTTGTTGCCATCTTGAAATTCTTTATTTCCCAACTTTATTGAGATATATTTGACATGAAACACTGTGTAAGATTAAGCTGTACAACATGATTTGGAAGGCAGCTATGTTCACCTCTATATTACTAATACTGCACTACAACATGATGTTTTGATATATATATAGGGAAAGATTACCACAAGAAGGTTATTTAACACCACCATTACTTCACATAATTACCATATTTCTGTGTGGTGAGAACATCATAGATCTACTATTATAGCAACTTTCAACTATATAATACAGTATTGCTAACTATAGTCATCATGCTGTACATTAGATTCCCTAAAAGTTATTCACCTTATAGCTGAAAGTTTGTACACTTTGGCCAACATCTTATTTTCCCCACCACCTAGCCACTGGCAACCACCATTATACTCTTTTTTTATGAGTTTGGTTTTTTTAGATTACACATACAAGTGAGATTATACAGTATTTATTTTTCTCTGATTTCTTTTACCTAGCATGATGTCCTCAAGGTCATCCTTGTCACAAATGGCAGGATTTCCTTCTTTATTAAGGCTGAATAATATTTAATTATATATAATAAAATATTATACATTGAAATATATATTATTTATATAATGTATATTATGTATGAAATATACATAAATGTATAATGTATATTACATATTATACACACACAACCCCCATCTTACTTTTTTTTTTTAAAGATTTTATTTATTTATTTGACAGAGACACAGCGAGAGAGGGAACATAAGCAGGGGGGAGTGGGAGAGGGAGAAGCAGGCTTCCCGCTGAGCAGGGAGCCCGATGTGGGGCTCGATCCCAGGACCCTGAGATCATGACCTGAGCCGAAGGCAGACGCTTAACGACTGAGCCACCCAGGTGCCCCCCCCGTCTTACTTTTTAAAATTGAATGAGTTGACACACAATGTTACATTAGTTTCAGGTGTACAACATAGTGATTGGACAAGTCTAGATATTATGCTATATTACCACAAATGTAGTTACCATGTGCGACCATACAGTGCTATTACAATACTACTGAATAGATTCTCTATGCTGTACTTTTTATCCCTGTGACTTATTCATCACATGACTGGAAGCCTGTATCCCCCATTCCTCTTCACTCATTTTTGCCATCCTCCTACCCACCTCCTTTCTAGAAACCATCAGTTTGTTCTCTGTATTTATGGGTTGGATTCTGCTTTTTGTTTTGTTTTTTTAAATTCCACACATAAATTAAATCATATGGATTTTTCTTTATCTGACTTACTTCACTTAACATAATACCTTCTAGGTCCATTGATATTGTCACAAATGGCAAGATCTTGTTGTTTTTTAAGGCTAAGTAATATTCCATTGTGTGTGTGTGTGTGTGTGTGTGTGTGTGTGCATGTATGTGTATCACATCTTCTTCATCCATTCATCCATCCATGGACACTTGGAATGCCTCCGTACCTTGGTTATTACAAACAATGCTGCAATAAAATATAGGGGTACATTTATCTTTTCAAATTAGTGCTTTCATTATCTTTGGGCAAATATTCCATACTGCAATTATTGGGTCACATGGCATTTCTATTTGTAATTTTTTGAGGAAACTCTATATAGTTTTCCACAGTGGTTGCACCAATTTACATTCCTACCAACAGGACACGAGGGTTTCCTTTTTTTTTTTCCTACATCCTCACCAAGACTTGTTATTTCTTGAATTTTTCATTCTTGCCATTCTTACAGGTGTAGGGTGGTAGCTCACTGAGGTTTTGATTTGCATTTCTCTGATAATGAATGATGTTGAGCATCTTTTCATGTGTCTGTTGGCCATATGTAGGTTTTTTTTTAAATTTTATTTTGTAGGTCTTTTTTAAAAAAAATGTCTATTCAGGCCCTCTGTCATTTTTAATTGGATTTTGTTTGGGTGTTGAGTTGTATGAAGAAAAATTAAGAAACAGTTCTATTTGTAATTGCACCAGGAAGAATGAAATACCTAGGAATAAACTTAACCAAGGAAGTGAAAGACTTGTGCTCTAAAAACTATAAAACACTGATGAAAGAAATTGAAAATGACACAACAAATGGAAATCTAGTTCATGCTTATGGATTCAAAGAATTAATATTGTTAAAATGCCCATACTACCCAAAGCAATCTAGAGTCAACACAATCCCCATCAAAATACCAAGAGCATTTCTCAGACAACTAGGACAAATAGTACTAAAATTTGTGTGGAATGACACAAGACCCTAAATAGCCAAAGTAATCTTGAGAAAGAAGAACAAAGCTGGAGGTATCACCATCCCAGATTTCAAGATCTTTACTAAGCTATAGTAATCAAAAGAGTATGGTACTGGCACAGAAATAAATACATAGATCAACGGAAGAGAATAGAAAGTCCAGCAATAAACCCTTGCTTATATGGTCAATTGATCTACAACAAAGAAGGCAAGAATACACAAAGAGGAAAAGACTGTCTTCAATAAATGATGCTGGGAAAGCTGGACAACTACATGTGAGAGAATGAAACTGGATCGCTTTCTTACACCATACCACAGAAATAAACTCAAAATGGATTAAAGACCTAACTGTGAGACATGAAACCATAAAACTCCTATTAGAAAACACAAGCAGTAACTTCTTTGATATCAGCTGTAGCAACATTTTTCTAGATATGTCTCCTCAGGCAAAGGAAATAAAAGCAAAAATTAACTTGGGACTATACCCAAATAAAAAGCTTTTTCACAGTGAGGGTAGCCATCAACAGAACAAAAAGGTAACCTACTGAATGGGAGAAGGTACTGGCAAAAGGTATACCCAATATCTAAAATATATAAAGAACTTAAACTACCCCTGGAGTATGGGATCATCATGCATTTGGTTACATTCTAGTAGGCGAACCCAAACAGCATTCTTCTGCAAAGTAATTGCTACCTATATTATGTGGTCTTCTTAGGTTGAACAATAGTCTAAATTTCTTACTAGCTGGATATAGACCTTAATACATTTCAAAATTGAATGATGACTTGAGGAAGTAATAAATAACTCTACATAAAGACCATCCTGTGATCCTTAAAAGCCCAAGACCATCCCAAGACTACTGTTATTTTTGAAAAATTTAAGGAACTGAGCAGGATCTATATAAAGGGTCAACTTGTAAAGATAAAAAATATATAAACCCAAAGAACTTCTGAGAAACATGACATCGTCCTTAGTTAAGTGGTCTTTCCTTTATTTTGCACAGTAGATCATTTTCCTGGGTTATGCCGCTTACCAGACTTCTTATTCTGTTTATCCCTCAAGTGTGAATTTCTTCGTTCAGAATTTACCTTGAATATCTTACGTACAAACACATACAGGATTAGAACAGAGAAATGCAAAGGCACTTTAAGGCACAGAATATAGTTTCTTGGTCAGAAAAAGATTGTTTCAAAGGAAAGAAGAAATACAAAGAAAACAGGGTATCAATCTGAAGAAGTCATTCATTCATTCACTCATTTTCTCTTCAATTATTATGGAGATTGTTTTTGAGCCTCAGGGCATGCTGGGCAAGCACTGGGAATACAAGGAGAATAAGGAGAGTTTGAGAAGTCAGTGCTAATCAAGCTTTTCCAAATGCTTAGCCACAGAAAGAGTGCCTGGGGAAGCAAATGCTATACTCTTGCCCATATGGCAGACGTATCCCTATTATGGACCACTGAGACTGATTTAGGAAATCCTTGAATCACTTCTTCTCTCTTTGTTCTGATTTCTTACTCAAAAAGAGGCCTTATAAAAATTTGCTTTCCCATGTAATATGGCAACAAGGATAAAATATATTTGCTCTATGAGCACAGTCAAGTATCTACCAGGGGAAGACTGGGTGGTTATATTTCACACTGCAATATAATAGATTGGTATTTCAGTTTGTAGACTTCAGCCTTAATGTAATATCACTGTGAGCAAGTCTCACCAAATTTTCTACTTGAAGGCCTTTATATAATATAGTTTCTGTACCTTCAAGGCTAAGGACTACAACCTAGAAGTGGAGCTCTTTTAATAATATCTCAATTCATGCCTTCCATTTATACTGCTGCTCGCAATGCTAGCTCTTTTCTAGGTTTCTTGACCATCTTTATCCTTGTTTCTTGTTCATGCAATATAACAGAAGAACATGAGTTTACCACTATTTTTTTTCTGTCTGGTATTCTAACTAAACATGCTTATTTCTGCCTCAGAGTCTTAGCATTTATTACTTTTCCTGGAATGTTCTAGATGGCTTCTCATTATTCAGGTCTCAGCCCAAGTGCCACCTATTAGCAAGGCCTTCTCAGACCATGCAATCTAAGGTAGTTGCATCTCTGTCATCACTCTTCATTGTATTAACCTTGGTTATTTTTTTATGAACTTAGTTTGTCTCCTCCCACTAAGATATAAGCTCTCTGGGGGTAGGGGCCTTGTTTGTTTTGACTCCCCAAGCTCTAGAACAACATAGGAGCTTCATAAATACTGGTTTCTATGAACAAATGAATGAATAAATGAACATGACTCACAGATTTAGGCCAGGATTCTACCTAACATCCTGAAGCAAGCTACCTGAGGAAGCAACTTAGCTTTCCTGAGCCTGATGCACCATCTGTTAAAGAGGGATGATGATTCTTTTCAGAGAGGATTAACTGAGATGATATGTGTGAAAATGTTTTCAACAAGATAATTGTCAACAAATACTGTTTTCCTTCCTATTCCTTTTTAATGCATTTTTTGAAATGCAAAGAAAGTTATTTTTAAATTCATCTAATTAGTAACTAACAAAATTATTTTTGCATTTTTCTTCTGCACACTTAAAAAGTCTGGGCTGCAATCTCACACACCTTGCTTTATAATTTTTTTTGATTCAAATCCAATATTCTCATTTCAACAGAAGTGAGTCTAGAACATTGACTTTGTTTTTATCAACGTTTTATTTTTTAATTCTTCATCCTGAGAAATATACTGTAGCACAACATTCTTTCCTCATTATTGATTGTAGTAATAAAAATAGCTACAATTTACTAAGTACTTCTATGTGCTTGGCAATGTACTAAGCATTTTACACATATCATTTTACCTAATTCTATCTAGTAAATATTATGACACTCATAATATTTAAGTGAGTACTATGATAATCACTGTAGATGATAAAACTGAAATTCAAAGGGACCTGCTGATGGTCACACAATTACTGAGGAGAATAGAAGAGATTTGAAGCCAACTCTCTGACTCGAGTCTTTGCTCTTAACTACTGTATTATACTGCCTTCTCTACTGGGCCTTTGAGATCCAAAGATCAGTAAGATACTGTCTTTATCACTGAGAAGTCTACTGTCAGATGGAGAAATGCACATAAACAATTAACACACGTGTGATGAGTATTATAATAGAGTATATACAACTGTTCTCACAAAGAATGAATAACTTTGTATATGGAAGTTTTGGCAAAGCTTCACAAATGAGTAGAAACTTTCATATAGAAAAATGGATGAGGGGAGGGTAAATTTCCAAATCACTTGGAACCATGGGTGCAAAGCAGAGAGGCATGGGAGAGCACAGCGTGCTCAGAAAAGACTGAGTTTCCATGAAACTGAAACCTAGAATGAATTTGTGTAGGGAGTGGGAAGGAAATGTGGCAAAATGTAGGAAAAGACTGATGAAATCGAGAATAAAGTTTTGAGGTAAACTGTTAAGGAGTTTGGATATTAGCCAATTTTATTTCAGAGAGAAACATCATCAGATCTGCATTTCAGAGAGATCATTTTAATTCTGATCTTACTTACTTGAATAGTAAGAGCACAGCTTCATTTGTAACTGTCATTATTACTCAAAATGCAAATCCAGGGGCGCCTGCGTGGCTCAGTCGTTAAGCGTCTGCCTTTGGCTCAGGTCATGATCCCAGGGTCCTGGGATCAAGCCCCACATTGGGCTCCCTGCTCAGCGGGGAGCCTGCTTCTCCCTCTCCTGCTCCCCCTGCTTGTGTTCCCTCTCTCGCTGTGTCTCTCTCTGTCAAATAAATAAATAAAATCTTTAAAAAAAAATGCAAATCCAGCCCCTTTCCAATAGTGTGTTTCATCATTGTTTTCAGACCCTACTGACCCAAACCAGCCAATTTTCTTTTTCACTTTCCCTAGAACCCTTCAACAATTAATGATTATTCATTACAAAAAAGAAACACGTGGCCCTAACATAAAAAAACAGGAGTGTTTCTTTGAACCATTGTTCTATTTAAATCTGTAATTATACTTGCATATATGTATTTGGGATTTTCCCTGCTTTATCCTACCTTAGCTACCTGTAGATAAATGCTGAGGTTTGGGATTTCTTTAGCAACTTCTGAAGACTTTCTCTTCGTTTAAAAAGAACTGCTACCCTCTCCTCCATCTCCCCATATTTATCCCAAATAATTACTTTTTAAATTGTTCTTAACCTGGTGCTTACAATAGGCTGGTAACAGCATAGCCTAAACCCTTCTGTTTTTTGGCATGACATGTATATAGACCTGGCAGGCACTCTGTGTCCTTGATTAGATGGTTGCTAATCAGGAAAGGAGGACATTCCAACTGTGCTCTCTGGTGACACTAAGATTTGTGCTCAGGAAGAAGCTTATGTTTTTTGCCTCCCTCTGTCCCTTCAGTGATCACATCCAAGTTATTTTCCAATTCTTGTTGCTGTCTGCTACCTATACTAAATGAATACTAATAGTGTTTATAAAAACCTTTATACCCATCTAAACTGTTAGCCTATTAAGGTCATTTTCTTTGGAAACATTTTCTTTTTTCAGGCTTATGTTTTCCTCTCATTCTGTCCTTGTCTCTTTTGAAAATGTACCATATTTTTTAGCATGTTCAAAGGCAATGAAGTCTTTTTATTGGTCAGTTTTGGTCATTATAGCTATGGATGGATCCTCTGGTGTCGAGGTCATCAAAGATCCTGAGAAACGTCTTAAAAATGAATAGCCTGGGACCTAAACCAAAGCAACACAAAACCCACTGGCTTAACTGCCCCAAGAGAAGGCTAGACATGTTTTCCCTTAAGAATACTTCTGATCAGTCCCCAACACACACAAGATGATAAATGATTATCAAGGTAAATTTTTATATTACAAGTTACCACATGATCTGAAATCAGCTACCCAGTACCCACAAACTTGAACTGAGAATATTTTTTATGCACACACTCCTACAAAAGTTAACTTCTTACTGAAGGATGCATCCTTGGGAATTATTGTCTCTGATGTAGAAGGTGAACTTGTTGCTAGGTACAATGCCATCATTGGGACTCAAGCCAAGTACATGCTAGAAAGCCTCAACTGTTGATCGATGGCAAGTACATCAGCTTGTTTAAAATACCATGGGGTTCTTCAGGCATTTCATTTCCTAATTGTGAACAATTATTTGCATTTAATTGAGATCTCGTCTTGCTGCCTGGATGTGAGATGGTAACACCACCAGAGCAGAGGAAGTAATTACATAATCTCCAATATCTTTTCATCAATTAATTTATTTGGATGAATTTAAATGGTAACATAGGGAAGTGCTTGATAACATTAGCTACAGGCAGGCAAGGAGGGGGGGAGGTGATCATAAAATGAGTCATCTACATTCTCCAGCTCAACCATATTATGGTGAGCTCATGCTTATTAAAGCAACACTGCAATCTTGAACTTGCTTTTCAGTAAAGATTAATGGAAATTCTGGTAGGGCTTGGGAATGTATTAAACATTTTTTTCTGATAATTTACCAGTGTTCTTACTCAGTTTATCTCATTATAATCTGAAACTCATAAGTTAGGGATAATAATAATCCTGTTGAAAGTTTTTGTAAGTATAAAATGAGATTATATATGAAAAATTATGTCAGTTACTGGCCAATGGCTGTAATTTCTCAATGCACGAAAGTCACTGTTTCTGTTTTTGTTACTATGTCAATTTATTTCTAGAAAAATACAAGGCAACAACTTTATGAAATATCTCAGTAACAAAATTTTGTTACTAGAAATGAGTTAGGAAATGGGAAAGAGTTCTTTCTTCTCATTCTTTCAAATGCTAAGAGGAAGAACAGAGGCCCAAATGACTAATCTTGGATTTGATGAGTTATTACACATTTCATGGAACTGTGGTTCTCAAACTTTTGGTGTCTGTAGCCTGCTTTGTTGAAACAAAAGACCACAAAGACATCTAGTCAACCTACTCTCAGATGCCAACCCCAAATAAACCAACCTAAGAACGTGGAGATTAGAAAGAGCACGTGTGGTAAGATAGGAAGAAAACTAGTATCCTGTGTGCCAATTACGTGCTTGGAGCTGAGCCAGACACTTGACATAAATCCATGGGCAGGTTTTAGAATTCATCTCAATTGCTGCTATTAAGTTGCATTATCCCTTTTTCTCAGTCAGCTATACTACTAACTCTTGCACTTGTGCATTAAGGTGGGTAAGGAGGATGGGGAAATGGTGATGGGAATAAGGACAGAGTAATAAACAATGGTAATACCAGACCATCAGAGAAGATGCTCTCTGATGCTTGCTGCCTCTCCTTCTACCCATGCCTGCAGGTGGCCTTCCTACAGTTATCCTGAGATGATGGAAATAAACTGCATTGCTTATCAGCACCATGTGAGCAGCAGTGCAGTAGCTGTCCAGACCTTCCAAGCTGTACTTGTGAATTTCCAGTCACAAAGTAATTCAGATTAAAGGGACTTCTTTTATCTCTTCTGTCCCTTCTCCCTCTGTTGACAGGGAACATCATCCTGATACCATAGGCGCATTATCTCATCTGCTTTTCAAAAAGAAAACCTTCATAGCTTACTGAGGATTATGAGGCAACCATATTAATTCCATCC
Source organism: Halichoerus grypus (assembly GCF_964656455.1). Classification (NCBI taxonomy): domain Eukaryota; kingdom Metazoa; phylum Chordata; class Mammalia; order Carnivora; family Phocidae; genus Halichoerus; species Halichoerus grypus. The sequence continues at coordinate 113,722,901 of NC_135727.1, read as the reverse complement.
TTCTTAAGTGGTTTATCTGTATTGATATGGGTTGTGACCAGGGGTGGATTTCACCATGCACACCCATTTGCTTACAGTGGGCAAGAAATGAGAGGGAGTACAAAATGTATGTGTTTACATAAGTACCTATAAGAGGCAGTGACCTCCAAATGTATCCCAAGGATAAGTACAGATTGAATGTTTTAAGGTTATCTATTGTTTTAAATTATTAACCATTATTTTTCCCTGTAGTAATAGAAATATTCACAGATCAACTATCTTTCCTTAAGCACTCTTTAATGTACAATGTTCTGAAGCCATTACTCACAGTATCTCTTCATGGGAATTACAAACAGTTGAACAACATTTAAAAAAAATTCTTCCTTTAAGTCTTCCTCCCATTCTATATGTATTTTCCCCCTGCCCGTATTTCTGATTTTTCTTATCTCTTTCTCATAGCATCTCATCTTTCCTTTTCAATGCTTCTTCTTTTCACTGTATTATATTATCCTAAAGGCTCTTTGTTTTCCATACAGATTAGATTATCCTGTCCTCCTCTAATTCAAGAAAAGTAGTTTTTGTAAACAAAAATTTCCATACTCAGAAGGCATCAGGAAAGTTGTTTGCTTCTAAGCTAAAAAAGAAAACCCTTAACATGTTTATAAGTGCAATTAGGAGTTTCAGAATCTCAGGATACTTATCTGAACCTCTCCATCTTTTGAGATGCATCAATGTCTAATAAATATATCATTTGCAAATTCTATTAAATGACACAAGCTCTATATGCAATTTGGAATACCTAAACAGCCATAGTGCCTTGACATTCATTTTCAGGCATTTCAAATTGTCACCTGTAAAATGGTAGTGGACTTACAAATTCAATACAGGCATAAGCAACTCAACATATCTTTGGGTTGCCAGGAGCTAATTCCAAGGGCTGTTTAATGCACATCACAGAGCCTGTTCTCCAGACTTTTCTCTCCCTTTAAAGTTTGCTTTCCTGAGAGTGACAATAATGAGGCATCCATAGACAAGTAGGCACAGTGAAAGTATTTCTCATCTTACACTGCCTCAATAACCTAATCTCTCTGGCAGAGTAAGACTAAAGAAAATGTGGAAAATGTGGCAGGGAAACACTAGAATATTTCCAACCACTGCTTCCAGTTAGAATTACTTTCTTCTAAACTAACTAGTTCCTGGAAGCTTAAAAGTTGAGTTAAGCATCATTGTTGATAACATGAAATTTGGAGTTAGAAGAACCTGAATTCAAGTAATGACTCTGGAATTCCCTTGCTCTAGAACCTTGATTAAATTTCTTCTCTATCTAGACTTTGAGTTCCTCATAGGTAGATTAAATAGTACCTTTTTCATAGCATTGCTATGAGCAACACAGTAAACATTGTTTAAAAATTATTTGGCACATTGCCAGGCAAGCAGAAAGGGGTCAGTCAATGGTATTTGCTATTCTTTTTATAGAGTTTTATCTTATACCCCTTTCCAACCTCATGAAAATATGTTGGAAATGTTCCTCTGTGAAAATATGATTAAAAAGAAAGGAAAAAACTTCAAAGGAATGTCCTTCAGGTCCTGACATTGCATTCTATAACATTTATTGATAGTAGTAAAGATAAGAATAGGTGAGATTATGCTCTTGTGACAAACAGCTCTAAAACGTAAGCAACTTGTAGGTAAAGGTTTATTTCTCAGTTATTTTACAGCCTAGTGTCAGCTGGACAATTGACTCTCCTTGACAGGTCTCCTCCTAGTATAACTTTGGCATCTAGGGCCCTTTCCTCTTATATTATAGCCACCTTGGGGGATTTTTATGGAGGGTATGTATGGTGAAGCCTTGGAGAGGGATACATCATATCTGCCCACTTTCTGCTTGCCAGAATCAGTCACATGGCACCCAAATAACATAGAACCCAAGATAAAGAAGGACCCATGGGTAAACATGTAGGCAGCCTATGCCACTATGATGATCACAGCAAGGAGAGAATGATGGTATGTTAAGAAATTTTGCTATTGTTAGGTTAAGATGATGCAAATATTAGGCTGCCTTCTCATCTAGATACAATATGAACTTGTCTCAAAAATCTAGGTATTTTGACTGAGTCCTTTAGAACAGAAATGAACACATTTGTGAATTTTTCTTTACCTATGGATTATAAATGCTTTTAAATCAGTTTCAGATTTTCTTGCTTTTGCCCTTTTTTTTGTTCACTATACTCTGGAAACTTCTGAGGCAAGTGAGGATGTTGCATTTGCCTCCCAACAATTTAATTAATCAGAATAGAAGCTGTGTAAAAGGAGGAGAGAACTATAGCTACACACATCAACATGGATGCATCTCAAAAACATACAGTTGAAGTTGAGTTGAAGAACTAAGTGGCAAAAAATACATAGTGTATGCTTTCATGTTCAAATCCTGGGAAAATAAGGAACATACTTTTTCAGGAAAAGTATGTGAGGAGGGGTGACATCAGCATCATAGTAGCATTAATTCTTCCTTTTTTCTCTTTTCTTTGATTGATTTATAACTACTCAGATATTCATAACAGGAAGAAAACCCACCTTTGCAAAGCATACTGGGGTACTGGAAAAATCTATCCATCTATACACCCAAAAGTAGGTGGACCAGACCATGGAGGAGGTCTGAGTGAGTGAAGTGGTAAAGCCATTAGTGGCAGAGGAGGTAATTGCAGAGGAGGCACGGGCCCTTCCAGCAGTGAGCTAGCACAGCCTTTCTGGCAGAGGACATGGAGGGTGAAGGCCCAGTCACATGTGCTGCAGCTGGAGAGACCAGTTGCTCTCTCTGAAGAAAGACCACAAAGACTGGGGGAAAAGGAAAGGAAAGTAGGCAAAGAGAACTGAAGGAAAGCATCTTCTGCGGTCTGCCCCAAGAGGCAAAAGGACCACCCATAGGCCTCTGGGACCCCACCCCCAACTTGAGGATCTCCCTACAAGGCTAAGGGCACACCCAAAGCCCCAAGTGCTAAGTACACGCCTCCCCCTGCTTTGCAGCCCCCTATTGCCTTTTTTTAAATGCCTGCACTCTTTACCTTAGCAGTAAGTCAGCTCCAGTAAGAGAAACTATAAACTAGTGCTATAGCGTCACCTTCTGGAAAACAAAAGGAAGGTTCCTAACTACCAACCTGTTGAACAGTTAGAATCTTTCCTGAATAAGAAAGGAGTTTCATAGTTCAAATGTGGTGGCAGAGGCGCTTCTCATCAGACATCATGAAAAATCATAGTAATATGGTATCACAAAAAGAAAATAGCAATTTTCCAGCAACTGGATATGGAATATTGAAATTGAACTGATAAAGAATTTAAAATAGCTGGTACGAAGAAATTCTACAAACTACAAGAAAACTCAGAGAGGTAATATAATGATCTCAGGAATAAAATTAAGGAAAAGAAGGAGTACTTTACTAAAGAGATTGAAATTCTAAAAAAAAAAAAAAAAAAAAAAAAAGACCAAACAGACATTCTGGAACTGAAAAACTCAATTAAATGAGATGAAGAATATACTAAAATGCACTGGAAACAGAGCAGATCATATGGAAGAGAGAATTAGTAAGCTCAAGGAGAGAAATACAGAAATGACTCAAGTGGAAGGGGAGAGAGAACTAAGATTTTTTAAAAGTGAAGAAAACCTATGAGAACTCTCTGACTCCATTAGAAATCCAACATGAGAATAATGGCTATCTCAGAAAAAGAGAGGGAGAAGGGAACAGAAAGCATATTTAAAGAATTAATAGCTGTGAATTTCACAAACTTGGAGAAGGAACTGGATATACAAGCCCATGAAGTGAAAGAATACATTAGTATCTCTACACGAAAAGACCTTCTCCAAGACGTTACCACTGTCAAAAGTCAATAATAAAGAATTTTAAAGGCACCCATGGAAAAAAAGACAGTAACTTGCACAGGTACTCCCATCAGGCTATCAGCAGATTTCTCAGCAGAAACTCTACAGGCCAGGAGATAGTAGAATGACATATTCAAATTACTGAAAGATAACAACTGCCAGCCCAGAATACTCCATCTGGCAAAGTTATCCTTCAGATATGGAGAAATAATGGCTTTCTCAGGCAAACAAAAGCTGGAATCACTACCACTATACTTGCTCCACAAGAAATGTTGAAAGGGCTCTTCAGGTGAAACAAAAACAGAAAATTATACAAAACTCTGATTAAGTTTACAGTCAGAATTAGAACACTCTCTTTTTAAAAAACAGCATATTAAACACTTAACTACAGCATAAAGGTTAAACGAAAAGGCCACTAAAAAGAAGTATAGCTACTACGACATTGTAACAAAATCACAGTATAAAAAGAGGTAGATTTTGATATCAAAAATAAGAAAGGGGAAGAGTAAAAGGATTAAACCTTCACAGGCAAATAAAGTTAATTACTATTGGCAAAAAGGACTATTGTATCTATGAGATGTTTTATGTAAACTTCATGGCAACCACAAAGCAAATATCTAGAGCAGAAACAAAAAACATAGAAAAGGGGAAACTGATCAAATGACCCTGGAAAACCACCACATACAAAGGTAGAAGGAAAGAAAAGTGATAGGCAAAATAACCAGAAGGCAAAAGATAAAATGACAGTAGTAAATTCTTACATAACAGTGATCACCCTAAATGTAAATGGATTGAACTCATCAGTCAAAAGGCACAGAGTAGTTGGATGGATAAAAAGCAAGACCCAACTACATGCTTGCCTACAGGAGACTCATTTCAGCTTTACAAACATGCATAAGCTCAAAGCAAAAAGGTGAGAGATGATATTCCAAGCAAATGGAAATGCAAAGAAGGAGAGTATAGCCATACTTCTATCAGACAAAATAGACTTCAAGGCACAAAGTGTAAAAAAAGACAAATAAGGTCATTCTATATTTAGAAGTCAATACATCAAAATGTTTTAACAATCATGAATGTATATGCTTCCAACACCTGAGCACTGAAATATAAGCAACTAATAATAGATCTTAAAGAAGAAATAGACAACATTACAGTATTTGTAGAGGACTTCAGGATCCCCATTATCAGCAATGAATAGATCGTCTAGACAGGAAATCCAACAAGGAAATGTTGGAATTGACCCACCATTTAGAACAAATCAACAATAGGAGGAAAGGGAGAAGGCTCTACACATATGTGGAAACTAAGCAACACACTTCAAAACAACCACTAGGTCAAAGAAGAAATCAAAAGGGAAATAAAAAATTATCTCAAAACAAATGAAAATGAAAATACAACATATCAAATATTGTGGGATGCAGCAAAAGCAATTCTTCTGAAAGGAAAGTTTATACATAGCGGTTCAAAGGGGCACATGAACCCCAATGTTTATAGCAGCAATGTCCACAATAGCCAAAATATGAAAAGAGCCCAGATGTCCATCAACAGATGAATGGATAAAGAAGATATGGTATATATACATACATATATACAATGGAATATTACTCAGCCATCAAAAACAATGAAATCTTGCCATTGGCAAAGACATGGGTGGAACTAGAGGGTATTATGCTAAGCAAAATAGAGAAAGACAAACATCGTATGATCTCACTCATATATGGCATTTAAAAAACAAAACAGATGAACATAGGGGAAGGGAAGGAAAAATAAAATAAGATAAAAACAGAGAGGGAGGCAAACAATAAGAGACTCTTAACTCCAGGAAACAAACTGAGGATTGCTGGAGGGGAGGGGAGTGGGGGGATGGAGTAATTGGGTGATAGGCATTAAGGACGGCACTTGATGGAATGAGCCCTGGGTGTCACATGCAACTGATGAATCACTAAATTCTACCCCTGAAATTAAAAATACACTATATATTAACTAAATTGAATTTAAATAAAAAAAATTTTTTTTAAAGAAACAAGGCAAGGGTGTCCACTCTCACCACTTCTATTCAATATAGTACTGGAAGTCCTAGCTAGAGCAATTAGGCAAGACAAAAAAATAAAAGACACCCAAATTAGAAAGGAAGAACTAAAACTGCTATTATTTGCTGATGATATGATCCTACATACAGAAAATCCCCCCCCAAATCAGTTAAGAAACTGTTGGAATTAATCAACAATTTTAGTAAAGTGGCAAGATAAAAAATCAACATATATAAATCAATTACATTCCTTTACACTGATGAAGTATCTAAAAAATAAAAAAATCATCATATTCACAATAGCATCAAACACAATAGAATACTTAGAAATAAATTTAACCAAGGAAATAAAAGATCTACACAAAGAAAACTACACAACTGTGCTGAAAAAAAAATCAAAGGTGATGCAAATGGAAAGACACCCCCATGTTCATGGATGAGAAGAATTAATATTGTTAAAATGGTCATACTACCCAAATCCATCTACAGATTTAACACAGTCTCCATCAAAATACCAAAGGCATTCTTCACAGAAACAGAACAAACAATCCTAACATTTGTGTGGAACCACCAAAGACCCCAGAAAGCCAAGGAATCCTGAGAAAAAAGAACAAAGCCAAAGGTATCATGCTGCCAATTTCAAATTATACTATAAAGCCATATTAATAACAATATAGTAATGGCACAAAAGTAGACATGTCAACCAAATGGAACAGGACAGAGAGCCCTGAATTAAACCCCAACATATACAGTCAACAATTATTTGGCAAGCTAGCCAAGAATACCCAATAGAGAAAGAATAGTCTCTTCAACAAATGGTGCTGGGAAAACTGGAGAAACACATGGAGTACAAGGAAATTGGACCTAGCTCATTCCACTCACAAAAATTAACTCAAAATGGATAAAAGACATAAACATAAGACGTGATGCCATAAAGCTCCTAGAAGAAACCATAGGGAAGAAGCTCACTGACAATGGTCTTGGCAACAATTTTGGGGGTATGATGCCAAAAGCACAAAAACAAAAGAAAAAATCCACAAACGAGTAAATCAAACTCAAAAGCTTCTGCAGAGCAAAAGAACCAATTAACAAAATGAAAAGACAGTCTACAGAATGGGAGAAAACTTTTGCAAATCAGACATTGCCTAAGAGAGTAATATCCAAAATATATAAAGAACACAACGCAGTAACAACAGCAAAACAGTCCAACTTACAAATGAGAAGAACTAAATAGATATTTCTCCAAAGAGGACATCAAAATGGCCAAAAGGCACATGAAAGGATGTTCAACACCACTAATCATCAGGAAAATGCAAATCAAACCACAATGAGCTATCACCTCATGCCTGTGAGAATGGTTACCATCAAGGAAGCAAGAGACAACAGGTACTGGTAAGAATGTCGTGAAAAGGGAACCCTTATACATCATTGGTGGGAATCTAAATTGGTGCAACCACTATGGAAAACAGTATGAAGGTTCCTCAAAAAATTAAAAATAGATCTAGCATACGATCCAGCATTTCCACTTCTGTGTATATAACCAAAAGAAATGAAAACAAGTTTTCCACAACAGATATGCCCTCCCACGTTTATTGCAGTATTTTTTTTTAAAAGATTTTATTTATTTATTTGACCCAGAGAGACACAGTGAGAGAGGAAACACAGCAGGGGGAGTGGGAAAGGGAGAAGCAGGCTTCCCACTGAGCACGGAGCCTGATGCGGGGCTTGATCCCAGGACCCTGGGATCATGACCTGAGCAGAAGGCAGACGCTTAATGACTGAGCCACCCAGGCGTCCCTGTTTATTGCAATATTACTTAAATACTCAAGACATGGAAACAACCCAAATGCCTATCAGCAGATGAATGGATAAAGAAGATGTGGCACATGTGTATAGTGGAATATTATTTGGCCATGAGAAAGGAAGATATCTTCCCATTTGTGATACAGATGGACCTTGAGCATATTAGGCTAAGCAAGACAAGTCAGACAGATAAAGACAAGTAAGTACTATATGACAGCACTCATATGTGGACTCTAAGAAAGGTAAACCTGTAAAAAACAGAGAGCAAAATGGTGGTTACCAGGGGATGGGAGTGGGGGAGATAAGAGTGATAGTGCCCAAGGCTACAGACTTATAATGATTAGTAAATAAGTCATAGAGATCTAATGCACAATAAAAGAAATATAGACAATAATATTGTACTAGAATTATGTGATAAATATCACTACATGAGCAATCATATGACAATATACAAATGTAGCAAAGCAACACACTGTATACCTTAAATTTATACAATGTTACACATCAATTCTTTTCAGCAAAAAAGTGGAAAAAATAGAAAATTCAAATTTGGGCACAGCGGTTACCTTTCGGAAAGAGGGAAAGGAGGCAATTCAGAAAGAGAGACTGCGGGGGTGGGGGACTTCAAATGTTTTAGTTATGTTCAAGTTTTGCAGAAATATTCATTTTGTTATCAGTTTTTAAGCTAAAAAGATATGTTTGATATACTATTCTCTATACACATTTAACAAAAATACATAAGAGATAAAATCTGAGCTGAAAAAAAGCCAATAAATTTATGGGTTGGTACTTTTTTTTACCAAATTATGTCATTTTACAGGTTTATATTTAGATAGGGGGTACTTAGATGTATTATTTTTTGTAGTCTCAAGATTAGACTTGAATTTTAGACAGTTAATTCTCTATCCGTGGTCTAGTTTTCACTTTCAAAAGAAGGCAAGTGGACCCACAGCACTCCAACTTTGCTATGTCTGACCTAAATTCCAGGGGTTCCATTTGTCTTTTGTTATGTAACGAATCACCCCAAAACTCAGAGCTTAAAAAGAGCAACACTGTGTTCTCTCTCATGATTTCTGTGGATCAGGATTCCAAAGAGTTTGTGGCCAGATAGCTGTGGCTCAGGATTGCTCATGCAGTTGCAACCCGATGATGACTAGAGCCAGACCATCTGGGGGCTGGCTAGGCACCTCTCCCTCCACACAGAAGCATCTCAGGGCTTCTCCCCATGCATTAGCTTGGGCTTCCTCACAGCACGGCAGGTTCGGGGCAGCTAGACCATTCCCACAGTGACTAAGGGCTCTAGGGTGGGTTTTCCACTGAACGAGGTTGCAGCTGAACTTCTCATGGCTTCAGCTGGGAAGTGAGGGAGCATCCCTGTGTTGTATTCTACTGGTTACAAGCGTGTCACAGGCCCTCCCAGATTCCAAGGAAGAGAAATTCAATTAGACTACATCTCTTCATGAGAGACTGGCACGTGAATGGGAAATACCTGCTGCAGCCCCTTTGGAAAATATAATCTGCCCCACACGGGTAATTGCGATGGTGACCATATAATTTATTATACAAAATGGGACAATTCTTGAGACTAAAAGGGGGTGTGATTAATAATTACACAGAAATAACAGGTGCAAAGCTGGACTGTACTGAGCATATCATGACATATGGTCACCGTGGTAACTAAACTTAAGAATTAGATTGGGTACTTCCTACCTGAAGATATTAAGAATATATCACCTTTGAGACCTGCCTCATCAGAATTCACAGGCTTTATCTCACAGAGACAAAATGCACAGACATATATTTAAAAGAGTAATAAGAATGGAAAAATACTTTGTAATTGCTCTCTCTCATTTTATCATGGCTAGGTCATCCTTCCCTCCCACAGGCAGTCAAATATTTAAAATTGCAAGTTGAGAATATTATCAGTGAAACACACAACAGAAATTTCAATGCCTTTCAACAACAGGCACTTTAAGCTCTATGCAGATATTCTTCTTGTTTTTAATAATCCTACTCTTGCTAGGGCTTTAACCCAGTGTTTCACATAGTGTGTTCCATGGAACACTGTGATAGCTAGGTTAGTTGACAAAAAATATTTTCCATGGTGAAAGCAGTTTGAAATCCCTGTAAAGTATTTTCCTCCTCTTGGGTTTCACAATTCCTAGTATGAAAGATTCTAAGAAGTCCCACAATAAGAAAAACTTGTTAAACTCTGTTCTTCGGTCTAATTGAGCACTTCTAGAATTCATTTGGCCACAGAAACAGTTTTTCTTCTCCTGAACATCACCAATTAACACTTGTAGGATTAGTATTCTGTGAAATGAACTTTGGGGAACACTGCTTTAACCTAAGCCAGAACATGAGTCTTTTTAACATTTATCAAGAAAGTTGGAATGATCAAATACAATTAAATCAACCATTTTAAGTAGAGAAGAACTGAGAAGGAAGTATTTCAACTGTTTTACTAACAGATTGATCAAGTGTTTTAAAAAGTTTGTTGCTTCTAAGTATAAGGGCTTAGATTAATAAATTTGCCCTGGGCTAATTTTTAATGAACATGTTCATCAAATAAAACTTAACATCTTAAAAACAGACCCTTATTAGCACCAAATACTAAGGAGTACACAGATCAATGTTATTCACATTCTATGTTGCCATATGGAAAATGGAGCACAGGTTTAATGACAACTGTAGACTCTTCCTTTTTCTGCACATTTTAAGATGTACTAAACACAGACAGCCTTCCAATATTAGTGTAAGATGTCTAATTTGGGCAGGGCACTGGTAGGTCAAAGAAAACCTCAGTATATGGAAGAACACCAAGGGAGTAGAGTTTTTAACACATATTATAGAATTCCAGAAATTTAATGAGAGGGTATTTTGAAATTTTACATACCTCAAGGATAGACTTTTTAAAGAAACTGAGTAAACTATTCTTCTACATCTGTAAGTACTCTCATGCGACAACCATGACACAAAGTCCAAACTCACTTCAACCAGTCTATTTTAGTTGCAAAAGGATGCTAACAATGAATTAATACTAATAAACTGTATAGAAACTCCAAAAAAGACAACAAATGATGACACAGAAAGTGAATTGTATGTTCTAATGGAAACACGATATGATTATCTCACCTAGTATACATATACTCCATAGAAGTACACTCACTGCATATAGAGAAAAAATTGTCTTGAGAAATTTGCAGAGATGGTAAGATAAACCAGATAATAGCACATTTATTAACAACTCTGAAGGGGAAATTTAATTACCAAACCAAAAAAATATGCCATATCATAGAAGATGGGTTTTTTTCTGCACTGAATATTTGAAATTATCTAGAAATAACTGAACTCTGGTTAGACTTCACAAAAAATTAATATTGGGTAAATGTATTCAAACTGGCCTGTTTAGGAAATATTCTTGAACTTCTGAGAGGCAGTTTAGCGTAATGGTTAAAAGTGCTGTCTCTGGAATTGGATTGCCTGGATTTTATTCATTCAATGAATATTTGTTGTAGGCTTAAAACATGTCAAGTGCTGTCATAGCTACCGTAGACACAGTAGTGAACAAAAGAAGACAGAAAATCCCTGCCCACATGGGGCTTACATTCCAGGAATGGAGACAGATGAAAAACACCTAAGAAAGTAAAATCCGTAGCGTGTTGATAAACGATGTGTGCTAAGGAGAAAAACAAAGCAACAGTAAGGAATAGGAAATACCATTGGGTTGGGAGCACTATAATTTGAGACAGATGATCCGGGAAGGTCTCCTTGAGAAAGGTAAGTCTGAGTAAGGATCTGAAGGTATCTTCATATCATCACATACCTTCTCCTCCATCCAACTCACTCTCCTTCCCTGGACCCTATGGACTCCATGCTCATTCTCTAAGTCTTGGCTCATACTCTATCTACTGTTGAGAATTCATTCCTACTTCTTTTCCTTTCCTCCTAACTCCACGTTAAAATCAAATTCTACCTCCTCCACAAAACTTTCTTCTTCCTCCCTTGATAGAAATTAGTAACCTCTCCATTCTTCAATAATATCCAACTTTCTCCCTCTCACATTACCCGTTTGCATGTGTTTGCTGCCTTTACAGAAAGGTGCTAGGATAGAGAGGGAGTTGTGGTGTTAATCATCACACCAGACTATGAATATAGACCCTACCTACTTGGGCTGGGTTGCCTTGTCTTGGTCAACTTATTTCATTTCTTCTCCTGTAAGATGACAGCAATAACTCTGTGTCTGAAATTGTCATGAGAACTACACAGGATGACCTATGCACCTTGACTGTGATGAGTGATGAATAAAACAAATACTTGTTTCCTTTTCCTCTATGTATCTTATTTCTTATTAGACTGTAAGATTCTAAAGGTGAGGGATTATATGGGGGTTATATTCATTTGTATCTATTTTAGGAGCTAGTACCATGGCTTTCAAGCTATTGTGATGATAATTTATAATAAGAAAAATGCATTTATATCATGTCTTAGTCCACTCATCCATCTCATAATACAACAAATATACATCTACATATAAATGGACATATAAACACATATTCATATATATATATCAACCCACACACACCCATTAACTGGACAAAGTTTTGTAAAATAATACCCTTACTGAATGAGATGCATTCTGCTGTACTTTATTTTCCTTCACTCCATTCTATTCTTTTTTATTTTGTGTCATTAAAAATCCAGTTGCTATCTACAGATTTGATTTTCATGACCCACTAATGGGTCTAACTATGAGTCTGAAACCGTGAAAAACACTGGGCTATCCCATAGTTGATAACACATTTGCTAAACAAGTACTTGGGACGTGGAAATTTGTTTCAGAGTCCCTTGCCCTCGTCTCCCTGGAAATCTCCCTGCCAAAAAGGATCAGACAAATGAGATATGTGTTTCCCATTAGATAACTTGGACTCTGGGTCATTCTGCATTTGGGATGCACCCTCTTCTATAATCCGTACAGCAGAAATATGCTATGGACTCTGACATCCACTTACAATTTCAGCGGGTGTTACTACGCCTTCTGTTGGCATATGACACTGAGCCTGGGCAGCCAGCTACATAAAGCCCTTAGGCTTCTGGGCCAGTACTGGGCAGTGTGTCCTCTGTACAAGCATTTGGCTTTTTTGTTTTCCTGGGACCATCGCTGACTGATTCCCTGCTTCTCCCCTGGTCTCTCTTAGAGGTTCTGACGAGCATGGAATAAACTTGCTCTTTTCATTTTTAACCCCAATCAAATTGAAAATCAATACTCCTTCACAAAATACAAAGGAAGCACAAGAAAAAAGTGCTTTCACATGGGGCATGCATACTCTTTTCCACATCATCATCTCAGGCACATGAAACCCCTTCCCAATTCAAATGACTCAACTCCAAGGAAAATCTGAGTTTTCTCCAGAGTTCATCCAAAATCGATCAATGTCTCCAAATGAAACCACCTCCAAATCTTCCGCCTGAGGCTTTGCACAGTACAAAGTGAGAAAGAAAGCATTTCAGGCACACCCACTAATCTCTCCCACACATTTTCAAGAGTTCTGCTCTTATAAAATTACAGCCCCTGGCAGGGGGACCCTGCACTGTACTGAAAAATGATTGGACTAACTGAAATTAAAGCAATGTGTGCCTGGAAATTAACTGCTTCTCGCTGTGCAATAGAAATACGTAGAAAATTACTGCCCACCTGGCCTATACCCGGCGAGGTATATCAGCCGCCGAAAGAAACATGGGCCATAAACTGTAAATAAGATTTTGGTGTACATCTGAAAGAGGTTCATTTTGACACCAGAAATAGTGTTACAAAATGTAGGATCTTCCAAGCAGGGATTCATACACAGCCCCAGCTTGTATAAAACAAATTAAACAGACTCCATCATTTACATGTTTCTTGCTGTTTATCAAACATGAGTAAAATGAGATTAGAACGAAAGATGGCTTTTTCTCAACATCCACAAGAGTTACAAAAATTTAATCAAACCTGGGTTGATTGGGTAGAATTATTAGAAAGGAGAAAAACAAGCTTCCACATAGAATTGTGCCTTTCAGTGGTGCTTATTTCCCCACTTTCATTTCTGGATCTACTTCTTGCTTGGCACATAGTAGGAAGTCTATCAATCAATATTGGCTGCCTCGAACAGGCAAATTACTGTTAATTTAAGCCTCTATCAAAAAACCCAGGCGTTAGCCTTTTATTGACATTAAGTGAGGGTCTTCTATGTTTCAGCTCTTTGCTTGGGTTGGGGGGCAGTGCACACAAAAATGAAAAGACCTATGTTCTCTACAACCCAAGAAACTCTCAGTTAGCAAGAAGGGTGAATAGAAACAATTACAGTGAGGTATGAGAACTGTTCTTGTAGAGCCATAAAGATAAGTCTGTAGCAAAATATAGACAAAATGAGGACAGAATCAGGGAGGACTTCATAGAAGGAGGGGCATTTAGGATGCGTCTTGCCAAAGACAACACATCCCACTCTCCCCCATGCAGAAGTGCAGTCTTTAACAATATGGTCTATTTTGTCATGGACACTTGATTTCAATCTCAACTCTGCCCTTATAAGACACTTACAGGCTCTGATCTCCTATTTTCTTATTGTATAATAAAGATAGAAATGTTCACCTCATAGGGTCGTTGCAAGGATTTAATGAAATGATTGCTACGTGGTGATGTCGTTGCTATCCCATCCATATTCCCTCACCTGTACCCCTTCAGGATTGGGTGGCCTAACTTCTAACCTGGGCTTTTTTGCTGGAAGGCTTTGCTTTCTCCAGCCATCAGAGTTTACTCTGCCAGCCCACATGTAGGTGAGAAGTGCTGGGGAATTAACATCTCACGGGAGTGCCTATGGCCAGTGACTGATGGAGTTGTGCCAAAAATATCCCAGCTCCCTTGACCCCTAGGTGGAATAAATCTGAGGCACATGCATTACATAGTTTCTGAGAGTTTCTCCGCGGGATTAAGCTCCAGTCACCCACAATGGTATCTGGCTTTAGAGTATACCTTCTACGGGCTACCCACCTTTTCTTATACCATGTCCCTACTTCCCTACCAACACTCCTGGAGACTTTCAAATAAACTGCTAACACCTGAATCCCTGCTTCAGGCTCTATGGGATCATAGCGCCTGGCACACGGAGAAAGAGAAAGTGAAGAGTGAGTGCTAGGTGCTGGAAGAGCCACACCTTGTTTCCTTCTGGTCAGGTGGCTCATACAGCCCTTCAGCTGCCTCCACATTAGAGCCAGAGGAGAAATCAGGCACAGCACAATGGACATACGCTTTCAGTTTTCTGTACCTTGCCAAATTGCTATGGGTCCTTTATAAGCATGGGCATAAGGCTGCTCATGAATAATGCAAACAGCTAGCTCTCTCGCTTGCTTTTTCTCATTTCTCATCGTGAAGACTCTTTTGTGGATTATGTGCTCAAACACAAAATCTCATTACCATTTTTTTTTGTTTCCTAGCTAATATTCAAGAATAAAGAAACTGACTGGATTTTATCATTTACCTCTGTTACCATATCCATGGGCGTATATAATAAATGGAATCAATGAATAATATGATCCTAGAACTGAAAAGAACTTGGAGAACATATAGTCCTAACCTATCATTTATCAATAGGAAAACTCTGATTAAGAAAAGTCAGTGACATGCCCATGACAACATGGCCAGAGAATTTATTCTGTGACTCTTTGTCTAGGTCGCAGGGGAATAGTGAAGTCAGCTAGGCCATGATGCTGTTCCACAATCTCTTCTGTCTCCATCACTGTCCCCATTGGTCCTCTACCTTTTTTCCCATTTAAGATGATCAATCTGTGAATGCTTCCCTTTCCTCTGTCAGGTCTGTTTTTGGAAAAGGACCTAAGATCATTCATAGTAAAAAATGACTGGAAACAGCTTCCACTGTGACATACACTAAGGATATTTTTATTTTAGCAGGAATCAAACTATTAAGCTCAAGGGATGAACTGTTTCAGAAATCTACAAGTAGGCAGAGGAGGTAAGGGAGGTAAATGGGATTCTTCTTTGCATGCCTGAAATCTCTCCATTTATTATGTTCTTCTATGAGTATGTTGCCCAATATTAGGCATAATATGCTTAAGCAGTAATGCTATGAGATACTGTGGATAAGAAAACATTTAATATAATGACCCAGGAAGTGCCCAAGGAATTTGTAATGGGGCATCCATTTCCAGCTCACTTCCCAAGGGGGAAGTGACCTTTCCCACAAAATAGATTTTCAATACTCTTATTGCCACAGTCCAGACAATGGGAATCCTGAAGAGATAATCCACCAAAGAGTAACAAGAAAAAAAGGAATGGGGAAGAAAATGCAGAGATCCCAAACACAAAGGCTAACATTCCCGAATGATCACTTAACATCTTTAGACTTCAGTTTTCTCATTTGGCCACTGGGGCTACGCACCCTTGCCCTCTCTACCTCACAAGCCTATTGCAAGGATGACATTAATTAAAGGATGAGAAAGTAAAGTATATATAGTGTCTGTATATGAGTAGACATATAGGACATATATTTGTCCTGTTTTCTGAAAAGAGCTTTTTCAGGGATTTTCAAAGTATATCTAGAATAATGAATTGCTCCCTTTAAGGTTTTATTTTGCTATCAAACAACAAAGAAACTCAAAACTGGAACTATATGCTGGGAAAGAATGTAATATGTGACTTCCCATTACTATCACCTTTAAGTATTTCCATTATCTAGGTGGAAACTCTCCCCTATAGTTTGGAAAGGTGTTAAGAAAACCACAAATTGGTCACTATTGGCAGTTATAAATTTCAGATACCTCTTTCCAGGCCCAGATGAAAAGCTGGGGGAAAAAATGAAAATCATAGAATTTTTTTTTAAGAGGGAGAGAGTATATGCGTGCAAGGGTGATGAGGGGAGAGGGGGAGAGGGAATCTTAAGCAGGCTCCATGCCCAGTGCGGAGCCTGAGGTGGGGCTCAATCTAACAACCCTGAGATCATGACCTGGGCTGAAACCGAGAGTCAGATGCTTAACCAACTGAGCCACCCAGGCACCCCAAAATCATAGAATTTTACAGCTGAAAGGATGCTTTGTTAGATTCTGCAATTTATTACATGAGACACTGAATGGTTGGCTGACCTTATGAAGGCCAATGACTATGTGTTATTTTATTTTGGGTTCCTTCAGAAGCAAAGGTGAATCAAGGGGAAATGAGACACAAAAGGGTGGAAAGCCCATATAGGGTGTATTATCAAGGCAGTTGACCCTGTGGGAGACTGGAACTTAATCTGATGGGGAAATTCTGGAAACCACTATAGGCCATATGTCTCAGAGTTACCCTGCTTAGGGAGCTGGAATTTTTATATCCTCATTGTTTGAGGGCTGCCCCCAGGAGGCAATAATACCTCAGCACTTCCAGCCTGCTGTACTGGCAGTGAGGTAAGCTACAGCAGCATGAGAATGCTCTCACAGAGGTGCAGGTGTTGGTAGATGCTGGGTACTGAGGTGGTAGAGGCAAGCAGACACGGGTAGTTCCCCACGAGTATCTGCTATACACTGTGAAGTGGTTGAGCTAGAACTTGAATCCAGGTCTTTAGATGCCTTGTCCAGGCACATTCCTCTCTGGCCATGCTGGCTTCTACTATACCTCATCCCTGTTGCCTACTAACCATGTTAGGTTCTGTATTAAGTAATGGAATCGAAAATATAAGGTGATGGTCATACATTGGAATAGCTTGGTGTTTTAAAGCATTTATTTTCAAAAGTGACTTCCAGTCAGTCACACCATTTGGGAATTTATAGTTGAATTGTAATAAATAATTCTATGGTTACTCTATTGACTAAACAGAATGTATTTTTGTTTCTTCAAAAGAATGCTATGTTGGGGTGCCTGGGTAGCTCAGTTGGTTGAGCGTCCAACTCTAGATTTTGGATCAGGTCATGATCTCAGGGTCGTGCGATAGAGCCCTGCCTCGGGCTCTATGCTGGGCATGGAGTCTGCTTAAGATTCTCTCTCTTGGGGCACCTGGGTGGCTCAGCGGGTTAAGCATCTGACTGTTGATTTCGGCTCAGGTTGTGATCTCAGGGTCGTGAGATCAAACCCTGTGTCAGGCTGCATGTTCAATGCAGAGTCTGGTTGTCCCTCTCCCTCTGCCCCCACCCCAGCTTGCACTCTCTCTCTTAAAATAAATAAATAAAATCTTTAAAAAAATAAAAATAAATAAAAGAGTGCTATGTTTGTAATAAGAACAGGCTTAGGAATTTGGTAAAGCTTTAGCTGTATTTGAGGTACACACACAATTTTTAAAAATACATACATTTCTGCCAACGTCAACATGCTTACTGCTAGGAATGGCAAGCCCTGCATCACCAATCCCAACTCCACCACTGTTTATCATCTATATTCATAGGGAATTTATCATCTATATTCTGTAAAGACATAGCATGGACTTTTGGATTTATACTACTTAATATATCACATAGCTTCAAGTCCTAAGTCAATTTTCTATAGGGAATGTAGATGATATGGCAACCCAAAGCTCAGTATGATTAAAAATCATGAAAATGGGACATATAGCAACTTAATACTGGGATTATAATAATAAAAATAATAAAATAAGAAGATCTCATTTTACCTACCATATTTAATAATATCAACCTCTCCCTAACAAGTAATGTGAGTGATTTTTGGTATTTTCAATCACTAGCAGCCTTAGCGTCATCCCTTGGTTACCACCACTGTCTTTCCTCTTACTCTGAATCTTTATTATTGTATTAAAGTCCTACTTACACGTATCTTTCAATTCTTACCCTTATTCTGTAGTATCCCAAGACCAAATTTCTTAAGGCATTCTTCTAATTAAAGTTGTCCCTTAACTCAAGAACCTATTTCCTACCACATCAAAACCAAATTTGTTTAGTTTGAAATGTTATTCAAAACCTTGCCTCTCTCTGACCAAACTTGATCTCCTCTACACAGTAAAGTAACAACTTTTCACTTAAGCTTCCCCATTTAAATGTCAACTAAAAATTAAACTGTGAGGTTTTAAAGGTAGCTAAGATACAGAAATGAGCTAGAAAAGTAAGCTGGAGAAGGATCATATAAGAGTCTTGTGAACAATATTAAGGCATTTCCTTTTTTATCCTAAAATGAATGAGAAACTACACAAGAATTTTAAGAGAGTGATATGATCACATATTCTTATAAAAGTATCTGACTACATTTTAGAGAACAGAATTGAAAGGTAAGACAGATTATCTCTTGACAACTCAGTATTACTACAACCTCTTCTAAATTCTCTTCACCATCACTACATTTCTCAGAGATCTCTTCTACTTACTGTTTTACATTATAGTACATTAATGAGAGGCAGTAGTATACGATTTTTGAAGGCAGAAAAGAAAGCAAAGACATTGTTCTCTTGAAGCAGTTGCAGTAAGACCAAAGGGAAAAATGTGACATTCACAACAGCTTCCTGGTGAGCTACCAACGTACCAGCTTCGGGCTGAGTCTTTAAGTGTCAGCTTTCCTGATCTTCAATGTCAGCTTCCTTATCCTTTGCTCTCCCAGTTCTTCCAATAGTTATGGAGCACCATTTCCTACATTAAACGTTTTATACCTGCCATAAAGACAGTGACTTCCATTCCCCTAATCTCACCTTGACTGATAAAGACATGTCAAAAAACCAGGATGAGAGGTGGGTAAGGAGGTTGCAGCTGTGATGCAGGTGAGACAAGATGCTAGTCTGAATTAGCTTAATGGCAATGGGAGTAGCAGTGGTGGCAGTGAGAGATGTTCAGGAAGTGGCACAGACTGGGCTTGTTGGTTGAATGGACAAAAGGGTGAGGAAGAAATCGCAGATGACTGCCAAGTTGCTGCCTTAGCCATTAGACAGACGGAGTGTTATTCACTGTAAGAGGCAACAAAGAAGGAGAAGCAGGTTTGGAAGAGAGCCGATGAGAATTTCATTAGACCCATGTGGATCATCAAAGTACAGATGTCTGGTAGGCAAAGGGCCACACAAGTCTGAAGGTAACAAAAAGAGCTAGAGCAATGGACTTAGGAGTTACCAGCATGAAACAATAAAGCTATGTTTACGGGTAAACTTGCCCATGGGGAATAAGAAGAAGACAGAAGACGATGCCCAGGTATAGCTGCCAAATGATGAGTAATTAGAAATGTAATACAGAGTGATCCAGACAGGAAACTGAGAAATAGCAGCCAAAGAAGTAATTGCCCAGAAGCCCCACAAAAAATGGAATCAGAACTTTTAACCATGTGGAAAAGACACATCTTCCATGGTAAAAGTATGGGAAAAGGAAAGAAACAGAGGGACTATAGGGTTGATGGCCAGAAGAGGAGGTAATTTCTGCCTGATGCCTATGTTTTCTGTGAAATAAGGGACTAGATCAGCTGCAGAGGGTGAGGGGAGCAAATGATGAGGTTACAGATCTGAGGAGAACAGAGGTTTGAAAAAAAGCCTTTGTGGAGAACAAAACAGAGACTTTCCTTCGAAGAAAGAGAGGACAGAGATTGCTGGCCCAGCTGTGCCAGTAACCTGCTGGGAGACATTGCAATTTTTTTAATTCCCTTCTAAATCTCCTTGTCTTTATATCCAAGTAGATGAGGGAGCTGGGCTACATGACCTCCCAGGTCCTTTGAAGTCCCACGGCAACATTCTTATTTCCTTTCTGTCTATCCAGATGATAGCCATCCTTCAAGGCCTAGTGAAAGTTCTATATGCTCTGAGAAGAATTCCCCAAAGCCCCAGGTTTAGGGATCATTTGTAGCTCATTTTCTGCTACATTGTGGTCTGCACATAATTGTACACAATGGAAATATGATTTCAATTTTCAATCACACGTTTAAGCATCTGATTCTAGTGCTGAAAAGCTTATAACAAAAAATAGCTATCCCTTTCCCATTTAATTATTCTGTTCCCTAGATGCAATTATATTCAGCTCTTAGCTGTTCCTTTTGGTATTTACCTTAATATTTCTAAATTACACAAGGCCCTTTAATTCTCTGACCTCAATACCTATCTGTCCGCTTTACTCTTCTTCTACAGTGCAGTGGCTTCCTTACTCTTCCTCAAAAACATGAGGCATTGTGTTCATCAAAAGTAGCAGGCAGGCTGTTTGGCTGACCATACCAGGATGCTCCCAGCAAAGAACCTTTGCACTAACCATTCCCTGTGCCTGGAATGAATGCTCTTCCTGGTACCATATGCAACACTCACTGTCTTACTTCCTTGAGGGCTTCACTCAAAATTCACTATCTCAATGAAGACTTTCTTTTCTAGCTAAAATTGCAACCAGCACTTACTGAGGCCATGCTTTATATTTTTATTTCCTGTACTGTCCTTATCATTACCTAATACCTTTTATATTTTATTTATTTCTCTTGATTAATCTCTTTCCTATACCAATGTGCACGTTTTACAAGGGCAGGAATTTGTGTCTGTGTCACTCACTGGAAGCCCCTGTGCCTGGAATGGTGCCAGATACATAACAGGCATTTAATAAATCTCTGTGCAATTAATCATGACTGTTGAAACTTATCATTGACTTTTTTTTACATAGTAGATGAAACTTCAACTCTTGTACAGCCTTCTGCTTTCTCCCATTCTCCCACTATTATATACATATAAAAACTGCTGTTTATGTAATTATGACTACATAAATATTGGTCACTGCTAAGTCAATGGAGACAATTGTAGTTCAGGCTCTGAGAACAAAGGTAGAAGAAACAGGGGTGAAGGGATTTATGGTAGTTGACTGGTCTTCCCAAAGTCTCCCTCTGAAAAAAAAAATCTCCCAACTACCTGTCTCTGATACCTGAATTCCTTGCACTGACCACTTACTTCTTGGCGTTATGCATCGCCTTTCCTCTTGATGTTCTTTGGAAAAATCAATGCACACGGGAAAGGTGACTGACTCATTTGTCCCACAGTTCCTCAGTATAAATTATACTCCCAGTAGACACAAAGCGCTGGTGGCAGAGTGGGAGTATAGCTGTTAAAATGGAGGAAACGGGTGCAGAATCAAGAAGAGGGAAGATAAGAACATTAGTATTTCAATTTTGTCCTGATGTTGGGGAGGTTGCAACCCAAGGATGAGCACAAATCACTAAACAGGATTCAACATACATGTCACAGAACTACATGACAACAAGTTCTCAGAGGTGGGAGTTTCTAACAGAGCACAGTGACCAACTACCTCTTTCTAGATATGGGGAAACTGAGACCTGAGGTAGCTGAACACCACACAGTGGGTTAACAGCAGATTTGGTTCCAGAACCTAGTTTTTCATTCTCCTAGTCTGCTTCTGAATATTCAGTGCTTTCTCATATGCCCTTTCTTTAATGAATGCTATTAATTCTTTGTGGGCAAATCTATCCCTCCTGACTAATTCCAGTAAAGCACACCGTTGAAGAGGGACCACACTTTTTTTTCTAGTTTTTATTCCAAAGAGATTAAATAGAGCATGTCAACTTTCAAATGTTGCTCTTACCAAACTCTAAGCACAAAAGCTACTCTCTTGCTGCTACCAAATGCAAATATTTAGCTACTTGCAAAGTTACATATTCGGTTTTTATCCAGCCAAGAGATGAATAGTTGCCAACAAATAATGGTCTTTTCAGCATCCAATTCGTCAGCTTGCATCATCTGACAGTGATTTCTGTCCATCATTCTCGGTTTTCAACCCTGTAATTGCTCTCAAGCCATTTATTTAATGCTATGTAAATGTGTATATGATTGTCATCACTTATTAATCTTTTGGGTGGAATGGCATTAAGCTTTTAGGGGATGAAGATGAGGTCTCTTAATTTGCTTTTATCTTGCTTCTTGCATTGTACTTATTAAAATAACACATGCTTATCAAATTGCAATTTCTTTTTATAAATCAGTAATGACTTGTTTACCATTATGCATTTCTTTTCTTTTTTTTAAAGATTTTATTTATTCATGAGAGACAGAGAGAGAGAGGCAGAGGGAGAAGCAGGCTCCCCAAGGAGCAGGGAGCCCAATATGGGACTCAATCCCAGGACCCTGGGATCATGACCTGAGCTGAAGGCAGACGCTTAACCATCTGAGCCACTCAGGTGCCCTACCATTATGCATTTCTAATGCAACATAATCCTTTTCCTGAACACTCTTTCATATCTCTTCATGATTTGGGATGGATCTTCTGATCTCTAAACTTCCTGAGTTTGCTTTTGACCTTTCTTAAATGGGATAAATTCTAGTCTTTTCTCACAATATACTGTTCAATCATGTGCTGTTTGGCGTGGTAGTATGGTCCCAGTTTTATATCCCAGACCCCATATCTGGCCTCCCGTGGGGCAGAACAAGGGATCAGGTGGCAGAGGGAGGGGCTGCACACCAAATAATCAGGGGCCCAGGTATTAAATAAGGTAATGAGGGGACAGCCAAGAGTGGTCAAACTGTGAGATTAGAGGAGCCTGGGGTCAAAGTAAAGAAGGACTAGGTGCTAGTTTAGAAGGCTGTCAACCTCCTGTGGGCTTACAGCAGTGGATGCAGAGAGAACAACAGTACAGTGCACCTCTCAGACAGAACCCAGTCTCATGGAGAAAAGGTGTGAATCAACAAAGGACTCTCGAATCCTGCTAGGAAAACTAGCAGGAACCAAAGCAAAGCCCCACACAGCAAATGACAAAATCAGCAATTATTAATTAAAGAACAGTGCAAAGCCAAGATTCTTGAACTTTGATTCAAAGTCAGAGTTGGACACAAGGTCGAAAAATATGGAGCTTCCAAACTCATGATCTCGGATCCTTAATTTGTCCCTGACTTGAGAACATTTTGCTTTCTGCCTTCAAGTGCCCATGCTTGGCTGAGTCTGTAGGTCAGGGTTAGAAGGCTCCAGCTGTGAGACCTGGATGACTGCCGAAAAGAGAAGAGGACTGGCTGGGATTATGAGTTATAAAAGGATTCTCAGCCAGATGCTCTTTAACCTCCCTCAGTGCATTCTTTAACTTTCACGGAGGTAATTCATCTGGATTCAATGGTTTATTGGCCCCTAATGGTTCCACAGGGTTAACTATCTTCTCCAAAGTAAATAAAAAGCCTTTAATATCTTTTGCAGAAAAGAAAATGATTCTAA
Source organism: Halichoerus grypus (assembly GCF_964656455.1). Taxonomy (NCBI): domain Eukaryota; kingdom Metazoa; phylum Chordata; class Mammalia; order Carnivora; family Phocidae; genus Halichoerus; species Halichoerus grypus. Next base: position 113,699,097 of record NC_135727.1, on the reverse strand, counting down.
AGTCCCAGGTATGACCTTCAGTTTTTCCCCCCTTTGGCAATTCTATAGCAAAACCTCCCAATGGCACAGCCTGTCTGTATTAGAAAGTGGATGTTATGATCTCTCAGTAGCCATGAGATCTTTGATTTGAAGACTCCTAAAAGGATATTTAGATTCTTAAATATTGCCATATGTCAACTATGCACCACTTTTGCATAAGTAACATTTTCTAGAAAGCGTTACTTTACTATTTACTATTTTACTATTTAATTTCTACCTCTCTTGGCTTGATACTTAGTGATATATCTACACTGTTAAAGGTAGAATAACTCCGAGATTAAAGAGGCTTCATCGGAGATTTTGGCTTTTTGTGGGCCAAGATACACTTTCAGAAGCTGGTCCTTTCTTATCTAAAAATGCACATATGGATACCACATTTATAGTCATTTTCAGAAGCTTCAAAGTATCCCTGATAATTATCCATAGACACCATGTTAAGGAACTCTGCCTGGGCTAAACGTGTCAAATGAAAATGGTAAAGCTGGGATCCACAAAGGTTAAATGATCTGAAAACCTTAAACCCCACAGCTGGTGAGCTGCTCCCCCCACCCCCCACCGCCCCGTCGGGCTCCCGTGTTACACTGGGCCTAGCCTGTCTTAATCCTACCACATGACACTGGCCCCTTCCCTCATTGGACTGTGAGTAGCTTGAGGCCCAAGTCCACATCTTGATTATTTTTATAACTCTAGCACTCACAAGGCCTTGCACACAGAAGGCTTGATAAATGTTTGATAAACAAGTCCATATTCAATAATTCATGAATGAGAACTCAGAGTGCTGGGCTCTCTGACCACTGGGGGTTATTAGTTTCTTGTGTTGTCACCAACACTAGACAGGTTCTGGGGTTCTCACTGGCTCCCCGACTTTCTCAGAAACTTTGTGCCAGTTACTTAACATTCTGACTTTGAGTCTCTTCATCTTATAAATAGGGATAGCATTTACTTGCACTGTTGCCATGAATACAAAATGAATGCGGCATGTGAAGCCCTATACACGTACTAATTATCTTTCTTGTGATCTAGCAGTTAAACATTTGGGATGCAATTTATGTATGAGACTTTACTGTGTGGTCTGAGAACTCATGCCTTAAGGCCCTATGGAAATAAACAGCACGGAGATTAGAGAAAAAAAGAAAAGAAAATGTATCTTGTGGATGACTCCTGCAGGTTTCTGAGACAAGCGTCAAAACCAGGCTAAGATTAAAATTGGGTCCCAGAGGCTCCATTTCATATTCCCCAGCCTTTCTGTTGGCTAGAGTCCTCCTTGAGCTTTTCGTCACGATTGGCTTTGTATTTGTCCTGCTGCTTGTAACTCTCACCTCACTGATACAAGCAGAAGAAAAACAATAAAAACAGTTGACATTTATGCAGCACTCAAAAGTTTCCTATCTACAGAACTAGTTTTTAAAAGGCATCCTCTAACAAGCAGTGAGGAAGTGAAGCAGCAGAAATAGCTATTAGGTTAGGTATGTGGGTGAGGGTAGCTCCCCTCATCATTAGGTATGTGGGTGAGGGTAGCATCCCCTTCTCATCATCTTAACTGATCCAAATGATAGCTTTTGTTCTCTCTGCACCATTCATGACAACTTGGCGGCTGGAAATGCTGAAACAGGGGGACAGCCAATCAGATGCTTCTGCCTGTGGACTTCAGCATCTGTGACTCATCAGCAACCAATTAGATGCCTTCAGTCAAGGAAAACTCTTCTCACCAGGGTAGAAACAAGCTCTGCACGCTGCTGACCTTTATATCAGAAACTCGTGTTTCTGATCACGATGCTGAAAGGCCACCAGGGGAAGCCCCACCCTGTCACACGGAAAGAGTGCCTTTGCTTTGCTTTTGTGCAAGGGAGTGATGGAATTTGGTGCTGTTTGTGCTTTGCTCTCTTTGCCTTAGAGGCAGTTCTGAGCTCTGTCTCTGAAAACCTAAATGCTCTTTGCAGGGTAGATTTGTTGGTTGTCTTTTTCTCTGGGGAGTCCAGAGCTATGCCACAGTGTTTAAAGCTGGGACTCACTGTGCCTTTCAGGAGAGGTTTTTTTGCTCATCCCATTAGAGACTGCATATCCTCCATCTACTCTGTGCCCTGGGTTGAATGAGGTAACTGAGAGTTGTGTATAAAGCACGGGTATATTAGCCACTATCCTAGCATCTGTGGATTTGAGCTGAACTCCAGTATTTCTGTCTGCTTTTCTCTTCTCTCTCTCTCTCTCTCTTTCACTCTTGTACTGGTGTGTGTGAATGAAGCAGGGAAGGAGAGGGTGGGGAAGAGGGAAGGAAGGAGGAAGACAATCTAACCCTAAACCTGCATTTTTCCTGCTCAGAGAATAAAAACAAGACCTTTTACTGCAGAATTTAATTCCTTCCAAAGTTTTCCTTTTGCCTATTTCTTGACCTAGAGCTTTTTTTTCAGTGGCCCTGCATTTTACAGTCCCCAAATAATGCAGAATATTTGAAGACAAGCGTGGTTCACAGAATCCTAAAAGTTTTGCTGATGTCATGCAACTTGCCTCATTCTGAAAATTTGTGATTCAAAGGAATCCCCTTCCACAATGAACTCATGTAACTTACAGGAAAATGCTTTTAGATGTCATCTCTTACAATGCTTCCCACCACAGCCCCTCTCATCACCATCATAATCAGGCCTGTCACTGTAGGAGAAAGAGGACAGAGGCTGTATTTTAGCTCATGTATATTTTTTGTCTATCATCCAAAGCTCAAGTAGGCCCTCACACAATGCTTGTTTATGAACTGATTAGGATAATGTAGAATTAATTAACTTTTCTCCATAAATCAACTTTATTAGTCAGGGTCTCAAGAGAAACAGATCAATAGGTGTGTGTGTGTGTGTGTGTGTGTGTGTGTGTGTGTGTGTGTGTGTCTGTGTGTTTAAAGCAATCGGCTCATTAACTGTGAAGGTTTGGAAGAGGCTGGCAGGCTGGAGACCTAGGAGGAGCTAATGTTGCAGTCTAAGTCTGCAGACTGCTGCAGAATTTTCTCCTGCGTAGGGGAGATCGGTCTTTTGTTCTATTCGGGCCTTCAACTGATTGGATGAGGCTCACCCACATTGAGGAAAATAATGCATGGACAAACAAATAGTGCATGGACAAACATTTTTAATTGTTGGGCACTCAGTATAAGGGATAGTAGAAAAATATAACCAGCATGTCAAAACTGTGACAATAGATATTTTTTCTTAGGATGAAGCTATGTATAAAAAAGTATCCATTCAAAAGTTATGCAGATAATAGTACAGGGGTAAGAAAAAAGCCAAACATTCTAGAAGAATTAATAATAATTATGCTCAAACTTCCAAAAAATAGAAGAGAAGGGAATACTTCCAAAGTCATTTTAGAAGGTCAGCATTACCCTGAGATCAAAGCCAGACAAAGATGCCACAAGAAAAGAAAATTATAGGCCAATATCCCTGATGAACACAGACACAACAATCTTCAACAAAAATGTTAGCAAACCAAAATCAAGAACACATTAAAAGGATTATACACCATGACCAAGTGGGATTTATCCCTGGGATGCAAGGATAGTTCAACATATGCAAATCAATAAATATAACTTATCACACCAATGAAATGAAATAAAATGAAAGATAAATAACACATGAGTACCTCAGTAGATACAGAAAAAGCATTGGACAAAATAAAACATCCTTCTATGATAAAAGCCCTTAACAGATTGGGTATAGGAGGAACATACTTTGACATAATAGAGGCCATATACAACAAACCCACAGCTAACATTATACTCAGTGGAGAAACACTGAAAACTTTTCCTCTAAGATCAGGAACAAAACAAGGATGCTCATTCTCACTACTCCTGTTTAATATATTACTGGAAGTCCTAGCTGGAGAAATTAGGCAAGACAAAGAAATAAAAGGCATCCACTTCGGAAAGGAAGAAATAAAATTGTTGCTATTTATTGATGTGATTTTATATATAGAAAATCTCAAAGACTCAACCAAAAAAAATTGTAACTAATCAACAATTTCAGTAAAGTTCCAAGACACAAAATCACTGTACAGAAGTCTGTTGCATTTATGTACACTACTAACAAACTCCCTGAAAGAGCAATTAAGAAAACTGTGTTTTCTTTAAAATTGCATCAAAAAGAATAAAGTAGGAATAAATTTCATCAAGGAGGTGAAAAACCTATACACTGAAAACTCTAAGACGCTGATGAAAGAAACTGAAGAAGAAACAAGAGAAAAGATATTCCATGCTCGTGGATTGGAAATATTAATAATGTTAAAATGCCTATACTACCCAAAGCAATCTGCAGATTCAATACAATCCTGATCAAAATTCCAATGGCACTTCTCACAGAAATAGAACAATCCTAAAATTTGTGTGGAACCACAAAAAACCCAAAATGACCAAAGCAATATTGAGAAAGAAGAACAAAGCTTGAGGCACCAAGCTCCCTGATTCTAAACTACACTACAAAGTTATAGTAATCAAAACAGCATGGTACTGTCATAATAACAGACAAACAGACAAACAGATCAACCGAACAGAATCAAGGGCCCAGAAATTAACTCACACATATAGGGTCAGTTAACTTATGACAAAGGAATCAAGAACATACAATGGGGAAACGATGATCTCTTCAACAAATGGTGTTGGGAAAACTGGACAGTCACATGCAAAAGAATGAAACTGGACTGCTATCTTATGCCATACACAAAAATGAATTAAAAATGGATTAAAGACTTGAATGTATGACCTAAAACCATAAAACTCCTGGAATAAAACATAGGCAGTAAGCTCCTTCACAACAGTGTTGGTAATGATGTTCTAAATTTGATACCAAAAGTAAAGGCAGCAAAATGGGGCACCTGGGTGGTTCAGTTGGTTTCTCTTGGTTTCAGCTCAGATCACGATCTCATGGGTCATGGGATCAGGCCCTGCATCAGGCTTTATGCTTAGCAGGGAGTCTGCTTGGGGATTCTCTCCCTCTGCCCCTCCTCCTACTTGTGTGTGCACATGTGCATGCTCTCTCTCTCTTTCTCAATTTAAAAAAAATTTAAAAAAGCAAAGGCAGCAAAAGCAAAAATAAACCAGTAGGAGTACATCAAACTAAAAAGCTACTGCATGCCAAAGGAAACCATCAACAAAATGAAAAGGCAACCTACCAAATAGGAGAAAATATTTGCAAATCATATATTTGATAAGAGGTTAATATTTAAAATATGCAAAGAACTCATACAATTTAATGGCAAAAATACAAACCAATCCAACTTAAAAATGGCAGAGAATCTGAATAGACATTTTTCCAAAGAAGACATACAGATGGCCAACAGGAACATCAAAAGGTGCTCAACATCACTAGTCATCAGGGAAATGCAAATCAAAACTACAATGAGATATCACCTCACCCCTGTTAGAATGGCTGTCATCAAAAAGACAAGAAATAACAAGCGTTGGTGAGGATGTGGAGAAAAGGAAACCCTTGTGCACACTGGTGGGAATGTAAATTAGTGTAACCATTATGGAAAAATAAATATGGAGGTTCCTCAAAAAATTGAAAATAGAACTACCCTGTGATCCAGCAATTCCACTTCTGGGTATTTATCTTAAGAAATCAAAAACACTAATTCAAAAAGATATATGCACCCCATGTTCACTGAACCATTATTTACAAGCCAAGACATGGAAACAACCTAAGTGTCTATTGGAGGATGAACGGATAAAGAAAATGTGGTCTCTCTCTCTCTCTCTCTACACACACACACACACACACACACACACACACACACACACACAAATGGAATATTATTCAGCCATAAAAAAGAATGAAATCTTGCCATTTGTGACAACATGGATGGACCTTGAAGGCATTGTGCTAAGTGAAGTCTGACAGAAAAAAAGATAAATGCCATATGATTTCACTTATATGTTATATCTTTTTTAAAAGATTTTATTTATTTATTTATTTAACAGACAGAGGGAGACACTGAGAGAGGGAACACAAGCAGGGAGAGTGGGAGAGGGAGAAGCAGGCTTCCCGCTGAGCAGGGAGCCCGATGCGGGCCTCGATCCCAGGACCCTGGGATCATGACCTGAGCCAAAGGCAGCCGCTCAACGACCGAGCCACCCAGGTGCCCCTATATGTTATATCTTAAAAAAAAAAGAAAGCAAAATAAGCAATCAAATGAGCTCATGGATATAGAGAACAGACTGGTGGTTGCCTGAGGTGGGGGGGGGGGGTAGTGAAATGGGTGAAAGGTGTCAAAAAGCACAAATTTATAGTTATAAAATGAGTAAGTCATGGGGATGCAATGGATAGCATGGTAACTATCAATAATACTGTATTGCACGTTTGAAAGTAGTTAGGAGAGTAGATCTTGAAAGTTCTGAGCACAAAGAAAAAAATAGTAACTATGTATGGTAATTGATGTTAACTGGACTCATTGCAGTGGTCATTTTGCAATATATACAAATATTGAACTATTACATTGCATACCTGAAAGAAAAATGCAACAACTCTTGTTGAAAAGTCAAGACTCTGGGCCCAAAGAATGAGTCCTGTGTCAAACTTTTCCTGCCTAGCAGGGAACCTGATCCAGCATAGGGCTTATGGTCTGGGGGATAAGACTTGGAGGAGAAAATCCAGGGTAACTTTTTTTTTTTTTCTTAACTGAAAACTGCAGTCTTTGTGGCCCATATTGAGAAAGCAAAGTCTCTGAGGTCCTCTGATTGGCTTGCATCATGTGGGTTAACCCGTTGGGCCATGTGTAAGTGTTGACCTATTTTTAGTGGGTTTTCCAAGGAGCGGTCTTTGCTGTATGGCTGATTTGGGAAGGTGGTACTTTAAATGTTCTCACTATACACTTGTGACTCCTGCCTTAGAATGAGAGTGATCAAGAGTCCCTTTATTACAAGCCAGGCCTGTGCCACTGTCAACAGGCTAAGCAGCCTTACCAGGATTCGTCCCTGCCCTAAGCGTATTCCTTCCCAAGATACTTCTTTTCAGCTGTGTACACCCACCTCTGCCTGTCTCCACAACTCTTGGTAAATTTACTGGGTGATGAAGACTGTTCCAGAGTCTTCTTCACTACGAGAGATATACCAAGAAATCCTGTTGGAAAGGAAGAGCGCAGTAAAGTAGAGAATGGTTGTGTTGACACCAGGATCACTATGCTGGGCTACACACATATCACCCTGACATGGGAATTAGTTTTCTTTATTTTGTATGCAGATCCTTTCAACTCCAGTCCTTCCAGTCTCCTCAGGCATAGGTAGCAGGAACAAATTTCATAGTTACAAACATTAAGTGTGCAAATTGTAGCATTTCATAATTTACTAAAATTACAGTTATTTTTTTTTATCTCAAACCTCTACTACAGCTAGTGGCAGCAACTTAATATTAGACATTCAGAGTAACCGAATCATTTCAATATTTTTAAGCCAATTTAGAGTTTTGTCCCTTCTTTTCCCTCTCCCTGAAATGGCAGCTAGGTTGTAGAAATGGAGGGGGGGATGGGTGACAAAGCTTTTACACATGAAGTGGGGTTGGCATTTTTATCTGCGGCCATCTCCTGTCATCCATGGTCTTTGGCTGGTGTGTAAAGCATTTGCTCTGATCTTGAGCACTAGCTTTAAACCCTGCTTTATCCACAGAGATGTCTGTTCTCCTGGGTTCTGATTCTTAATCTGAGTTTTCCACACCTGTCAGGTCTAATGGCTGGCTGACATGCATGTGTGGCTCTCTCTCTCTCTCCAGCCCCATTACATCCATTCCTTTGGGAGGAAGGACTTAGGAAGCATTTACATGTATTTTCATGCTTGCTACTCCAGAAAGCCAGGGAGCAGGGCCACCTTCTCGGGCCCTTTCCATCTAGGTCTGGCCTGGGATCATTTCTACTCTCCAGCTGACAGACCATTTTGACAGAGGTTCTTCCGCATGAGGACCACCAACCCTTCATCTCCATGATCTCCATTCAAAGAGATCATACTTGTCCTCCTCCAGTCGAACTTGTTTGGGATTTCTGTAATCCACCTCCCCACTATGACAAGGAATTTACGGTGATGAGGACACTGGACCTCTACTTAGGTTACAAAGGTAGGTTCCAGGGAAAATATAAGTTGGCAAAAAGGGTTACAGGATTTTTGTGCAAACTCATGGTTGCACAATGCAATTTTTTTTTCTTTCCTGATGGTTTTGCCATAGGGCAGGAGAAATAAATGGGAGTCAAAGGAGGTGATCCAAAAGCTACTGGGAGCAATAAGGAAATATAATATCTTCTCCGTGATAACTGTAAACAGGCAGTTAAAGACAGGGAAAGAGAAAACAGGAAAGGCCAAGAATTCTAAAGCCCCAAACTGTAAGAACTAAAAACATTGCTGCCTCTATCCGTATAGCAAATGGGATTCCGGTTCTTAAACTGTTCTAGGCTAAATGACAAATACAAATTTTACTTTAACTTGGAAAAAGAATAGAAACTAAATTAAGCAGCAATGAAAAAGGTTAAAAGTTAAGCAGAAGGGGCACCTAGGTGGCTCAGTGGGTTAAGTGTCCAGCTCTTGATTGTGGCTCAGGTCATGGTCTCAGGGTTGTGAGATCAAGCCCCACATCAGGCTCCACACTGGGCCTTAGGATTCTCTCTCTCCTTTTCCCTCTGCCCCTCCTACCTCCCTCACTAAAAAAAAAAAAAAAAAAAAAAGTTAATCAGAAAAATTGCTCCGAGGGGTGCCTGGGTGGCTCAGTTGGTTAAGCGTCTGCCTTCAGCTCAGGTCATGATCCCGGGGTCCTGGGATCAAGCTCCTCATCGGGCTCCCTGCTGAGCAGGAGAGCTTCTTCTCCCTCTTCCTCTGCCTGCTTCCCCCCTTGCTTGTGCTCTCTCTCTCTCTCTGTCAAATAAATCAATAAAATCTTTAAAAAAAGAAAAATGGCTCCCAGAATTTCACATTTCTGTAATGATGTTCTATAGTTTGTTGTGACATTTAAGCACCTTATTTTATATGTTGATAGAATTACATTTTTGTTTTTTTGGTTTTTTTATTAAGATTTTATTTATTTGACAGAGACAGAGACAGTGAGAGAGGGAACACAAGCAGGGGGAGTGGGAGAGGGAGAAGCAGACTCCCCGCCGAGCAGGGAGCCCGATGCGGGGCTCGATCCCATGACCCTGGGATCATGACCTGAGCCGAAAGCAGACGCTTAACGACTGAGCCACCCAGGCACCCCGGAATTATATTTTTGATAGAAAAAAATTATTCATGTGTGAATTTAGCACACCAATTTTTTAAAGTTTACCTATTCATATTAGGGGATGGAAAACTATGACCAAAAGAGGACAAATGTGGCCCACCACCTGCTTTTGTAAATAAAGTGTTAATGGAACACGGTCACATCAATTTGTTTACATATTGTCTATGACAGAGCTGAGTAGTTGCAATAAACTGTATGACCCACAAAGTCTGAAATATTTACCGTCTGGCCCTTTACAGAAATACTTTGTTGGCTCCTGCTTTACATGAGGAGGCCACAATCCAGGCATCATCATCCACCTGGTGGCAAATTACATGAATTACTGGCATAGTGTTTATGAGAATTAAAAAAGTTCTGCAGCACTGGTCTAATAAAATCACACTTGACATTGACAGGAAATACAATTTGTTAGAGAGGAAACATTCATCTCTTTTCTCCTTACTGCAAATGAAATACCCTAATTAATAAGAGCATATCTTAGTTTCCTTTTCCTTAGCTGATTATATTGAAAAAAATAAATCTTTAAAAATTATCAAAGTGAGCTAGCGCGGTGATGGGTATTAAGGAGGGCACATATTGCATGGAGCACTGGGTGTTATACGCAAACAATGAATCACGGAACACTACATCAAAAGCTAACGAAGTACTGTATGGTGACTAACATAACATAATAAAAAAAATTATCAAAGTGAGACATAAAAAATAGTTAAATCCACATTTCTCTTAGTGAGGACTTGCTCTGAGCACCAACCCTACTTGTGATTGTTACCATTTTCTTTGAATTTTCCCATTGCTGACATTAGCATGGCCTGGTATGAATAGTTTATATCTAAAATTTTAATCTTTTCCTTCCTGACAAAGAATATATTATGCTATTATTTGATACTGTGCCTATCATACCTAAACCAGTGGTTCTCAACCCTGACTGCACATTAAAATCATTTGCAGAGTTTTCTCAAAGTGGCAAAGCCCCAGCACCACCCACAGTAATAAAATGAAAATTGATCAGTGAGGAGACCTAGGCATCCATAAAATACTCCCCAGCTGATTTTAATGTATAGCCAGAGATGAGAACCAGAGACCTAAACATAACTAATCTGTGCTCATGAAGTGCATTTCATGAGTTAGACTATAACCTTCAGCATTTCCCAGAAAAAGCACAACAACATCAAAATGGCAACTCACAGAATCATTTTCTAATGCTCCCAATGGCAAACTACATGGGTATTCAGACACACTAATATGAAAATATAAATGCCTAGGAAAAGAATGGAGGATATTATCAATTAGTAGTGAAAATGAGAAAAACATTTCCGTGAATAAATAACTTTCTTGGAAAATGGAGGCAGGCATGGTCGTGTGGTTCCATCTAATATTTGTGAATATTAAAAGGAAAAAAAAAAGCCCAACTTCAAGGAGCGGCTTTTGTTTTGTACGTTAATTGCAGACATGGCTTGGACACAGCCCGGTTGTAGGCCCTCCTTCCCCAAGTGCTTCTCAATCTCCTTGGGCACTTCAGGCAGTCATCAGATAACCATCTCCAGCTTTTCTGTCAGCTGTGGTTGTAGAAACAGGGACTTATCTGCTCTGATTCAAGAGCTCTTGAAACCCCTCGTGCCATGGGTACCTGAAGCTCTCCTTTACACATTTTCCTTTCCTATCTTTGCACTTCAGTGGTTCCGTTCCACAGCTTCTCGATGTCTTTCTTTACCCAGGCCTCATTCAGATTCACTTGGAGGTTCTTGCTGTCAGCCTCTTGGCTTGCTTATTTCTCTAGCTCTTCTCCCTTCTGCTCATTCTGACATGCTTTACCTCATCTCAAAGCGGTAAATTGTCTTCTTCAGACATTTCAGACAGATCAGAGTTTAGGTTTCTTTTTTTTTTTCATTCTCAAACTAACACTTTTCTATCGTATATATACTTGATTGTATTTTTCAACTTTTCTCTAAGTAAGCCCCATGCTCATCTTCAATCTATAGGACTCTGTCTTGTAATTGATAGTGACATCTGGGCAAGAAACATCTTAATTGCTTTCTATTATTTGCATAAATCTTCCATAAAATACAAAATGGGTTTTTAACCTTACTAATGAATAAACATGTTAGCCCATACAGGTGAAGTGTTAATTGCTTTTCTCAGTTAACATTTTGAATGACAGCCCAATACAGGTGAGCTGTCAAATTTGGGCGTGTCTCTGAAATTTGGCTTCTTTACCCATTCAATCCCTCATTTTCCAAATGATCTAACTTGTCACAACAGCAGTTTTGAGAATTTTCATTCTTAAGGACAGAATATTTTTCCACAGAGTTCAGTTAAATTTATTCAAGAATTTTAATAAATCAAATATATATCTTTGCTCATTCAATCCAGCATAGACAGATCTTAAAGCCTTGGTTAATGGCTCAGGAGTTGCTAAAGGGCTTCACAGTATTCACCTGTATCTTTTTACAGCAGAAATTTTACACACACACACACACACACACACACACACAAACCATATATAAATTTCAAGTGCCTGCTAATTACATAATTTGACTTTGAAGTATTCTTTACTGCATCTGTTTAAGATGATATCAAACTAATTAATAATCTCAGGACACACACAAACTGATAGCAGAGGAAAGCAACCCAAAGCATAATGATGGATAAATGAGTTTCTGAAAGATCATCTACAAAGTAGGTTAGTTATGTACAGATAATGGAAAGTTGAAGGTGAGCTGTTAAGCTTTCTTGTATAGAACATACGAAAAACATGATTCCTGCCATTACCATTATAACTGTAGAACCTTAGGGTTGGAAATAGAACATTTACACCCACATGTTTATTTGCCAGAACCGTGTACATTACTCCAAGTACAATGTGCCTACATCTCTCATCTCACATATTTTAGTGGTCATGTTGCATCACACTGTATTTGAAGTAAACCAAAATGCATTAAATGTTTGTTCATTTGTACTTCCCCTAAGTTATTTTTTGCCCATCTTCTTTTTGTGCAGTTGTCTGTTAGTTCCCTGGTGTAATTTCCCTTTATTCCTAACACTCATCAGTATTAACCTGTAGGGGGAGCTCTTCTACCCTCTACCCTTGCTACTGAACATGTGGTCTGGAGACCCACAGCATCCCCACCAACTGGGCACTTGGGAGAAATGCAGAACACGTGGTCCCACCCCAGTCAACAGAATCAGGATTTCCATTTTAGTAAGATCCACAGCTGACTGATTTTCATACTAAAGTTGGAGAAACGGGTTGTCTGGCTGGCTCAGTCAGTGGAGCGTGTGACTCTTGATCTCTGGTTGTGAGTACGAGCCCCACATTGGGTATAGGATTGCTTAAAAAGAAAATCTTAAAAAAAAAATAAAGTTGGAGAAATGCTGCCAGCTATATTCCACCTTTTCTCTAGTTCTTTCAACATTCCAGCAAGGAAAGTCAACTTAAGAGTCATAGCATTTGATTGGCTATTCCTTTAGTAATTAAAATTCTTCAACTGGAAGAGTAAAATAACTAGAGAGTAACATCCCCCGTGATAATAATCTCTTTTTGGATGAACTTCCTCCAATGGTACAGGAGGCAAGATAGCTATGTGATAACTAGATTCTGAGTTTCAGGCATAGTCCTTTCATTATCTTACTGTATAATTTCAGGCAGGGGCACTTTGCTGGGTTCCTGTGACACACAAAAAACGAAATGAAGAGATGTAGTTTATGAAGTAAATTTAAGTTGAGATACAGTATAGCACAGTAGTGAAGAGCATGACCTTTGAAGAACGACTCATGGACTTAAAATCTGGCTCCATTATTCATTTGCTTTGTGACTTTTGGCAAAATGCTTAACCTTCTACATGTATTGGGGAAGCTATTAATAATACCTATTTCATGGGTGTGTTATAAGAATAAAGGAGTTGATGTATAAAATGCATAGAAACAGTGCCTAGCACATGATAATTACTTAAAAAGGAAATTACTATTATTGGGCATCAGAAAACCTCTGTTTCTAAGAGTGTAAATAAAAACTATAAAAATACTCTTAGGAAACCTCTATGTTCACCTGGAAGCCAGGTGCTCCCAGGAACTGGAAGGTTGATAGGCAGCCCTTTTAAAAATTAAGATATTAGGGCAATTCCCAAGATGTAACAGCAGAGATCCTATGGGTAAAATCACAAACTACTTATGATGCCAAGTGATTAGAGATAAGATATTAAATCAAGGGTTTGGAAACTATGATTTAGATCTTATCAGAGTGCACTGTCAACTGCCTACTACCACACGGTTAAGATTAAGTTTACAATATATTTACCTCCATAAAGAATGGGTTAGTTTTGTTCTACCACAAGATCACCAACCATAGTCTAAACCCCAAGCAACCATCTTGAAAGTGTGCATTAAGGTTCACAACTGCGGCATGAGAACATTTCCACTCCCATTACTGAAAATGTTAACAGAGAGTGCATGCCTTAGCACTTGTGTGCCATGTGTCAATCACAACCATTTCAGTGCTGTATTCTCAGATTCTTGTGCCCTGCCAACAATGTGGTTTCTTATAACTCAATCAAATTTACAATTATACCAAAAGTAATAAAACACCTAGGAATAAACTTAACCAAGGAGGCAAAAGACCTGTACTCTGAAAACTATAAAACACCGATGAAAGAAACTGAAGACAACACAAATGGAGAGATAGTCCATGCTTATGGATTAGAAGAACAAATACGGTTAAAATGTCCATACTACAGAAAGCAATGTACAGATTCAACACAATCCCTATCAAAATACCAACAGCATTTTTCACAGAACTAGAACAAAGAATCCTAAAATTGGTATGGAACCAAAAAAGACTCCAAATAGCCAAAGCAATCTTCAAAGAGAAAAACAAAGCTGGAGGTATCACAGTTCCAGATTTAAAGTTATACTATAAATCTGTAGTCATCCAAATAGCATGGTACTGGCAAAAAAAAAAAAAAAAAAATACACACGTAGATCAATGGAACAGGACAGAAAGCCCAGAAACAAACCTATGATTATATGATCAATTAATCTTCCACAAGAGAGGCAAGAATATGCATTGGGAAATAGGTAGTCTCTTCAACAAATGGTGTTGGGAAAACTAGACAGCTACCTACAAAAGAATGAAGCTGGACCACTTTCTTACACCATACACAAAAATAAACTCAAAATGGATTAAAGACCTAAATGTGAGACCTGAAACCATAAAAATGCTAGAAGAGAGCACAGGCAGTAATGTCTCTGACAATGGCTATAGCAATATTTTTAAAAGGAAAAATGAACTATTGGGACTGCATCAAAATAAAAAGCTTCTGCACAGTGAAGGAAACAATCAACAAAAGCAAAAGAAAACCTACTGAATGGGACAAGATATTTGCAAATGACATATCCTACAAAGGGTTAGTATCCAAAATACATAAAGAACTCAACAACCCCCAAAACAAATAATCCAATTAAAAAATGGGCAGAAGACATGAGCAGACATTTCTCCAAAGAAGACATACACATGGTCAACAGACATATGAAAAGTTGTTCAACATAACTCATAATCAGGAAAATACCAATCAAAACTACAATGAGCTACCACCTCACACCTGTCAGAATGGCTAAAATCAAAAGCACAACAAAAAACATGTGTGGGCGAGGATGTAGAGAAAAAGGAACCCTCATACACTGTTGTAGGAAGGCAAACTGGTGCAGCCACTGTGGAAAACAGTATGGAGATTCCTCAAAAAGTTAAAAATAGAACTATCCTACCACCTAGTAATCACACTACTGGGTATTTACCCAAAGGATACAAAAACACTAATTTGAAAAGGCATATGCACCCCTATGTTTACTGCAGCACTATTTACAATAGCCAATTATGGAAGCAGCCCAAATTACCAATGATATATAAATGGATAAAGAAGATGTAGTGTATACACACACACACACACACACACACACACACACACACACACAATGGATTATTATTCAGCCATAAAAAAGAATGAAATCTTGCCATATGCAACTACATGGATGAGCTAGAGAGTATAATGCTAATGGAAATAAGTCAGTCAAAGAAAGACAGACACCATATGATTTCACTCATATGTGGAATTTAAAAAGCAAAACAAATGAACAGAGAGAGAGAGAGAGAAACCAAAAAACAGACTCTTAACTATAGAGAACTGGTGATTACCAGAGGGGAGGTGGGTAGGAGGATGGGTGAAATGGGTGAAGGGGATTAAGAGTATACTTATGATGAGCACTGAGTCATGTATAGCAGTGTTGAATCACCATATTGTACATCTGAAACTAATACAACACTGTATGTTAACTACACTGGAATTAAAAAACTAAATAAAAATGAAAACAAAACCGATAAAGCAAGGGGGAAAAACATTTAGAAGAGAAAATGCATTTGCCCTGCTGCCCTGAGCTCTCCATCATCCAGAATTTAACTCTGTATTCATCCTCCTATGGGGTAGCAGCAACTTATTCCTGAGGAAAGACCACCTACCTACCAAAGCTACAAAACCTGATCCATTTGCAGGGCTGAGGGTATCCGTTTTCATAAAGAATGACCGGCTCTTCTCAATTTACATTGCAGTTTTAACAATCAACTCAACTCTTTGAGTACAACGTTAAACAGACTATTTTGTGAATCCATCCCCACCCCAAAACCTAAAGCCATAAGAAAACAATAAAAACAACAAAAATCTAAATCCATACTATTAAAAGTATCTTTTTAGTGATGTTCTAGCAAAAATAGTTCTTTAGTGACATAGTTTCCAACAACCTAGAGGTATAACCCACAGGTATCCACAATCCTCATGAAGTCTCCCAAAGAAGTTAACTTTATTTCCTTTGTCTGCTCATAAGGGAGCTCAGTGTGGGCTCCCCATTCTCAGTTACCTGTTCCCTGCTCAGTTTACTTCTCCATTTTGGGACACCATTTGTTAATTTAAATGAATCAAGGACTCTCTAAACTCTTCGTTTTGACAGAAAAGCGACAGAATCATGTTGGGGTGGACACTGTGTAGCCCCAGCTGCAGAGGTGCTGTCAGAATGGAGCCTTCCACTCTCAGCCCGTTCGGGACTGCCTCACTTTCAGAGAGATGCCTCACTCGAGACCATACCCCTTCTCACAGTAGCAACGGCGTTCTGGTAAATGCTTAAGAACTGGCTTTCCCATAAAACAAACAAACAAACAAACAAACAAACCCTGATTCGTAACCTTGGCTGATGGTTTCTGATTGGCATGATGTAAACATTCCCTCCATTGCTGATTTCAAGCTACCCATGTGACTGACTTCACAGAATCCAGAATTGGGAATGCATACAATCAGCTCACAGAAACCAGGATGAGCTAGCTCCAGCACACCACTACATAGTGGCCCAGATCCAAATACTGATCCTGTGAGCACACAAAGGTCTGGCTAACTCAGGACAACTCAGAAGGGACTTCCCTGGGGTTGGTTGGGGCTCTTGTTAGGTTATCATCATAGCTCAACCTTTCTATCCACCCAATTCTGCTTCCTTGCCCCCACACCCTCTTCTACGAGGACTGGTCCTAAAGACACTCCTTACTAGGCATCCTGCATCTTAAATTCTCTTTCCCAGGGAACCCAACCTGCAACAGCCATTTTTTCTTTCATCTCCATGGGTGCTGCCATAAATTCCCTTCTGTTCTGAAGAAGAAACTAAACATGCTTTTATACTTTTTGTAAAATGGATAATCTAATTTACACATTAATGGCAGGGTATTAGATTTGTAAACAAGACAATTAGAATTGCAATTACAAATTTTTTTCATCTAACAGAAACCTTTATAGGACACAGAAACATTCTCTTAAGTCTAAGTGTCTTTTGAGACTCCTGAGTCAGAAATAACACTTACAGATTACTTTTAAAATGCAAACTACCGTCTGCCTCTCTGCAACTGCAGAACAATTTTCTTCTTCCTGTTGTGATAGAATTTATTTCACAAGCAGTTAGAAGGGCTTGCTATGTCAAGGCTGACCACTGGAATTACATGAACTAACATCATGGAGGAAAACATCAGGCTGGAGTAGCCCAAAACTTTTAATATGAGAAAAAAAAGGGTAGGGGCGCCTGGGTGGCTCAGTTGGTTAAGCGACTGCCTTCGGCTCAGGTCATGATCCTGGAGTCCCGGGATCGAGTCCTGCATCGGGCTCCCTGCTCGGCAGGGAGTCTGCTTCTCCCTCTGACCCTCCCCACTCTCATGTGCTCTCTCTCATTCTCTCTCTCTCAAATAAATAAATAAAATCTTTAAAAAAAAAAAGAAAAGAAAAGAAAAAAAGGGTAGAAAAAGAATTTTACCGAATGGTTTGTGGCGCATGTAATGCTATACACCTATGCTTTGACACTGTGCACAAGGCTCTTTGGGGCCTGGGTGCCAGTTCCTGCCACGTCTCTGTCACCTATGAGAGCACAGATCACTCCACTCACAGGAAACGTGTTGAGATTGTCAGAGATTCTCTCCACCTAGGCATACCCTGTAGCCACCTATACTTCCGTGCCACTCTTGAGCACACACATGTCCTTCTGGAAACTGTGTCGCTGTGGTCTCATAACACTAAACACACTCTGCATCTGCACAGACAGCACACTGTTACTTTTATCACGGTGGTTTGCTGCCGCACTAGGACCCGTGAGGCCCATGGACTCCCAGATTCGTGGACTCCCTTAGATTTGTTCACAATCCCGCTCATCCTCTACTCCACTCAATCACACTATTATAAATGAGGCCATTGGCAGAACTTGAGGACATAAAATGGCATAAGAGAAAGCAAGTTAAGGATATAAATAAAATCAATGCACAGAAATCAGCGGCATTTCTATACACCAACAACAAGACAGAAGAAAGAGAAATTAAGGAGTCGATCCCATTTACAATTGTACCCAAAACCATAAGATACCTAGGAATAAATCTAACCAAAGAGGCGAAGAATCTATACTCAGAAAACCATAAAATACTCATGAGAGAAACTGAGGAAGACACAAAGAAATGGAAAAACGTTCCATGCTCATGGATTGGAAGAACAAATATTGTGAAGATGTCTATGCTACCTAGAGCAATCTACACATTCAATGCAATCCCCATCAAAATACCAGCAACTTTTCTCAAAGAAATGGAACAAATAATCCTAAAATTTGTATGGAACCAGAAAAGACCCCGAATAGCCAGAGGAATGTTGAAAAAGAAAAGCAAAGCTGGTGGCATCACAATTCCGGACTTCCAGCTCTATTATAAAGCTGTCATCATCAAGGCAGTATGGTACTGGCACAAAAACAGACACATAGATCAATGGAACAGAATAGAGAGCCCAGAAATGGACTCTCAACTCTACGGTCAACTAATCTTCGACAAAGCAGGAAAGAATATCCAATGGAAAAAAGACAGTCTCTTCAACAAATGGTGTTGGGAAAATTGGACAGCCACATGCAGAAGAATGAAACTGGACCATTTCCTTACACCACACACAAAAATAGACTCAAAATGGATGAAAGACCTAAATGTGAGACAGGAGTCCATCAAAATCCTTGAGGAGAACACGGGTAACAACCTCTTTGACCTCAGCTGCAGCAATTTCTTCCTAGAAACATCACCAAAGGCAAGGCAAGCTAGGGCAAAAATGAACTATTGGGACTTCATCAAGATAAAAAGCTTTTGCACAGCAAAGGAAACAGTCAACAAAACCAAAAGACAACCGACAGAATGGGAGAAGATATTTGCAAATGACATATCAGATAAAGGGCTGGTATCCAAACTCTATAAAGAACTTATCAAATTCAACACCCAAAGAACAAAGAATCCAATCAAGAAATGGGCAGAAGACATGAACATACATTTCAGCAAAGAAGACATCCAGATGGCCAAAAGACACATGAAAAAGTGCTCACCAAACCTTGGAATCAGGGAGATCCAAATCAAAACCTCAATGAGATACCACCTCACACCAGTCAAAATGGCTAAAATTAACAAGTCAGGAAACAACAGATGTTGGCAAGGATATGGAGAAAGGGGAACCCTCCTACACTGCTGGTGGGAATGCAAGCTGGTGCAGCCACTCTGGAAATCAGTATGGAGTTTCCTCAAAAAGTTGAAAATAGAGCTATTCTAAGACCCAGCAATTGCACTACTGGGTATTTACCCCAAAGATGCAAATGTAGTGATCCAAAGGGGCACATGCACCCCAATGTTTATAGCAGCAATGTCCACAATAGCCAAAGTATGGAAAGAGCCAAGATGTCCACCAGCAGATGAATGGATAAAGAAGATGTGATACACACACACACACACACACACACACACACACAATGGAATATTATGCAGCCATCAGAAAATGAAATCTTGCCATTTGCAATGATGTGGATGGAACTAGAGGGTATTATGCTAAGCGAAATAAGTCCATCAGAGAAAGACAATTATCATATGATCTCACTGATATGTGGAATTTGAGAAACAAGGCAGAGGATCATAGGGGAAGGGAGGGAAAAACGAAACAAGACGAAACCAGAGAGGGAGACAAACCGTAAGAGAGTCTTAATCTCAGGAAACAAACTGAGGGTTGCTGGAGTGGAGGGAGGTGGCTGGGTGATGGAGGAGGGATGGGGCGGCTGGGTGATGGACATTGGGGAGGGTATGTGCTATGGTGAGTGCTGTGAATTATGTAAGACTGATGAATTATAGACCTGTACCCCTGAAACAAATAATACATTATATGTTAATAAAAAAAAGAGAGAAAGCAAGCTGGAGGACTAGTTGAGCTCAGAGGGTGCCTGTGTTGAGATGCATTAAATAAAACAACCGTGAGTTACCCCCTAAAATCTTGTTCATAATGGCTGTGAATATCTGTAGGGGACTCAATAGGTGTTGTATATCACCCATGGGGACTGTCCTCCAGAAACTAATGTCCTCAAGGGACATATCAGATATATGGGGACACTCAGGTACACAAAATAACACTGTTATTTACTCTGTCCCAATGAGTGTGTGCGTGTAAGAAATGTGCTTAAGACTCAGGTTAAATAATTGGAGTGGGGGCAGCAGGAGACATGTGTGATAACATTTCAGACTGTTGGACTGAGTGCAGTACCTTTCCCCGCAGCTCCAAACTTCACCGCCACCTTCTCCACGATTCCCCAGCGAGTGGCTATTCATGCCCTTGGTGAAGATGAACTCCACTCTGTTTGTGCTTCTCTAAGACAGGTGCATTCCTATCTTACACAATATTTAAGAATTTACTCTCTTTTGTCCTTACTCAATGATCAGTTTCCAAGGGCAGGATTCATATATGATTCTGTATGTCTCAATCCCCTCACCTGGTATCTTGCCCCTTATATGTAATCAATGTCCATCTTTGAAGACATGAAGCAATGACAGCAGTACTTTGGGTCTAATCATAATGCAGCTTTCAGGAAGAGCATGCAGAAGGGATCTCATAACTAGAGTCAAAGCACTTTTCCACTGTGAGACTGAGGCCCTGGAGTGCGAAGACTCATCACTGCTTTAAGGTGGAACTGTCCATTAGAAATGAACCAGGCAAACAGTGAAGTCCTGTGTCCATCTGAGTTCTAAATATTTGACATGTGCTAATTTATTGACCTAGTTAGCAGCGATGGAAAACTAAAAGAAGTACGTGCAAATATATATATGTTGATAAAGAATGCATTTAATGTCATGAGTATCCATTTTCAGAAAGGAAAAAGGGAGGCTCACTTAACAGTGGCAACAGTCACCATGTGGCCATCTGTTCTGAGCACCTGCAATGTGCTAGACAACTTATAGCCTAGTTCATTAACTCTCAAGAAAAAGTTATAATAATCATAGTTCATCTAGTAATACAAACATCCCATTGTAGACAAGATGGCCTGGGTTTATGAGACAAGAGTTTGCCAAGAGAAAGGGAGTCTGAATTACTAATGCAATCCTCTCTTACTGCCCTCGCTCGAGACTGGTGTTTGCCTAGAACAAGCCTGCCTTGTGGGGCGAAGGGATCACACCATGCTTAGGGGCTGCAATATGATCCCTACAGAAACTCTCCACTTCCTACAAGCAGGACACCACCTCGGGTAAGGGGCCTAAGTCGATTCTACAGCAAGAAATTAGACACAGCAGGGCTGTGTGTGGATAACTGAGAAATAGGAAGATATAACAATACAGATGCTCATAATTTATTTAGATCAAAACTAATAAATTGATGTGCATTCAGCTTACAAACCTGAGCATATCCACAGCAATACGACAGCTAAGAGCAAGGGTAACAATACTCCTAGGTACAACTAATGTACTTGTTATTAACTCTTTTAATAGCACTTTTCTAGTCATCCTTTATTTTTATTCCTCGCATGGTTGGCCTCCAGTTTGTTTCTGCCCAGGTTTGGCCCACTGCTCCTGCTTATATTGTGCTGCTTTCTGCAATGTTAGCTATTATCACCGATTTCACACAGTTCCGCGACTCATTTCCTTGATACTGAAGCAGTTCTTCATTTTTTTCTCCTTTGCCAATTTTGTCCCCTAATATCAAAAATATTTTGGAGGTTTCCTGACTTGAGGTCTCTTGCTCTAATAGCCGCGGGCAGGTGATCGTGACACAAATAATGTGTTGAGTCACTGCGGAGGTTCACAGAGGCCTTTAACACATGTTAATCTCCCCTCCCACACCCTAATTTTCCTGTTATATAAGTTACCGTTCTTACAGTATCTGGCCCTGGCTAATCTCACCTCACTCCTTACGAACAAAATTCTTCAGGTGAACACATCATTCCCGCTGTACCGGTTGTACCCATCCAACAGAGCAAGACCTAACACCGACAGGTTGGCTGTGTAGTTACATCATTTCCGCAACGCTCAACAGTCCATACGTCATTTTCCCACGCACTGTTCATTACCCCCTAACAAGCCCCCGAGGAAGGCAATAATGGTAAAGGAAACTGAGGCACAAAGACATTAATGGCTTGCTTGAAGTCACCCATCCAATTAGAGGAAGAGCTGGAATATGCTACTTTCCTGTTTCTGAGTTGCTCTTTCCACTAGAGGAATGTTTCTCAAGGAAATGCTCGCAAACAATCCTTTGAAAATTAAAAGACATGTAATACATACAAAATCGGCTAACTTACCAAGTCTATACTGAGCATGGGGGTCCCTGTTCTCAGCTGGAGAGACTCCATTCCACAAAAGACCACAGTATGGCATTTAGCGTAAACCTAGTTTTAAAAAACAATACATCTAAATACTTCTCAGTCAGAAACAGCCAGGCAACAGCCCACTTGACCCAAAGCCAATTTCAAGAGCCAATTTTTCCCAAACCACAGCAAGGCAGGACAGAGCAGCCATAATTATTTCTATGAGATAATCCTCCCCCCTCAGGTCTGCTAAGGTGCAAGTGAATGCACTTAATTGCTCAGCTGTGTATTTGCTTGAATGTAATCAACCACTTACTGGGAGTTGCTGTCTAACTATTAGGATATTGGCACAAGAAAAGCTAAATAAATTAGAGTGAGTTCACTCTTTATAAAGCTGCCCTTGGAAAGAAAGTGTCTTCCATGTTCAGAGCCAGGGGGAATTGGAAGGGAAAGGGGTTGGAAGTCAGGCTCCAGTCACAACAAAATGCTTACTCCTCACGGGTACCGCTCCTCCCTCTTAACACAGAGCATGGCCCAGAGTCGCTGACCTCTGGAGACTGCTCATCTGTCATTCTGGAGCAATGGCCAGGTGATCAGAGGGACCTATTACCCACGGAGCCAGTACCAGCGTGAAATGAGTTGTGCTTGATGAGCAAGGAGGACAAGAGGCTTGCTTTTATAGCATGAATAACATCTGTTCCTTCAAGCATGAACAGGACAACAAGGGGAGGAGATGGCCAGACAAGGCAGAAAAACAAATATCACGATGTTTAGTCTCCAGGGTAATTACGCTGATATCTGGGTGTTTATCTTTTGTCCACAGGGCCTCGTGCAGTACAGCCTGCCCACACTCTGCCCAAGGGCTGTAGCTGTGAGAAAAGCTTCAAGTCCATGGGTTGCTGCAGTGAAGGGTCCACAGATTCATTTAAAAACATAATAAAAGGGTAACTATGCTTTTCTCCCAAGAAGAGACCATTCTAACAAAAGACTGGTAGGGGAAGTTACCTCAGGTGACAGCTACCTTTAAAGGAAAGTCTCTACATGTGAAATGATGGGTCTTCTAAGATTAAAGGAGGTTTTAGTTTTAGATCTTGAAGTGACTCTGTAGCATTGTGAAGGCTCTACTAAATACAACTTTCTTTCACCTAGAGTCCCAGCCTCCAGTTCACCTCTACTTATCATATGCTATTCACTGCTCCAGAATGTAAAGAGCTGTTGTGCTGGCTCTTTGCTTGCTTGTTTGCTCCACTATTTACTGGCTTGTTCGGCTGGCTTGCTGGCATATTGGCATTTAGAATGAGATCTGTATTTAAAACTGCGTCATTTGTATGTATCATAATTTGTAGTAGAAAATACATCCTTTGCCCAACAATGTGCTGGTCCCCTTGGCTTTTTGTAATAAATTATATTCTTTCAAGCTTGGCCTTCAAAGCTCTCTACTCATGTGCTCATATCCTCATGTCTCCACTCCAATCAACTTATTTCCTGATGTGTTTTAGCCAAGAAGCTCACCTCTATGTTCCTTCCTGTTTTCCACCCTCAAGCAGCACCACATGCAATTTGTGGGGCCCAGTGAAAAATTAAAACATGGGAGATCTGATTCAGAAAGCAGGAAAAAAAGTGCCATTAAAGATACTAAAATATAAAGTTTCTCCTCTCTTCTGTGGTCTGTCTCTCAACTTGTCATGGTGTTTTTTAAATTTCCTGTTTAATATTATTCTAGGAAAAACAGAATTAAAAACTTTAATCATTAGCATGTATTTTACTATTCATCTTTATATAGAGCAATGCCAGTTTTATTCTTCTAGGGTTTTATTTAAATTCTAGTTAGTTAACATATAGTGTAATATTGGTTTCAGGAGTAGAATTTAGTGATTCATCACTTACATATAACACCAAGTGCTCATCCCAACAAGTGGCCTTCTTAATTCCCACCCCCCATTTAAACCACCTCCCTGCCCACCTCCCCTGCAGCAACCCTCAGTTTGTTCTTCATAGTTAAGAGTCTCTTATGGTTTGCTTCCCTGTCTTTTTTTCCCCTTGCCCTATTTTCCTCTGTTTTGTTTCTTAAATTCCACATATGAGTGAGATCATATGGTATTTGTCTTCCTCTGACTGACTTATTTCGCTTAGCATAATACACTCTAGCTCCACCCACATTGTTGCAAATGGTAAGGTTTCATTCTTTTTGATGGCCGAGTAATATTCCACTGTATGTAAATACCACATCTTCTTTATCCATTCATCCATAGATGGACATTTGGACTCTCCATAATTTGGCAATTGTTGATAATGGTGTAAACATCAGGATGCAAGTACCCCTTCAAATCAATATTTTTGTATCCTGTGGGTAAATACCTAGTAGTACAATTGCTGGGTCATACGGTAGTTCTATTTTTTAACTTTTTGAGGAACCTCCATACTGTTTTCCAGAGTGGAGTAACGACAGTTTTAAATGAAGATAAAGGAGCATTCATTTACAGAATCACCAAAATTACACAAGTCATTTTCATAGCTTGTACATTTTTTACCAGAACAGTGGAAATGCTGCACAAAACAACTCAACTGTTTTTGTTTCACTTCTTGATATGAACACATTTACCAATACTCTCTACCTCTGGCTTACTGATGAGTGAGGAAGGACTGAAAGGAAAAGGAACTATAGTTTGCCCTATCTTTCCCCTTTCTTCTATGTCATCATTTTCAGTGTATATGGTTGGCTAATACCACATACCAATACCACAGGAAGTGACTGAATAGGGAAGCAAGCTGAAGAAAGGATATGATAGGGTTCCTCTATTCCACGTTTCTTAGAACACACTTACCTTTTTTCTACATGTTCAAAATAAGTTTCTTTTCGGAACAGAAAGCATGATCTCTCCAGGATGGCGGCAGCCCCACTCCCCTGCTTACTCACTCGTACATTTAACACACTTATCATATACTTGTTTTGAAACTCACTGAACTCCATGCATGATGGGTCCACTGGAATTCTGTGTCTATGGGGGTATTTTGAATGCTATGTGTGAACAGAGGAGCAAGGAAGAGTAGATGCACATATTGCATGTCTCCCCAGGTTCACTTACAAAACACAAGTTTAAGGATAAAATTATTAAAAATTTCAAGACAGTGACAGCAAAGCACTAAACCAAGCATGGGACCCTTCTGAATGTAGGACTCAGTGTGACTAAACAGGCTGCCAGCCTATGAAGCCAGACCTGCCATTACGCCCATGATGCCATCTTCACATCAAAGTACCCAATTTTGGTCATCAAGGGAAAGTATTGACTGTTCAGTGAAAGCAAGGCAAATGAGATCAATGATAGGATGAGTTTAATGAGGGCAGGGACCTCACACAACCTCACACAGGTATAGTGCAAACATTCCATAAATTATTATTGAATAGGTAAAGAAATGACTATAGCTTGACAAAAAATTACAGAAACAAAGAAAAGAAGAAGAAAAAACACAGCTACTACAAGGAGTGGAATATTAAGAGCACTGATTCTGAAGTCAT
This sequence comes from Halichoerus grypus, assembly GCF_964656455.1. Lineage (NCBI taxonomy): Eukaryota > Metazoa > Chordata > Mammalia > Carnivora > Phocidae > Halichoerus > Halichoerus grypus. Next base: position 113,673,180 of record NC_135727.1, on the reverse strand, counting down.
TATTTCTTGGGTTCAAATCTCAGGTCTACCACATACCAGTTGTATCACCTTGGGTAAGATGCATAATTTCTCCTGGTCTCAGTTTATTCATTTGTAAAATGGAGACAGTGATGACAATACCTTCCCGCAAGGCTCTTATATTAAATGACTCAATGCATGTCAGGTGTCTAGAAGAGTGCTCTGCACCACATTACTGAAGTGTGAGGTAGTATTATTATTCATCAATGTCAAGTCACTGTGCCACATTTTTTCCAGAAGTTCTCATTTACTCCTAACAACAATGCTGAGAGCTTGGCATTTGTACATCCCTTTTACAGATGAGAAAAATGAGACTCACAGAAATGACACTTATCATGTGAAAACAGCCAGTAAGTGGGTATACAAGTGTTTAAATTCTGTCTATATCCTGAACCATATGTTGATACCACATTCTAAGGTAACCTTACTATGCTCCTCTTGTTTTTCCAAATGGCCCCATTTTTTTCCCATACAATCTATACCTTCTAATAGCATGCCTCAGTTTACTTAACAGGTGTGTTTCTGAGAAAAATGGCAAATAAATATTTGCTACTCTAACCACTTAAAATATGAAGCAAACTTCTTTTTGGAGTCAGAGAATGCTTTTGTAGATTAAATGATCACCTCACTAAAATTTTTAAATTACAACTATTTACCAGAATTTGCTGAAAAGGGAAATGACATCTACTAGTATAATGTCAAAGGAAAACCAAAGTTTTCCTGTTCATGTCCATCTCTTTGTTTCTTCAAAGAAACACTGCAAGGGAAACCAAGGACTCCTTCAGGTCACCAGGAAACAACACAGTAAGACCTAACTCTTTTATTCAAAAGAACATCAACTTAGGGATAACAAACTTGCAATCAAGATGGCTTTAAAAATCTGGCCAGTGAGACTCAACTTGACACATGTGAGAGATCCAGTCAGAGTCAAAGTCTCCCAAGGATGAGATCAGATATATACTATCCTTAATATACTGCTTGTTTTGTGGTGGTAAACATGAGAGTATTTTTAAAGTGTTTCAAAAATTCACTCCCAAACTTGATGCCCAAGTCCCATTTATTTCAACAATGTTCTTCATTGGGGTACTTTCCTTCCATGGGGATTTGGGTCTCAAGGTCTAACTTGACAATTGGAGAGCAACTTACTGACATGTTAAGGCAGACATTATTAAAAGAAGAAAGCAAGATACCAAACATGTCCAGTGTGATCTAATTTTGGTAAAAAGCAGCTACAGGTTTAAGTAGATATCAGTAGAACCTATTCTGGAAGGATATGCAATAAAAGGTTAATAGTGATAATCTGGGTTTTAGAAATAAAATGTCTTTGTTTTCTTTTATTGCTTATCCATATTCTCTAATTTTCTACGGTGCACGTATAGTGCTTTTGTAACGATATATATTATTCTTAAATAAAATATTTATTGGAAGGTATGCTGTAAACGTAGGAAGATATTAAAAAAAAAATCTAATACTATTTCTCTGTCTGATGGTGTCTTTCTAGCTCTCAATGCACATACCATTACCCCTTTCTCTTATTTGATACTCCTTTAGGTCCCTTGTCCCTGTAGGTGGCCCAGTAGTTACTGGGATCTGCTTTTGTGTCTCCCTAAATTTCTCTAGTGTATGGTTGATCCTGTCTCCCAGCCTGCTCTCACAGTTCCCACATTGGTTCTGCACACACTTAGTGCCTCAGCTTACCTGTCCCTGGGGCTCTGGACTTCCTCTCTGTTCCCACTGGCTCTGTCTGTTCCAGTTGGCATTGGTCTCGATAATATCTCTTTCTATTCTACAGCAGCCCTGGCTCAAGGCCTGGAGTGAAGTGTCTTTCTACATACATACACACACACACCATTCAATCACTTGTGGCAGAATAGGCAAATGCATAGAGACAGAAAGTAGACTGGTGGTTGCTGGGGGCTGGAGTGGGGGGTGGGGGGAAATCTGCTAATGGGGATGGGGTTTCTTTTTGGGGTGATGAAAATGTCCTAAAATTAAATTGTGATGACTGCCCAAATCTGTGAATATGCTAAAAACCACTTAATTGTATACTTTAAATGGGTGTATTGTATGGTATATTAAATATGTATCAATAAAGCAGTAAAACATCTCTGGCATTATTTTTTTTACAACAGATTAATTTTCCTTCAAATCAATATGTTTATTGTTCACCGCTTGATGCTGTTGTAAACTTCAAAAATACACATGGAGGTTGACCTAATGGCCTTTATGAATTCTTCTGTTTCATTCTTAACATTACCCTAAATAAGGATTGCTTCTCAGAGAATCCCAGATTATTTCCAAAGTAAATGAATAGTTGTAGGTATGGCTAGTGTTCTGTTGTGGAAAGAGTAAGGACAAGGAGTCACAAGTACTGAGTTCCTGTAGTGACTATTACTTCCAATTTTTGTAAACTTTGGCAAGTCATTTCACCTCTTGGACTTTGGTTTCCTATCTGTACGGGGGGGCGGGGCTGCACCACATGACTGCCAACTTTGCTTTCATCTTAACATTTCTGTGATTCTACATACATGGTCAAGTATTTGACTGTTTTTGGAAATTAGATTAACCTTCTAGAACATCACTACTAAGTATTTTCTAAATAAAATATCTTTGACAAGTTGAGACTATGTTTTCAAGTCTTGAATAGCCTCACACACATCTCAGTAAGTAAAATGACTAAAACACAGTTAAGTGCAAATGTGGGATATGGGAATAGTAAAATAAGTGTGTGTGTGTGTGTGTGTGTGTGTGTGTGTGTGTGTGTGTGTTTACTCTTGGTTTCAAGCATAAAAGCTCTGGCATCTCTCCAAAAAGCATCCGTTTGCTTTTTACCTAATGGCAAGGACTTTTTCGACCAAGCTGCATTTTTCACGCCTTCCCTCCCAAAGACAGGAAGCAGCAACCAGCTCAGCGGTGCTAAGCCCTGACGGCCAGCACTGTAGTTTGTGATCACGGGCAGCGGAAAGCCATGGCTGCAGAAGCTGCAGGAGATGTCAGTTCTGACACACGGTTCCCTGTTGTGCCCAGAGCTTGCTCAGGCTGACACAAGCCTTGCAGGTGCCCTCAGTTATGAAGGCAGAAGCTGGACTCTGGGAAGCAGTCTGTGTTTTCAAGGCCCCTTGGGGACCCTGAGTGGTGGGGCTTGGACAAGGCGGGAGACAGAAACTTTGTAAGGAAAAAGAGGTAAACAAGAAGTCTTTCTTTGAAATTTTTGCATGTGGGCTTAGTATTTGGAATGGTTCCAACACTTTCAAAATAAGATTCCTATGTTTTCCATGCCAGAGCTTTTAAACATTTTAAGCAAAAGTGTGTATGATTATGAGATTGGGCTCATCATGTTTAGAGGATTAAGTAATGCAGCACTATCAAAGAATGAAAAATAATCCTAAAACAAGCCAAACTAAAACTGTAGGCTGTTCTATTCTTTTCTGTCTAATCTCCTCATCCCCCATCCTTTCCACTTCCATTTCCAATGAAAACAAATAACAACAAGAAAACAGGTATTGCCTGATCATGTTAGTTCCTCAAACTGTCTTTAATACTCTGCCTGTCTGTGACTTTCTAACATATTCTAGTAAATTCTTAGTATTTTTCCTTTTCCCTCTCCTAACAAACTCTCCCTTTTTGAATATAATTCCTGATGACAGCAGCTCTGGTAGGATGTTGGCTAGACTGCTGAATTCAATATCCAGGCTTTCTAGAACAAGGCACAAAACAGGGATATAAAATTACAGGCAAGAGAATCTAAACATTTATCATTTTAAAACATAGAACAGAGATAATTACTATATTATTGTTCAAAGATCAACCTACACAATTGTCCAAATTGATTAAAATTATTTTGCTTGACTCTTAAAAAGAGGGGAAGAATGATTTCAAATTTCATTGAATCATCACCACTTTTGTGGTCAAATGTACATGGAGGCTTTTCATTTTGTTTCTTTGTGTCTATTACCAGTTAAACAAAACTGTAACATGGTTTAAGACAATCTCACAGAGCCATGTTAGTGGGCAGAAAGAACTGGCAGGCAGACTTCTGGGTCAAGTAGCTACTAATGTCTTAAAGAAAAACATCCAAATGATATCTCTGGCTGGTCAGTTGTATTTTTTTAGCATCCTGGTGGTCACTGCTGAGAACTACTCTTAGTAGTATGAAAAGATACAATAGAGACAAAAAATACCATCTGGAATATACTGTAATATTGTTCACAAATATTCAGAACTTCTACCTATAAGACAATTAAACATTTCTACACTGTTAAAACTCAGGCATGGCTATGTGAGTTACTTTGGCCCATAAAATGTCAGCAGAATTGACATGTAAATGGACAGAAACTTTAAAAGCCAGAACATGGTTCTCTGGTTTCTTTTTTTGCTCCCTCTGGAAGCAAGTATCTGGAAGGCTCCATCAACCCGGATCAGTGAGAAAAGATGAACAGAACCCCCCCACCCCTGCAGAATTATAATAGACATAAAATATGAGTGATTAATAAACATTGTTCTTTTAAGCTGCTGCTATTTAGGGGTTGTTTGTTACTAGATCACAACCTAGTCTGTCATGACTGATACATCATCCCTGACCTTGAGACTTTTAACTAATATAGTAGGTAGGAAAATAAATACATAGAGACACTTATATAAATAATACATGCAAAAATGTTTAAAGGTACACATTCAAATCCTACAGTACAGGGACGCAGATGAAAGTTTTATTAAAGGAGGAAGGATAAAGAAAGCAACATGTACACAGAGAAAAAATTTCTAGGTGACATACAGCCAGGTTAAGCTACTTCAAAATATCCTGAAAATGAACCTTGAAGAAAGTTTTGAAGATGAAGAGGTAAGTGATTCATGCGAGAGGCTGCTCCAAGGAGGTTATAGTTTGTAGGAACTACAATAAGAATTTCAAGAACTTTCTTACCAAGTTGCTGTGTTCCCATCCCTCCATCCCACAGTCCTTTAGATCTATGGATTCTTTCTGTTCTCTCTCATAAGTGGCCATCTCTGTTCAAATTACTATAGGGGCCAAAGGCAGGAGGCCCCAAGATATGCCATGTTGGTATGGAGATTATTTTGAGTTGAAAACAATCAAGGACCAGAACACTCAGGAAGAAATTTTGGAAATTCCCCCACCACACACACCAATTGCCTCAAAGAATTTAGATAGAGAACCTGCTCCAGGAAAACAACTCTCACTGTGGATAATTACATTATAATACCAACTAGGTACAGTAGGTAGAGAGGAACCTAGAAAGACCTGTTTGATCAAATTCCTCTCTGTCTCATTATTTCTGAAAGGCTCATCAAACATTTGTTTACCAAAGATTTATTCCTTTTCATTTTCCTGTGAATTATTTCCCTTCCCTTTGAAGTTCCAGACCACTACCTGCTTCTCAGTTCAGGATGACCTATATATCTCATTCTGCCTGTGTTTGGAATCTAATGTCTGTGTGGGTTCCTCATACATATGAAATTAAGTTTGATTTTCTCCTGTTAAAATCAGGCCTATTTAATTCTTAGTCCAGCTGGAAGAACCTCAAGGGGTATAGGAAATTTTTGTTCCTCCTCAACACTGCACACCTTTGTTAAATTTCATCCAGATTGCTGTCCTATAAAAAAGTAAATCTTATGCATACTTAAGGAAAGGTGTTTATCCAATTAGCAAAATTGTGCATCCCTTGGCATACCCTAAAGCACAGAGGAGAACATCTAAAGGTGAATCTCATCATCAAAGGAAAGAGGGAATACTGCTGATCTACTTGATGCCTTTACTTTGGGGGCTGGCTTTTGCACTTTAATGCTGGAAGTTTCTCTTCCTGTGTTGTTATATCACGTTACCTCATCTATATTCCAGAAACTTTCATTTCAGTCTATCATTTCCTTCAGCCCTAATTTATTTTCTCACTTTTAAATTCACCATTAAAATGAAAAGCAAAGGCACGCATATTTGCCAGGCAATTTCTCTGAGGTTCTTAGAACCCTAATTATGATATGAAAACATGATTTCCAACTTTGCAGATGATGCTCAATTGAGAGAGAATAAAAACAAATGAGGAATAATTAGGTGGTGCAGCCAGATATAAAAGGATTTACATCATTTATGTTTCTGGACTAATAGATGGCAAATGCAGGGCTGCACAGATAAATGGAAGATAATTAGCCCCTGCAAAGTATCAGAAATGGGGATCTCTGCTAAATAGGAAGGTGCTGACGAAAAGTGGCGTGAGTGAGGAGAAACACAGTGGGATGCGTGGGTCAGCGAGAGTGATTACAGCCTGGGGATGATTGCATCATGGAAAAACTCCAGAGATCTGGTACATTCTCCAGCTACCCTTTTGGTCTGCATCCCTCCCTCCCTCTCTCACACAGAGGCATTCTGTTGTTAACAATGTGTTTCTTTAGAACCTTACATAGAGTCTGGCTCTGTGCAGTATTTGCATTGCACGCAGGCTCTGCAAGAAGACGGTTAACTTTAGAGGAAGAACATCTTCTTTAACCAGGGAATTTTACCCAAAAAAGTGATTTTCTGTTGCTTTAAATTTCTCTGATGCTCAAGCTATAGTTGGTAGGTCATTTTTATTCTTAAAATATAAAACATATCATTGCAATAAAATGAAATACTGGAGATATGTTCCTCCTTTCCTTCTGTTAATATCTAAATAGATTCCTACTTCAGGAAGATAGCTGCTTCTCATAACCTAGCTCCCATACTCCAATCTAAATGTCCTCATGGGTACTGAATTAAACTCTTCCAATTTCTTTCTGCTCTCTTCCCAACAGTTTCTACAAACCACTGAGAAGAGTGACTCATTTTGAGTGTCTCCATGCCCATCCATCCCTAGTCCCTAGTCAGGGTTTAATTTCTTTTCCCCTCAGTGTGATTATTTTCATATCTCTACTACTGCCTCAGTAGATCACTATTCAATTTGGTTCCTTTAGGATAGCTTTCTATCACAACCAACTGAAGTAGCCCAGTCTCCTTTTGTCCCCCCTACATCCAGCTAATTCTGAAGCTCCTCAAAGCTTTTTGCTTTTCCCTTGCCAGTGCCACTGCTGGTACTCTCACCATCCACGCAACTACTGCTCCTATTCTTTCTCAGAGATGGTAAAACATTTTGTCCCCTTAATTTTCACTATTTTTGTATTATAGCAGAAAATACACAGACACACACATGCATCACCACCACCCCAACCCAAAACAACAATTCCAGGACATACGCTGGAATGCTGTCACCCCTAACCATACGCAGCCCCTCAGGTTGTTGATAAAACAAGGTATGGCTTATGTTGCAAAAATTCTGTTGTCTGTTTCTGTGGAGAAGGTGGGCTAACACAAGCAGTTCAGCTCTCAGCACAGAAAAGCAAAGCAAATACATCTCCTCTCAGATTTGCAGCACAGTAGACATGGGAAGTGTACTAGGTCTAATGTAGACTTAAGGTTACTATTTAGCAGATTCTTTTCAGATACTAAAGCATGGGACAATTTTTCTACTCACCCAAACTACCCAGCCTTTCAGCAGGAGACATGCCCTTTCCCACCTATAGTCATTCATAGCCTGTAGTCTCAGGGTCTCTAGACATGGGCTGATAACCAGAGGACTTACACCTGAAACAGATCAGTATCTCCAGATTCCTGGCACGGTGCCTTGTATTAGAGTTGTTTGAGGATGATTCTTATCTCCCCAAGCCATTTGTAAGGTCCTAGAAGGCAGGATGTTGTCTTATACATTTAATTAAGCCTGCCTGCTCTTAACTCAAATTCTTAATGATAGTTACTATAAGGACATCAGGCTCGAAAGTGCTGGGCTGCCACTCTACTAAGAGGATGTGTCTTCTTTTACTTTGTTTTCTACTATTTTTTATCATGACAATTTAAAAACATACACAAGAGTGCAATAAATATCTCAACTCCTACGTACCCATGATCCTTCTTCAATATTCGGGAACAATCTGCCAATCCTGTCTCATCTATACACTCTATTTCCCCTTCTACTTGAATACCATGTAGCAACTTGAACATATCAGATGTATGCCTAACCATAGTTTTTTTTTTAATTAGGTTTTAAAAAATAATTAAGATAACTTACATACAAGAAAATTCATCCATTTTATTAAGAGTATTTTTAAACATACCCTCAAATATGATTATAACTCAACAAAAATTAACAATAATTTCTAAAAATCATCTAATATCTGATCCATATTCAAATTCCCATAATTGTCTCCAGACTCTTTTTACAGTTGATTTGTTCAAAGGAAGAGCTCAACATGGTCCACATATTGTACTTGGTTTTCATGTCTCTTAAGTCTCTTTTATAACAGTTCCTCCATTCCTTTTTTTTCCTCCATGAAATGAATTTATTAAAGAATGCTGGTCATTTTTTTCCTGTAAATTTAACTATGCTCTGGATTTGGTGGATTTTATCAACCAGGTACCATTTAACATGTTCTTCCAGCCTTTGTATTTCCTGCAAACTAGAAGTCAGATGTAGGGGCATGATTAAATTTTGTCACCTCCCTCTACCTTTTTGTGGTCAAGGGTATTTCAAGAGTACTGTATTATTTCCTGTTGCATCCCTTCAGGCATCACGTGAAGACTGGCTGCCCACTTTTAGTGATGCTAAGGTTGATTAGTAGGGTCAGGTGTTTTCAGCCTCATCTATCAATTTTAATTTTCCTCATCTACCTTTCACTTAATAATTTTAGCAGCCTTAGATGATTGCTGCCTAAATCTAGCACTTTATTAGAGACTGTAGAGTCATAATTTTCTAATACTGCCATTCCTTATGAATGTATTTAGTTGGAGTTCCTCTAAAAGGAATGTTACCCTATAAGCTATTTTGTTTTATTTACTAATTTTCAAAATAAGAAGTTGATTCTCTACTGAAGTCCAAAGGAGCTAGACTAATTTTAGTATTATTCATTTTCTCCTATTCATGTGTCCATTGCACCTCTTAGTCCTATAATGGTCAAATTATTCCAACTTTGACAGCAGGATTTCCCTTATGTTGGCTTATGTGTTCCTTTAGCAGGACCCCAATAAACACTGTTTCTTAGATTTTCTGGCACTAGATGTCCCAAGTTCATCTTGTACATTTCCTGCCTCAGACTTGAAATCACCCATTTCTTTAAGGAACGCTGGTTAATTAATAGGATTTGGTATTTAAAGATGACAATTTTGCTTCTGTGGTTAATCGTTACTTCTATGCTCTCTTCTGAGAATTGAGGCTGGAAATTTGTAATTTTTAGAACAAGAAACCTAAATCCTTAGTTCATACTAGTATTTCAAATTCACATGTAAGATTGCAGGGATTGTATTTAACTCCTACGATTATATAGTTTTATCTCTTTTGTGTTATGAAGAAAATTTTGGTCCCTAATGACAATTATATAATATTTTGCGCACGCTCTCTCTCTCTCTCTCTCTCTCTCAGTATAGACTCAAAATTACAAAACCCATATTATTTCTAATGATCAGATTTCTGAATGAAGTTTAAGATTTATTTTTGGTTCTGCACTGAACATATGCTATATATGCAGTATCAAAATACTGTGTTTTACAGTCACTTAAAATAATTCTTCCTTATGTGTTTATGGTGTGATTTGATATGTAAAACAACTTTTTTAGTATGTTTTAAATTTGTAAGTTTAGGAGGGGAAGAATGAAGGGGGGGGAATCGGAGGGGGAGAAGAACCATGAGAGACGATGGACTCTGAAAAACAAACTGAGGGTTCTAGAGGGGAGGGGGGTGGGAGGATGGGTTAGCCTGGTGATGGGTATTGAGGAGGGCACGTTCTGCATGGAGCACTGGGTGTTATGCACAAACAATGAATCATGGAACACTATATCTAAAACTAACGATGTAATGTATGGGGATTAACATAACAATAAAAAAATTAAAAAAAATTTGTAAGTTTAATTTTAACATAATATAAGCTATTTACATATTTCCAAAGTCAAAACTATAGGACAAATTAGTTTCAGAGGAATACAGAATCTATCTTTTTCTGTTCTAATCTGTACCCTTCCTTTTCTCTTACAAGTAGTCATTTTTATTAACTGGTTTACTTTTCCATTGTTTCTTTTTAAAAATAAAATAACACACATATCTGAATGAAATATATAGACTATTCTGCCCCCTGCATTTAACAGTATGTCCTAGGCAGACCACTCCACAGGATATACAGATCTTCCTCTTGCCTTTTACAGTTACATAGTACTCCTTTGGGCAGATGCCCTATGGTTTATTCATTCAGTTACCTCTTCATAAACATTGGCTTATTTCAAATATCCTATTATTATAAATGTGTTATAATTAATAGCAGTTACGTGGATCATTTTATATTTTGCCACTTCTGCCTTGAGATAGATTTCTCGGAGTGTAGTTGCTGTAAAAGGGTAAATGTATATGTAATTTTGTTAGATAGTGTGAAATTACTATGTGCATTCTTAGGTAACTCATCTCTGTGTGCCTGGTACTTCATTTGCAAAATAGAAATAATACCTCCTTCCAAAATATTGTGAGGATTAAAAAGACAATGGAAATCAAAGTACCTTGAAAAAATTGCAGAGCAATAGGCAGATTTAAGTGATTGCTACTTACAAATAACATTTTATTGGTAGAGGGGACTCATGTAGCCACACAAATGTCTTAACATCATATCACTGAGTCTCAGAATGAAGGAGAGAATCATCCTAGACATAGACATAGGGAGTGAGACACAAAAATTTAGATATATGTAAATATGATGGAACCATAATAGAACAATTATTTCCCCAGGTGTGGAGATGTTGAAGAAGCCAATAATGGAGCTGAATTTGGAAGGAGACAAGCAGTTTACTAGATGGGGATAATAAGACACCATACCATCAGAGGTGGAGAGACTGTATCAGCAACATAGGAGTGAAATATTCATTGAAGGGTAAGAATTCTGGCACACAGGATCTTAGAAAACATGTGGAGGAATTGTACAAGGAGATGTGAGAGAAATAAGTCAGAGCCAGAATGTAAAGGGTATGCATGCCATGCAAAGGAGTTTTCACTTTACAATACATCGTGTGTTGGATGTGCTTGACATGAAAGTTTTCTCAAATCTCAAACTTTTTATATATTCTTCACAAAAGGTCAGTAACTGATTATTATTAAACACTACATATTATATGATATTCAATACTATGCATAAAGAGTGCCTTTTGAAAGAAATGTTCCAATGGCTAACTGCATAAAAAGAATTCTCACTGGAGAGACTTCTGCGAAGAGAGCAGAGGAGAATCCTAAGCTCATCTTGTCCCATGGACACACCTAGATAACAGCTAAGTCAGTGCAACTAACCCAGAAAAGAACCCAGAGACTGACAGAATGAATTTTCCTTAGTCATATAGAGAGGAGACCATATCCAAAAGGTTGGGGCAAAGATGTGGCCGGGAACTGAACTCTCAGAGAGACTAACCCCATGTTGGAGGGACACTGTAAGTATGAAAGGAGAGGACTGGACTCCACACCAAGCACCCCAGACATGGGGGACCTGCACTGAGAAGACAAGTCCCCATAACATTTGGCTCTGAAAAGCAGCTGCGCTTAACTTCTCCTACTTTAAAAATGAACCACAAGAAAAAAAAAAAATGAACCACAAGAGGGGTGCCTGGGTGGCTCAGTCAGTTAAATGTCTGCCCTCAGCTCAGGTCATGATCCCAGGGTCCTGTGATCAAGACCCACATCGGGGTCCCTGCTCAATGGGAAGTCTGTTTCTCCCTCTCCCATTGCCCCCCCCCACCATTCATGCTCTTTCTCCCAAATAAATAAATAAAATCTTCTAAAAAATTAAAAAAAATAAATGAACCACAAGAAAACATCTCGGAAGAACATAAATACATGGAAGCAAAATGACATGCTACTAAACAATAAATGGGTCAACCAAGAAAACAAAGAGGAAATAGAAAAATACATGGAGACAAATGAAAATGAAAACACAATGGTCCAAAATCTTTGGGATGCAGCAAAAGCTGTTCTAAGAAGGAAGATTATAGCAATACAGGCCTACCTCAAGAATCATGAAAAATCTCATATAAACAATTGAACCTTAACAGCTAAAGGAGCTAAAAAAGAACAAACAAAGCCCAAAGCCAGTAGAAGGAAATAAAGATTAGAGCAGAAATAAATGAAATAGAAACTAATATATCAATGAAACCAGGATGTGGTTCTTTGAAAAGATTAACAAAATTAATAAACCTTTAACCAAGCGCATAAAAAAAAGAAAGAGCAGAAGGTGATTGTTAACTTCGATGCATCCCTCAAAGCAGAAAACCTATAGTGTTCTACACCAGCATCTCTCAGCTTCCAATTTACTATATCAGATAGGCTCAGGGGCACTGGAAAGGCATATTAATTCTACCTATAACCAATGATATATGGGACAAGGATGGAAGACAGAACTAACATGGCAGTGACTTCTGGAAACAGAAAGGTCTTGAGTAATTTGTAATAGGTAGACACTGAAAGAGTAGGAAAGAGAAAAAGTCCACTAGAAAGAGTGGAGCGAATAATGTTTCAAAGGGAAAGGAAGATACTTTTTCAGATTTGACTAGGTTAGGCCTGATGCTGCTGACAACTGTTCATGACTTGTGACCTTGAGCAAGTCATTTAATTTTTCAGTCTTAATTCTTCTTGTTTGTAAAATGAGAAGTTTGGGTTAAGTGATGTGTAGTGCTTCTTCCAGTTGTAACTTTTAAAAATAGTTTTAAATATTTGCTTAGGCTTTGTATTATTTTGTCTGATGATATACTATCTGTGAAAAACAAAGATCTTATTACTGCCTTGGGGAAAACTACAGGAAAATACTGACTGGGTAGTGAAATGGCTCATAATGTTTGAGGTTTCACATGAGATCTTTTATTTAGTCATGTCGTAAAAGCATATTTTTATATTTGATAACCAGAAATGTCATTAAAACAGTGCCTGGTGGAAAACAACGCCACTCAGTTTTTGAATATTTTTCTCTCTCAAGTTAAAACCCATTCAAATAATCGCCTGCATATTACTCCTATCCTTCCTACTTTAATGTCTTTCTCTTGAAGTGCTGTAAAGAGAAGTTTATGACAGCAACCGATTCATCTGACCTTGTAATTATGTGGCTTATAGCATTCTCTCCAAAACTGTAATTATTTCTTACTAAGAGTAACTTGTTCTGCAAGCTTTATTCTTCTACTAAAACTCTGATACACACACCACCATAAAAAAGGAGAAAGAGGACTCAAATAAATAAAATCAGAACTGACAGAGAAGAAATAAACACTGACACCACAGAAATACAAAGGATTATAAGAGAATAGTATGAGGAATTATATGCCACAAATTGAACAACCTTGAAGAAATGGATAAATTCCTAGAAACACATAAACCTTGAAAACTGAATCAGGAAGGGGTGCCTGAGTGGCTCAGTCAGTTGAGTGTCTGACTCTTGATTTCAGCTCAGGTCATGATCTCAGGGTCTTGCGATCAAGCTCCATGCTCAGTGGGGATTCTGCTTGAGGATTCTCTTTCCCTCTCCCTCTGCCTCTCCCCCTCTCAAATAAAAACTGAATCAGGAAGAAATAGAAAAGTCAAATAGACTGATTACTAGCAATGAAATTGAATCTGTAACTGAAAAACTCCCAACAAACAAAACAATCCAGGACCAGATGGACTCAAAGGGGATTCCTACCCAATATTTAAAAGAGGAGTTAATACCTATTCTTCTCAAACTATTCCAAAAAAATAGAAGAGGAAGGAAAACTTCCTAATTCATTCTACAAGGCTAGCATTACCCTGATACCAAAACTAGATAAAGACACTACAAAAAAAGAAAACGTCAGGCCATTGTTTCTGATGAACATAGATGTAAAAATCCTCAACAAAACATTAGCAAACTGAACCCAACAATACATAAAAAAAATCATTCACCACCATCAAGTGGAATTTATTCCAGTGATGCAAGAGTGGTTCACTATTTGCAAATCAATCAAAGGGATACAGCACACTAACAAGAGAAAGGATATAAGCCATGTGATCATCCCAACTGATGCAGAAAGAGGATGTGACAAAGTACAACATCCATTCATGATAAAAACCCTCAACATATACACAACATAATAAAATAAAATAAAAAAACCCTCAACAAAGTAGGGTTGGGGGAATATACCTGAACATAATAAAGGCCAAATAAAAATCCATAGCTAACATCATACTCAATAGTGAAAAAACTGAGAACTTGTCTTCTAACATCAGGAACAAGACAAGGATGTCCACTCTCACCACTTTTATTCAATGTAGTACTGCAAGTCCTAACCACAACAATCAAACAAGAAAAAGAAATAAGAGGCACCCAAATTGGTAATGAAGAAGTAAAACTTTCACTATTTGCAGATAACATGATACTCTATATAGAAAATGCTAAAGACTCTACCAAAAAACCTACTAGAACTGATAAATGAATTCAGTAAGGTCCCAGGATACAAAACCAATATACAGAAATCTGTTGCATTTCTATACACTAATAATGAAGCAGCAGAAAGAGAAATTAAGGAATCGATCCCATTTACAAATGCATGCAAAATAATAAGATACCCAGGGATGAACCTAACCAAAGAGGCAAAAGACCTATACTCTGAAAACACTGATGAAAGAAATTGAAGATGCCACAAACAAATGAAAAGGTATTCCATGATCATGGATTGGGAGAACAAACATTGTTAAAATGTCCATACCACAGAAAGCAATCTACAGATTTAATACAATCCCTATCAAAATATCAACAGCATTTTTCACAGAATTAGAACAAGTAATCCTAAAATTTGTGTGGAACCACAAAAGACCCTGAATAGCCAAAGCAATCTTGAAAAAGAAGAAAAAATCTGGATTTATCACAATTTCAGATTTCAAGTTATACAAAGCTGTAATCATCACAACAGAATGGTACTAGCACAAAACAGACAAATAGATCAATGGAATGGAATAGAGAGCCCAGAAATACATCCTCACTGTTATGGTCAATTAATCTATGACAAAGGAGGCAAGGGTATACTATAGGGAAAAGACCGTCAGTTCAACAAATGGTGCTGGGAAAACTGGACAGGTACCCACAAAAGAATAAAACTGGACCACTTTCTTACATTATACCAAAAATAAACTCAAAATGGACTAAAGACCTAAGGGTAAGACCTGAAGCCATAAGATTCCTAGGAGAAAACATAGGCAGTAATTTCTCTGACATAAGCTATAGAAACATTTTTCTAAGAAAGGTATGTCTCCTCAGGCAAGGAAAACAAAAGCAAAATTAAACTATTGGGACTATATAAAAATAAAACTCTTTTTAAAAAATATTTATTTATTAGAGAGAGAGACAGCGAGAGAAGGAATACAAGCAGGGGGAGTGGGAGAGGGAGAAGCAGGCTTCCCGCTGAGCAGGGAGCCTGATGCGGGGCTTGATCCCAGGACCCTGAGATCATGACCTGAGCCAAAGGCAGACACTTAACCAACTGAGCCACCCAGGCAGCCCCTCAAAATAAAACCCTTATGCAAAGTAAAGGAAACCATCAACAAAACAAAAAGGCCACTTACTGAATGGGAGAAGATATCTGCAAATGATATTTCCATTAATGAGTTCATATCCAAAATATATAAAGAACTTAAACAACTCAACACCAAAAAAATCAAATAATCCAATTAAAAAATAGGCAGAGGACCTGAATAGACATTTTTACAAAGAAGACATATAGATGGCCAACAGACACATGAAAAGATGCTCATCAGTAATCATGAGGGAAAAGCAAATTAAAAGCACAATGAGATATCATGTTACACCTGTCAAAATAGCTAAGTCAAAAAGACAAGAAACAATAAGTGTTGGCAAGGATGTACAGAAAAAAGAACCCTGGAGCACTGCTGCTGGGAATGCAAATTGGTGTAGCCACTGTGGGGAAAGGGGTAGAGGTTTTTCAAAAATTAAAAACAGAATCACCATATGACCCAACCGTTCCACTACTGGGTATTTACCCAAAGAAAAAAAAAGAGTAATTTGAAAAGACATAGGCACCCCTTATAGCAGTGTTATTTACACTAGCCAACACATGGAGGCAACCCAAGTGTCCACCCACAGACAAATGGATAAGGAAGATATGGTATATATATATACCTACAATGGAATATTACTCAGCCATCAAAAAGAATAAAATCTTGCTAAATGCTAAGTGAAATAAGTCAGTCAGAGAAGGAAAAATATCATATGATTTCCCTCATACACGGAATTTAAAAAACAAAGCAGACAAAGAAGAGAGAAACAAACAAAACACACTCTTAGATACTAAGAACAAACTGGTGGTTGCCAGAGGGGTGGCAGGTGGGGAGATGGGTGAAATAGATAAAAGGGATTAACAGTACACTTACGTTCATAAGCACTGAGAAATGTACAGAATTGTTGAACTATTATATTGTACACCAGACACCAATATAACACTATACGTTAATTATAGCTGAATAAAATATTTAAAAGAAGAAAAGATAATTCTTAGTTTACCAAGTCACAGTTTGTCTTTGCTGACACTTCCTAAACTGAGGGATAAAGCAAAACTGCATCCCCCTTCCTTCCTCTTGCTCCCGGGGACAGTCAACAAATGCAGGGTGGTTGCCCACCAATTCTATTACCATGTACCTAGCTAAGCCATCTTACAGGTACCCATGGAGTTCCAGAAAATCGACTGGGAGGAATGGAGGAACATGACTGAGAGTATAGCCCAGAAAAGCCAGATCCACTTTCCTAAAAGCTCTACTGCATTCTCCTTCTGAAGCATTCTCCAGTCTGAGGCTGCCGAAAGCCTGACTATGTGACCACACAGAGAAATTAGGAAACTATGTCCTGGGAACTGAGATCTTACGAATATATTATGTGTTACAGTTTTACATAGTTTTTAGAGTGAAGTAGATCTTTAGCTCCAAAGTCAACAACAGATGTGCAATACCAGGCAATTAATCCCTCTTTGCCTCAATTCCCAAGAAGCTTACACACAAATTTATGGTCTTTTCCTAGGAACTGTACAGGAATTGTTACATTTGAGATTTTAACTTCTTTTATTTTATATTCCAACTCTTTATTTTCCTGTTGTTCTGTTTTCTACCATTGTTTCTTAGATTTCTATTTACCATATTCTTCTTGCAATGTTAATAAGAGAATATATGTAACACACATGTAAATCATGTTGCATAATATATGTAACATTTAAGAAATAGATCATTACCCACACATTGCATCTACATATGTGCTTTCCCCATTCCCACCTCCCTATAACTCCTATCCTGAATTTTATCATTCCCTTGTTATATTTTTAATAGTTTTAGCACATATTTATGTATGCCCAAACAATAACACATTTCTTAGGGGTTTTTCTGTTTTAAAGTTTTTTTCTATCATTCTGTATATATCTGTTGGGACTTGTTTTTTTTTACCCAACATTATACTTCTAAGATTAATCTGTGTTTCAAGTAGCTGTGCTTATCCCTTTTTCACTACTGGATACTATCCCATTATGTGGGAAAAAAATGAATGTATATATATTTGAGATTGTATACAATGTGTGTGTGTGTGTGTGTGTGTGTGTGTGTTGCCCCTCAAATACAGGGGTTAGGGGCATCAGAAAATCCATGTATAACTTCTGCCTCCCCAAAACTTAACTATGAAGAGGTTACTGTTGACAGGAAGTCTTACTGATAACGTTCAGTTAATACATATTTGGTATGTAATATGTATTATATACTGTATTCTCACAATAAAATAAGCCAAAGACAAGAAAATGTTATTAAGAAAATTATAAGGGGGGGGGGTGCCTGGGTGGCTCAGTCAGTTAAGCGTCTGCCTTTGGCTCAGGTCATGATCCCAGGGTCCTGGAATTAAGTCCTGCATTGGGCTCCTTGCTCAGCGGGGAGCCTGCTTCTTCCTCTGCCCTTCCCCCATGCTTGTGCTTGTGCTCTCTCTGTCTCTGTCTCTGTCTCTCTCTCTGTGTCAAATAAATAAATAAAATCTTAAAAAAGAAAGAAAATTATAAGGAACAGAAAATATATTTGTAGCACTGTATTGTTTTTCTAAAAAAAAAAAAAAATCCGTATATTACCATGCAGTTCAAACCTCTGCTGTTAAAGGGTCAAGTGTATATTCGTCCATCCACCAATCTCTAGGCATTTGGATTATTTTTAGTTTGGGATCGTTACAAATAGTACACCTATAAAAATCACTATATGGGTCTCCTGGCAAATATGTGTGTAAGTTTCTCTAGATCACATTCCTAGATATTTAAGCGTTTGGTCCCAGGTAGGAATGTTCTGCTCTGAGAGACAGAGAAAATCTGTCTTCCAAAGTTGTTCTGATTTACACTCCAGCCAGTCGAGTATAACGGTGCTCCTGTTAATATACATCCTTCGTCAATCTTTTTAATATTTTGCCCTTCTGATATGTGTGCAGTGCTATATTATTTCACTTAATTTGCATTCACATTAGTAAAAGATTTGTGAATCTTTTCATCTGTTTATACGCTACAGATATTTCATTTTTTGTGAAGTGCCTGTTTTATATATTTACTTCAATTTTCTATTGGGGTGTTTGTCATTTTTTTTTCAAGATTTTATTCATTTATTTGACAGAGAGAGAGACAGCGAGAGGGGGAACACAAGCAGGGGGGAGTGGGAGAGGGAGAAGCAGGGTTCCCGCCGAGCAGGGAGCCTGATGTGGGGCTCAATCCCAGGACCCTGGGACCATGACCTGAGCTGAAGGCAGATGCTCAATGACTGAGCCACTCAGGCGCCCTGGGTTGTTTGTCTTTTTATTGTTCACTTGTATTTTTCACATATTCTGGACAGTAATCCTTTGTTAGCTATATGATTTACAAATACTTTCAGCCAGTCAGTGGCTTCATTCTCCCTCTCTTTTTTTAAAGATTTTATTTATTTATTTGACACAGAGAGAGAGCAAGCAAGTGCACAAGCAGGGGAAGCTGCAGGGAGAGGGAGAAGCAGACTCCCCCCTGGTAAGCAAGGAGCCCAATGCAGGACTCGATCCCAGGGCCCTGGGATCATGACCTGAGCCGAAGGCAGACGCTTAACTGACTGAGCCACCCAGGTGCCCCCATTCTCCCTCTCTAATATGTTCTGATGAATGATTGTACAGAACAATAAAGCAGTTAAATTTATGCATAATTAGTTTTATGCTCAGATCTTTTTGTGTTTCAAAAAATACCCTTCCCTACGTAAAGGTCAGAAAGATTCTTCTATATTTCTTCTAAAAGTTTTTAAAGTTTTGCATTTTACATTTGAGTCTTCAAAGCTCACAGAATTGATTTTTTGTGAATTGTTCATATTTTTTAAAGATTTTATTTATTTATTTGACAGAGAGAGAGAGAGCACAAGCAGGGAGAGCAGCAGAGGGAGAGGGAGAAACAGGGTCCCCGCAGAGCAGGGAGCCCGATGCAGGGCTCGATCCCAAGATCCTGGGATCATGACCTGAGCCGAAGGCAGACGCTCAATGACTGAGCCACCTAGGCGCCCCTGAACTGTGCATTTTAAGGATCTATCTAATTGCTTGAAATTTTCTACATGGGTAATCAATTGTTCTAGTACCAGTTACCGAACAGTCCTATTCCACACTGATAAGCAAGACCACATCTGTCATAAAATCAAAGTTCTATATATGCATTCAAATGTCCTGGTTCTCTATTCTAATTCATTTGTTAGTCTGTTTTAACTCATTCCACTACCACATTGTCTTAATTATAAGAGCTCTAAGTAAGTCTTCCTACCTGCAAGGGAAAGCTCACTCCAGACTAACAGATACCTGATTATTGAATTTAAAAAAAGTGACTTCTCATACTACAGTCTTTGTATTTTGTATGAAGAAATCATATAGTATATATTTTTTTGTGCTTGTTTTCTCTTCTCATCATTATGTTCAGATTTACACAGACTGTTGAGGATTTTTCCCAGTCCTTTTTTAGTCTTCACTGTTTTGCTAATTATATTTCTATCCTTTGATGTTTAGCCTTAAAATTTTATTATGCATATTTAACTAAACAATGACTAAATTAAACAATACATTAACCCTGAACAAACAATATAAAGACCATGATACATGTTAACTCTGAACAAAATTAAAAGCTGGGTTTTTTTTTTCAGTATTGTAATTCTGTTATTATTATTAGTTTATATTGATTGTTCTTGAGTTTATATTTGTTTTTACCTTTTTCTTTGCTTAGACTGTCCTGTGATAATATTACTTCTTCCTGAAGAACATTCTTTAGAAGTTCTTTTAGCAAAAGTCATTGTTAGTGAAGGTATTATAGCTTTTGTTAACATTCAAATATCTTCATTTCATCTTACAGATAGTTTTCTGAGTACACAATTCTAGGTTGTTGTTCATTTTCTCTAAGTACTCCTTCTGGTTTTGATTTTGCTATTTAGTAGACTGTTATCAATCCAACTGCTTTCTTTGGTGGGCAATCTTTCCTATTTTTTAAATAAATTTTTGTCTTTGATATTCTGCGGTTCTCCACAATGTGTTTTGGCAAGAGTCTATTTTATTTATTGTGCTGGGATTCACTCCGTTTTCTATATCCATGGATTCACATTTTCCATCACTCCTGGAAAATTCACATCCTGGTTAGAATCCCAGAAGGAAAGAATAGAGAGAATCAAGAGAGGCAAATGGATGATGTAGCTATAGTTCATGTGTCTTCACAGCTGAATAGCATTCTACTTTATGAGTACATTATCATATTTTTATTCTAGGAGTTAGTTTTTTTTTATTTCTGTAAGTTCTGATTTTATTTACAAAAGTTTCTGGTCTTAATGACTTCTTGTTGTTTGCAAATGTTTTCTTTTTTAAAAAAATCATTTCAAACATAATGGTTCTATGTTATGTGTCTTGCAATCTGTGTTTCAGTAGTTTGGGGAATCTTTATGTGTGGTGGTTGATTGTGCTGACCTTGACTACACTGCAGTTCTTCTTCTCTTTGGTGCTATTTGATTGTGAGATCATGGCTTGATCTCATGTGTTAGTGTTGCCTAAATTAAGACACTTTCTCCATAGAGGAGTTGCTTCTGTTGCTGCTAATAGCCAATGGCCACCACCAAACTGGATCCACTTCTCCCTCCTTTAAAGTTTCAGCTTAGTCCAAAGTCCCACCTTTAGTTCCCTTACCTTGCTTCTAGACCAAAGCTCACAGGACCCATAGAGAAAGTGCCACAAGAGTCATCAATCCTGAGCAATGCTCCCTTTCCCAGCCTTCCTCCACTTCAGACACCCAGCTCATCTCAAGCCTCTTTTTGGGTTAGAGGACTTCTTGGATTACTCTCCTGCCTTCTTTAAGCCCACTAATGTGTATTCTCTCCCATATTTAAATGCTCTGCAGTCCCTTGGAGCCCTTCGTCTGCTATAATGCTAGAAGCACTGAATTTATTTTTTACATAAAGATAATAGATACACATGGTAGAAAATTAAAGAAACAGCAAAGCTCTACCACAGTACCATTTCCCCAAAACAACTGATTGTGTTTCTGCTCATAGAATTAAGGATGGTAACCTCCCTATCTCAAAATAATATACATATACTTCTATTTTCTTGTCTATGAAGGATGTGGATTCAGTTTACTAATTTTCCCTTTCTCTTTCCTCCTCCAAATTTTTGATATGCATATAACTGAACTTAATTCTTTTATTAATTACATTTGTAACATTAAACAATATATTCAGCCCCTTGTTCTACTAACTTCCATTAGTATCACTTCACTTCTGACCACCTTACTTTGAGGATATTAATTAGCACACTGACACTTTCTTCCACATCTCCCAACACTGTCCACTCATGTCCTAGCTAATTTGATTTACATACTTACTTTTATATTACCAAGTTGTTCAAATTTAAATTGTTTACAACTAAGTAGAAATTCCAAGTATAGGATTGTTGTAAAACCTCAAAAGTCAATAAATAGCATTTTCAATCTTAGGACAATGGAAACACTTTCAGTGCAGCCCAAATTGTATATTGACATTGCATTTCCTTCACTTTGACCTCAATGACGTGATCCTTGAGCCACACAAAGGGAAATGGTTCCAACATCACCAAGTAAGTATTGTCTTCTTACACTATTGTAATTGCTGAACATCATAGTATTATTCAGTTTGTTTCACAGTTAGATCATGACTTTCTATATGGTTTTTTTTCCTGGAGTTTCAAATGGCCTCTATTTCTCGCATGATTAACTTTATCATCTCCCTTCCTTTTTTTCCCAAGTGCTCAATCATATATTCTATTCTATTAATGTCTCCCATCCCCCATCCTAGTACCTGGAAACTTTCCTCTATCTACTAAATTCTAGAGTCTCTATCTACTACACCCGAACTGCAGAAGTTGCTCCCCAGGCCTGCCCAACTGCTGTCATGTTGAGATGTCGCTTCAGCATTCTCGAGTGGATACAGCTTCCTGGTTCCCATATATGCCTCCTTCTTGGTTTAGCCTTTAAAAAACAACTTTTGGCAAAATACATCCTCAAGTAACTTCTCAGAAAAGGTATGTGTACAATAAAATTTGTGAATCTTTGCATGTTTTTATTCTTTCTTCACCTTTGATTTTTTTTTTCTCAGTAAAGGAACATAGGCTATAATTTTGAAGGAAACTATTCCATCATCATCTAGTATACATGTAGTGCTTCTCAGGAATATTAATGTTATTTTGATTATTTATAAGTACTCTTTTAAGTCTTCCCCATTGGGTTACGTTCTTGAAGAGATTTAATAAATTTAATAAATGAGAGATTTAAAAAAATGTGATCTCCCCTACCATTTTCTTCTTTATTCCTTTTGGATAACTTTATTCTCTTATTCTAGAAAGAAACTTAGATGGATGTGAGGCAAATACACATTTCCTAGTTTACCATCTCAAATCTCCATCACTTATTTTCATAATATTATGTTGTTGTACTGTATTTATTTTGTCAGGTGCCAAAAACTCTTTTTGAAACAAATTGGAATAAACCATTTATTCAGTCCTTCAGTAAGTTTCTAAAAGTTGAGGGGCAGATTAGCTGTTCCCCTAATTCAGATGAATATATTTTTAATTCCATAATCTTGAAAAATCTTAGCATATTGATTCCCTGGGCTAGCTAAGCATAGATGCAGACCCCTGGGGCTCAGAAAGTCTAACAGGTCAAAAGCTCAAAATCCAGAGGGATGGATGGGATCAAACAGCTCCAAGCAATGAAACATCTTAAAAGCACCAAGGCAACGGTAATGATGGGAAACACTGTTGCAAAGTTGCACTGATGGAATAATTTTTGGTAAATACAGTTCTGAATTATTTTGCCCAAGGCTACTCTTGGACTCACAGTCAGAACCTATCTTGCCTGAGGCAAACAGGTAATTAGCAGTGGCCAGAGACGCTTGGCAACAACTTGTGGTAGAAGAGAAGGGAAAACCTCCCAAAAAATAAAAGGCCCATTAAAAGTTTCTGATTTATGAAATACAAGTTACATGGTATGGGATATCTAATTAGTTCCCCACAGTGATAGACCTCATTACATTCTACATCCTATCTGACGTTAGCATACACAGCATTGAAAGAATTCTTAAAACTTCAAAGATAGCTTGTTTTGCTTCCTTACCTTTGGCACCCTGGTAGGGACTCCACAGAGAGCTGCCATTTCACATGCTCACAGGAAGGTGTACTCCTTGACCACTTGCATAGGCAAAGTAATTATCAAGGACTTTGAACGGGGCCACCAGCCACTCCACATCAGCTTGTTCCAGGTGAGGAAGACCTTTTGCTAAGTGATAGGTAGGTAGGTCTGGGGGAACAGAAAGAATGAGTGGTCCTAGCTTTCTTTCTTTTACCAAATATTTTTTGAGTACATGGTAAGTTTCAGGCTTTGTGCAAGACAATGGGGATAAAATGGTAAAGACTATGGATAGGTCATGAGATCTTGCCCCTTGTTCATAAGTAGTGGCTTGGCCTCTTACACACACCACCCAAAAGGACGATGTCTTAGTTTAAGAAAACCCACAGCATCCATCCTTCTAAAACCAGATACCTAGAAGGCCAGGATAGATATTTCTGCATTCCCTCTAGCAAAATCAACACAGATGTCCTTCCATTTGGGTTATCTCTGGGAGTTGCTGGGAAACTAAGAACCTTTGCAAAAGATAGGACTTACTGTTCTATAGCCCCACTTGGGAGGGCAGGAAGGGATAGAGGAGGGAGAAAGGAGAGAGCAAAGGAAGAGCTGCATACACTCAAACTCACAGATACAACAGATTCAAATTCATTCATTCATTCATCAAATATCTACTGGGATCTCATTTTACATCAGGCATTGTTCTGAACACATGGATTCAGAAGTGAACAAAATAAACAAAATATCTGCCTTCATGGAATCTGCAATCTAGTCAGAGAGAGGTAGAAAATAGTAAGATACCTAAGTAAAAATATTTAGTTTGGGTTTAAAAAAATAAACAAAAAGAGAGAGGAAGTGTCGAAAAGAGGGAGGTGCAATTTTCGATATGCATTCAGGAAAATTATCAGTAAAAAGATGGTATTTCGGTAAAGAATGGAAGGGAGTGAGGCAGTCTGTATAAAGAAACGCGGGGAGTAAAACATTCTAGGTAACTGCATGGAACAAGCGCAAAGGCTCAGAGGCAGGGCACACCTGCCATTTCCAAGGGCTACTGAGCCAGTGTAACTACATTAGAATGAGAGAGGGTGAAATAGCTGACTGAGTCAGATAGGTAACGGAAAGCTAGACCATGTGGTAGGGCCTTGTAGGTCCTTTTACGCACTCTCACTCTGAGAGAAGTAGGAGCCTTTGGATCTGAGGGGTGCCGTGACCTGATTTAGGTTTCAAAGGATTATTCTGTAAGGCGGGGAAAGGCTAATGCAATTTAATATACTGGAAACACATGACAAGAAAAACAACAAAAAGAAAACTTGAAAAATAGTGCCTTTCATGCTTTCTCCAGAGAACTCTAGAATTCTGACATTTTCTACAAATCTCTGACGGCCAGAGAATGCTATTCTGGATTCCTAAGAGATATAAAAATTAATGATCAATGAGCTCAAAAGGGCTGGAATTTGGACCCAAGGATAGCCTTTCCCAAGAAGCCACATCATCTTGTACCTCAGACTTAATTTGCTCCTTCAGCATGTGATGAGGCACAACTTTAATAGGGTGTGACAACTGACAAGAGAATTAAATTGATGCAAATTAAAACTTTAACAGTAACATTATATGGAGCTTAAAATCCTTTGCACTTTTGACACTGAATTTATACTAGCTGCTAAAAAACACTACAATAAAGGGTCCTTACACAACTACTAGCCAAGGACAATCCATTGTCTTTATAAAAAAATACAGAAATTCTTATTATTGGTTAAAGACAGAGTTGATGAGCTGAGGATAGAAGCTTTATATCTCATTAATCAAAGCACTGGATAAAGTTTAAAATTAGGATTCATTACTAGGGAAGATAGCAATTCTGAGTGAACCAGGAAGAGAGCACAGGGATAGAAGATGGGGGAGAAGAGGATCCAGCAACTACTAGGACTACTGTGTCCCAAGCACTTTAAATGGTTTGGCATCAAAACATTCCATGATATATATGTATCCATGTAAATAGGATGTGTGTGTGTGTGTGTGTGTGTGTGTGTGTGTGTGTAATTTCTATGTCTAGCTCATTTTCATGTTTTTTTCTGAGATTTTAACTGTTTTATTATTAAATAGAGACTTCAACAACCTATAAACAATGTAGTTCCATGGAGTTGTCTCAGCTACTGAGAAAAGCAGAGAGGAAAAGTTAAAAATGTAAATGATACATGGAGATCAAATTATGATCAAATGACATCATGCCATTTAAATAAGCAATGATCCTACGGTCATTCAAATACAAAAATGTGGTGGAAAAATTATTTATGACTATATGTGGTGGCGTAACTACGCAGAATTCCCAATTACTTCCTCCACCTCAGCAGTCACATTCACATTAGTGAGTATTAGAAGACTTAGGTTCCATCTTGGTATCTATATACAGCAACACGTCACAAGTTAGAAGTGTTGTAACTCCTTAAAGAATTTTTAAAAATTTTAATAAAAACTTAAATAAAAACTCATTTTCATTTTATCATAGTATATTTGAGTCATTTTCTTTTTTATCAAGAACAGAGTATTTATTATATTTTAAAATTTAGAACACTCAGCTGTATTTTCAAAGCCTGCATAACCTGTCCAGCCATTTTGTTGTCCTTATTCTAACTATCATCACCTCTGCTACATACGCAACCTGCTCCTATACGCAAATGATGATGACAAAAGTTTCCCACTCCTTACACCTCTCCACCACTTCCCCATAACAACGGATTGTGGTTCTGCTCATAGGATTAAGGATGGTAACCTCCATATCTCAATATACATACACTTGTTTTTTCCTGTGAATGAAAGATGCTTTCACAGGTTAATTCCTTCATCCAAGCCTTTACTCTGTGATGTAGGGTCTACATGTTTCTCCCCTGCTTCAACTTTGTCTCTACATACAAAGATGCCCACGATTATTAGTCATTAGTGAAATCCAAGACACAAGCACAATGAGACACCATTACAGCCCTATTCGAAAGCTAAAATTCAAACAAAACAACAAAACCTGACAATGGCAAGTACTCACAAGGATGCCAAACAACTAAACTTGTTTAGATGCAGAGCAACAAGAATTCTCACACTTTGCTGAGAGGAAGGCAAAATGGGACAACTACTTTAGAAAAGAATTTGGCAACTACTTATAAAATTAAACATACACTCACTATACAACCCAGTGATCCCATTCCTAAGCATTTAATCAGAAAAAGAAAAATATGTGTCTACAAAAATATTTGCCTACAAATGTTTATAGCAGTTTTACCCATAAATGCAAAATACGGGAAACAACTCAAATGCCTATCCATCAGTGAATGGATACATTCATACAACGGAATAATAGCAACAAAAAGGAATCAACTACTGACATGCACAACAATATAAGTAGATCTCAAAAACATTCTAAGCGAAAATACAAAAGGCTAAATAACTATGATTTCATGTATATGACATTTTGGTAAAGGTAAAGATACAAGGACAGAAATCAGATCAGTGGTTGCCTTGGGCTGTGGGTAAAAGGAGGGAACTGAGGACAAAAGAAGAGAACTTCTTGGAGCGATAGAAATATTCCATACCTGGATTCTGTGGTAGTTATACAACCAGATATGCCTGTCCAAACTCACTGAACTGTATATCTAAAATGATGAGTTCTACTGTATATAAATTATACCTCAATAAACCTAACTTTAAAAAAATGATATTGCTCTGAGGAAAATTCTATCTATCCCTAAACCTTTATGAATTTCCTCTGAAATTTTACACACTCATGAGTCTCTTGAGTACCTAACCTAGGCATGGTTTTATTCAATATCCATGCTTCAGTGATCAGACATAATTTTCCTCCATTAATTTTTCTTTCATCGTAGTACCCTGAACCATTTTTTGAAATTTCTTTCCAGGAGTGAACTTAGGAATTTACGTATTTACTTCCCTGCTAAGTTCTAAATTCAGAGTTTACAGAGAGTTTGCTTTCCCAGTCTGTATCTGAGCATTAAATTCAATGGCTGAGGTCTTAAAACTCCCTAACTCTCATACATCCTGAAGCTATACTGCAGAATTGCATTCTTTAACCATGCCCCCAGATAATAAAGTGCTTTTGGCACTTCAGTTATTAAAATACGTGCAACGACGTGGATGGAACTGGAGGGTGTTATGCTGAGCAAAATAAGTCAATCAGAGAAAGACATGTATCATATGACCTCACTGATATGAGGAATTCTTAATCTCAGGAAACAAACTGAGAGTTGCTGGAGTGGGGGGTGGGGTGGGAGGGATGGGGTGGCTGGGTGATAGACTTTGGGGAGGGTATGTGCTATGGTGAGTGCTGTGAATTGTGCAAGACTGTTGAATCACAGATCTGTACCTCTGAAACAAATAATGCAATATATGTTAAGAAAAAAAAAAAGAAGAAGATAGGAAGGGAGGAACGAAGGGGGGGAAATCAGAGGGGGAGACGAACCATGAGAGATGATGGACTCTGAAAAACAAACTGAGGGTTCTAGAGGGGAGGGGGGTGGGAGGATGGGTTAGCCTGGTGATGGGTATTAAAGAGGGCACGTTCTGCATGGAGCACTGGGTGTTATGCACAAACAATGAATCATGGAACACTACATCAAAAACTAAAGATGTAATGTATGGTGATTAACATAACAATAAAAAAGAAAAAAAATTAAAAAAATAAAATAAAATACATGGGTTTGAGGGGCGCCTGGGTGGCTCAGTTGGTTAAGCGACTGCCTTCAGCTCAGGTCATGATCCTGGAGTCCCGGGATTGAGTCCCACATCGGGCTCCCTGATCAGCAGGGAGTCTGCTTCTCTCTCTGACCCTCCTCCCTCTCATGCTCTCTGTCTCTCATTCTCTCTCTCTCTCAAATAAATAAATAAAATCTTTAAAAAAAATAAAAAAAATACGTGGGTTTGGAGAGGATTTAAAACATACTTTGCTAATATTTAAAATCCCACTGTAGATTTAATAATCCAAATTCAATGATACCATTGGCTCTTGGAAAACTACAAGCAAACCCAAGCACCCAAAATCTGGCATTTCTCCCTTCACTGAAGACGTCTGAATGACATTTATAGGCAGACGGGTTTACAGTGTGTCACATCTCCTTTAGAACAGAGCACTGTTATCAAGGACATTACTTCAAAAATAAAGGAGACAAATCTCATCATTGTGCACTGAAAATATATGCATTCCATCCATGTTACAGTTCAGGATTAAAAAACTTTGGCAATGACATTACCCCCCTGCAAACCTGAACCTCATTTACCAAGCAGTTAGAGTGACAAAGTAGAAAGGACAGAATCTGTAGTTCATTTCCTCTGTCAACAGATCTGGGTCTCTCTGTAAAGTCTGCAGAATTAAAAGCACAATTGAAGTAGATGTTTAAAGAGCAATGGTGCATGCTCTATCTCTGAGATGCCACATAAAACCAAGGCCCTTGGGAAAGTTGAGTTAAGTAAGGAGTATTGATTTAAATTACTTAACAATAGCAAGAGTACATATACTTTTGCCTCAAACATTTTTTTAAATAAAGTCATGGTGACTTGCCAATAAATACATTCAATCCAAAAATTTAAATGTCAACAATATCAAGAGCATAAACATGAATGTAACGTATCTTTCAGAAAGTAAACATTTCCAGAAAGCTCATGACGTATTTCTTAAAAGTTGTGATTTTGCTTATAATTGTTATATATGCATTTACCACTTGTGAGACTCCTAAAAGCAATTACTAATGACTCTAAGACTTTTTCTCAAAATTAAACATACCATAAAAAAGTAAATAGTACATTTTTATTGAGGAAGTACTTAATCGACATGCCATAATTAGAAAATGAGAAGCAAAATAATAATTTCTAATTCCACATTTAGTCATTTTTTTTTTTATTCATTAAGTCCACAAATATCTATTGAATGCTTTCTCTGTGCCAGGCAGCGTTTTAGGCACTGCAGACTGGGCAGCAAACAAAATAAATTTCCTGTCCTCATGGCGTTTACAGCAACTTTTAACATTTTGCTGTAGAGTCTTCAAAAATTTACATATATTTATATATAACACACACCCACACATACACACAGACAAAAGCAGAGTATTATTCTAAAGATATTTGTAACTTGCTTTTTAACATTATCTATCACTGTGATTTTTTTTTAAAAAATGTTTGTTGTGGTAAAGACACAACATGAGATCTACCCTTTTAACGGATTTTTAAATGTACAACACAGTATTAACTATAGGCACTCTAACATGCCGCAGATCTCTAGAACTTACTCATCATGACCCTATCCGAAATCAAAGGTGGGTCACTCAACTGACTGAGTCATCCAGGCATCCTGAAGATAATTTTAAATAAATATAAGGACAGCCACTTATAAGCTGGCTAGTGGTATGATTCCTCAGCATGGTGCTCTGGCTGAACATGGTTCCCCTGGCACTGGGGGACCTTCCAGGAGAGAGCCCAGTGGGAAGTAGCACCCTAGAAGGAGATGTTCTTTGAGAAAACCCTGGAAAAGTGAGGATCCTAGAGACCCCTGTCTGGTCTTCATGAGTTTCTAGATACCTCAGCGAAGTCAAGAGTTCATTTAACTCACTCACTTCTAAACCTTTTTTATTGGAGAGATTTCCAAAATTGGACAAAGGTAGAGAGTAGAGTGTAATTAACCCCCATGCACCCTCCACCCAGCTTCACAGATAGGAACATATGAACATTTTGTCAATTTTGTTTAATCAGTTCTAACATGCTGCTGCTGACACGACCTCTTTTTCCCCTACTTCGTCTACCTCTCCTCTTATTGTATATTTTAGTGAAAAACTTTGGTATTATTATATCTTTTCTGTCATACTTACCTATGAATCTTATACCATGTGCAATATAATTACTACACCTAATCAAAGGAACAACAGTCTCATGATATCTAAAACCGAGTTTATGCTCAAATTTTTACAAGTGTCTCAGAAACATTTTCCAGTGGATTTGTGCAAATGGAGATTCAAATGAGGTCCACACATTACATGGTCCATATTTTTTTTAGGTTTCTTTTCATCTGTACGGGTTCCCTTCACTCTTATTTTCTACATGTCATTTAACTGTTTAAGAAACAGTGATATTTATCTTGTAGAATTTCTCCCATTCTATGTTTTGTCGATTGTATCCATTTGTTGTCATGTAACATATTTACCCACCCTCATATTTCCTCCTAATCGGCAGGTGGTTCTACAGGATAATTAGATTCAGGACTTTTTTTTTTTTTTTTTTTTGGTAAGACTATTCATAGGCAGTGCTGTGTCTCTTACTGAATCACCTGGAAGGCCAGTTCAGTTCAGTGATGTTAATATTGGTAAGTGGGTTGAGGTTTCATAAGCTTGATCATTTATCATATAGTTTCCTATCATTTATCTAACAGTTTTGGCATCCATCAATTTGGATCTGCATCCATTATTCCAAAAAAGTGCTGCAAAGTAGTGACCTTAATTTTTCACTTAAAAAAAGCATTTATTAGCTACAATTATTTTTTTTAGGTTTATTTATTTATTTGACAGAGAAAGAGAGCACAAGCAGGCGGAGCAGCAGAGGGAGAGGGAGAAGCAGACTCCCCGCTGAGCAGGGACCCTCAACTCAGGGATCGATCCCAGGACCCTGGGATCATGACCTAAGCCGAAGGGAGGTGCTTAACCAACTGAGTCACCCAGGCGTCCCCCCTTTTTTTATTAGCTACAATTCTTGAATAAACAAGAACTATCATCAGTTCTTTTGTTGTCTTGAAATATATTAACATAAAAGCAGTACAAATTATTGATTCTTATTGCTAAGCATTTTTTTTTAGGAATACTGAGTGGACATAGCCACTTCCAAAGGTGACTGATACAGTTTATTTCTAGTATTGCTATAAAGTCATGGGATTTTTATCTGATCATATGTTACAAACTAGTGATATGCGCACATGCAAGCACAAGCAGAGGGAGTGGCAGAGGAACAGGGAGAAGCAGGCTCCCCACTTAGCAGTGAGGCCAATGTGGGGCTCTATCCCAGGACCCTGGGACCATGACCCCAGACAAAGGCAGATGCTTAATTGACTGAGCCACCCAGGTGCCCCTAAATTTCCCCATTTGCTTCAACTTTTTTAAGTTTGTTTATTCCAATCAGGATACAAATAATGTCCACACACTGCAATTGATATGGTTTTTTTTTAAGATTTTATTTATTTATTTGACAGAGAGAGAGTTAGCAAGAGCAGGAACACAAGCAGGGGGAGTGGGAGGGGGAGAAGTAGGCTTCCTGCCGAGCAGGGAGCCCAATGTGGGGCTCGATCCCAGGACCCTGGGATCATGACCTGAGCCAAAGGCAGACGCTTAACGGCTGAGCCACCCAGGCGCCCGATATGTCTTTTTTAATCTATAGGTTCCCTCTCCATCTCTTCTTTTCCCCCTTGTACTTTGTTTTTTAGAAATAAAGAAAAAAGAAATCGAATCATTTGTTCCATATGGTTTTTCATAGTTTTGCTGGGTGCATCCCAATAGAATATCATTTAACATGTTCCTACCTTCGTAGTCAGAACAAGAGGCTTCATAAGACTCAGATTTGGGTTTTATTATTTTGTTTTTTATTTTTTGTCAAGAATACTTCCTAAGCACTATAGTGAATTTCCATGAGGAAGCACATATGTCTGATTGTGTCTGTTTTAAATCTAAGAATTTATTAGGTCTTGCAAACTGTTATTTTAACTTTACTACTCTTTCATTTATTAGCTAGCATTCTTCTTCTTGTTTTATTGTTTTTAATTTTATTTTTTTAAATTAATCAATTAATTAATTTATTTTTTATGTGACATTAGGAACCTTTTATTGAGACAAAGCAAACAGTGGCCTGAAAATACCACAGCATGAAGGCAGGCTGAATTCAATTAGTCAACATATAGTACATCATTAGTTTTAGATGTAGTGTCCAATCATTTATCAGTTGCATACAACACCCAGTGCTGATCACATCACGTGCCCTCCTTAATGCCCATCACCCAGTTACCCCATCCCCCCACCCACCTCCCCTCCAGTAACCCTCAGTTTGTTTCCTATAGTTAAGAGTCCCTCATGGTTTGTCTCCCTCTCTGATGACTTCCCATTCAGTTTTCCGTCCCTTCCCCTATAATTCCAGTATAGTTAACATATGGTGCCATATTATAAAGAGCAACTTTCATCATCTCTTTGATCACCCTGAAATATAGTTTATACAGGAAAGGCAGGATAAATGCTTGATTCTTTCCCTTTATTTAAGAGCTTTTAAAATCATGTGTTAAATTTTTAGCCCACTCTAAAAGTGACCAATAAGTTTTTATTATAATTATGGACTGATACATTACATATATCTGAAGTATTTTAGTCCCTTGTCAATTTTTCCATTTTGGGGAGTCAGTGGGAGACTCTTCAAGTGGGATCTTTTTGATATGACCCTAATAGTATTGATAGTTCCCTTGCTTTCTGCCTTGAAAAGAGGTTCCTTGCTCAGCGTTTACATTCTGGGTCCCAAAGCAGGTTATCAGGCACTTCTCTAAGAAGCCCTAGTTCCTTTAAGGGGAAGTGGTTTTTTGAGATCACAGTCTGGGAACTTCAAGGGCTCTTTGTTACTGGTTTTTCACTGTTTCTAGACCCTTTCTTTTGCAGAGCTAAGAAATGTTTTTTTGTTAAACTAGGTCATGCATACACACAGATAACTCCAATTCAAATTTAACACTGAAGCCTGTTTATTCAACCTCATCAGACTTACATATGCTTCTCCTTTTCCTCATGATGGATATCTGGGTTCTCAATGACATCAATATAATTATTAATTTGCTTTATACCACAACACACACATGCCTGTTTCAGAATACAAGTAAAAAGATTATCACTAACACCATTACATTCATTTCTTTCAATTTGCCTTGATGTTTATGGATTGCCTTTTTAAATAATTCTTAAGTCATAATTATGCAGAATACTTATATGATTTCTGGGTCAAATCTACAAAATAAGAAGTGTAGCCAGCTTCTACCATGTCTATTTCCTCTCTTCTTCTCCTATAAACATTGAGACACATACTTTGAGAGAGAAGATAGAACTGTCAACTAAGGGGAAAAATCTTGAACTCAGAGGTAAAAGTTTAATCTTCGTAGGCAACTTGTGGATCAAGAACTGAAAATATTCATATTAGGAAGTTAGCGGAGAAAGTGGAATACTTTACAATATTGCAGCGAGATGACCAAAAGAGAGTAATGATGGAGCATATTTTTATGAATGGGAGAAAAGAGTGTGCAAGAGGGAATGGTCATCAATGCCCAAGTCTGCAGGATATCCTGGTGAAAGTTGACAGGGTAAAGCTATTGGATTTCTCACTAATGAGGCTTTTAAAAAATTTTTCAGAAAGGTAACTTTTTTTGAAGAAGCAAAACAGAATTTTAAAAAGTAGTAAGTTAAAGAAGTAGTTATCAGAAGGGGAATCTAAAAAGGGAACAGGTAAATGCTGGAAAAAATCTCTCAAGTGTCAGGAAGAGATGAATTCAAGAACAAAGAAAAGCCAACAATTCAGCCTCCAGGTATAGAGACCAATCCTCTAAATGACCATGATGAGACATTCAGTTTATCCCAAGGAAGCACGTAATAAAGCCAGACTATGGACTTTACCATACCAAAGTTGAACTCTTCCAAGAGGCTGATCTTATTTCTTACTCAATGAGATCCCTAGAAACCCCAAAAATTCCATGTCAGCTTTATTCCCCTCAGGTAGGACTCCATCAGAAACAAAATCAATCCAGCTTACTGCTAATACTTATTTTGAGTAGACTGGTGTACAACACATGCTTCTCATCTATTCCCAATATGTTGGAAAATGGCTGTGTCTGATTCTTTTGGGGGCCTTAATATCTGCTTAACTTGTGACATTCATGTCTTTGTTATCCTTGGTCACTTCACAGGTTGTCCAAGTGTTGGATCATGCAAATTCTTTCACACTCTTATTTCTACATTGCTCTCTAGAGGCCTACCTTGACCAGACTCTCACATTTCTTCTTCCTCTTCAACCTTCCTACTGTGTCCTCTAGGAACTCCCATTTCATGGTGAACTGTCTTACATCTTCAACCTCTTCATCACATGTTCTTCCTACCTCCCAGCCCTTATTCTTATTCACCATTGCTATTTCTAAACCATTACTCTTTTTCTGTTTCTGACAACTGTTCTTTTGAGGCATATGCTGTCCCACTGAATCTGTCATTCATTAACATCTCATCTTGTGTCAGTACCTCAGCTTGGTTTGTCAGTCACTTGACAGGGTCAGGAAGAAAAAATGTACATACGCCAGTATATTGCTGAGGCAGAGCATGGAGTACTACCTGGAGGGCAGAATTAGAGCAGACACAGGGGAGGTAGATTGAGGTGATAGGCAGAATGTGTGAGCCACATAAAATACCTGAATGATGGATAAGCTATGTTGTATGTTGGAGCTGGCTCATACTAATTCACAAGAGCCAGCTGTTGAATTTTCAGAATTTTTTTAAGCCATTACACTGGTAGCTTGAAATGGGATATTATGGAGGTATTTACACCATGGAAATCTGCAAATGCTACTCATCAAGACTCTTTTTTCCCTCCTGACAGCCAGTTCTTAAGCGTCTATAAACACTCCACTATGTGATAGGGAAGACGAGGTAATAAAATGAGTGGATATAAGGTTAGGAAAGTTGAAGAGAAATTTTACCTAATTCAAAATTATGCCTATGACAAATTATCACCCTAAAAGCTAAGGCCAAGAACTAAAATTAAGGAAGATTTAAATGGTAAATCCCAGAGTAGCAAGATTAAAGACAGATTCCAAAGAGAAAAAATGGGGAAATATCCTTCTTTTGGCTAAACAAATAGTTTTCAGCTTTATGATGAGGCTGAATCACAAAGGAAAGAAAATGAATGGAAATGATACTAGCATGTGATCCTATATCACTGGACACTCTCATGTTGAACTCAATCTAGAGTGCTTGTTTATTCCATGTGTAATTAGGCTACTGGTTACAGCTTTGGTGTTCAAAAACTTACATGGGTCAAGAACCTAGAAACCAACAAGAATAATAAGAATATGGAGGATACAGGGCTCTTAGGAGCATCTATATAGTGAAAATAAAAAGGGTGGAGTTTGTATGCTGCCTCCCCTTATCCACTGAATAATATTATGCAAGTCACATAACCTCTCTGAATTCATTTCCTAAGCTGTAATATGACAATGGAAGTACCTAGCTCTTAGAGTAGCTATAAAAATTACTAAGATAATGTAGTTTATAGTGTCAAGTCTAGTGCCTTGCTCACAGTAGATATTAAAATGTTTTGTTCCCGTTTCATCTATATTTGTAAACTTTTCTTTTCCATGTGGTAAGGCCCAAATCCTACTCTTGAGAAGACAAAAATACGAAGCCAGAAGACCTAATTGTGTAAGGCAGCTGCTCAGTACTTCTTTTTTTTTTTTTTACACCATTGGAAAGCTCTAATCCAGGGGTGACGAACTTTCCGTAAAGGACCAGAGAGTAAATATTTCAGGCTTTTCGGTCCATACAGTGTCTGTCCCATCTGCTCAACTTTGCTGTTGCGGGTGCAAAAGCAGCCATACACAATTCATAGACAAGTATGTGTGTGACTATGTGCTAATAAGACTTTGTAAACACTGGAATTTTAATTTCAAATAATTTTTACATGTTATGAAATAGTCTTTTGATTTTTTCAACCAGTTAAAATGTAACAATCATTCTTAGCTCACAGATCATATAAAAACATCTGGAAGGCTGGATTTTGCCTGCAGGCTGAAGTTGGCTGACACCTACTACTATACTTCAGGAACAAATTAGGATAAGCCAATGGGTTTGAAACATATTTTTAAACCTTGGAATCCTTTGCTTAAAAAAATCTTGCATGACAACCACTTGTTACTAGAATTTCTATAAGGATGTGAATCTATCAACTCTTCTCACTCCCTCAAGAACCTACCCTTCCACCAACACAACACTTCCGTGCGCACACACCAGCTCCGGATGAAATTTCATGGGATGCTTTTTGAAAACCTTACGATGAAACATCAAAAAGAACTACTAACAACTGTGCACAATTTGACCCATTTATTTATTTATATATTTATATTTATTGGGGGGAGGGGCAGAGGGAGAGGGAGAGAGAAAATTTTAAGCAGGCTCCACACCCAGCACGCAGCCCAGATGCGGGGCTCGAACTCACAACCCCGAGATCATGACCTGAGCCGAAATCAAGAGATAGATGCTTAACTGACTGAGCCACCCAGGCATCCTATTTGACCCCCTTTAAAACAAACAAGATCCAAATATGTAAAAGGCAGAGAACAGTAATTAAGAGTCCTCCACAGGCTCCACACATCCCTCAAATGTTTTTCTACATTAGACTTCTTATTCATGCTTTCAGACAGGTCTCTCAACTGAATCTTTCTCTTATCTGATGAGGATCTCCGTAACTTGAACACTGTAGGTTATCTGTCGAGTCTGCATGATGGTTTGATCCTTTCTCTTTTCTTGGCTGTACTGGTCTCTGTTATTGGGATTTGGCCTCTACTTTGGTCCTGGGCACATGGCCCATACAGTTCTCAGTCATCCTACTATCCCAGATCCCTGACCACAATAGCCAGACCTGAGTTATGAAAAAGGGCATCTAGACTAATCCATTCAGTGGGAAGGAAATCTACCAAAACAAAATCCCTATATAGACATCCAGGGAGAGTTATCAAATGTCTGTTTACATTAATAAAGGATGTAAAAAAAAAGGAAACACACATTTAGTTAGGTCTGCTATGTGCCAAGTGCTATGCTAATCATTCATTCTAGAATTAAGAAAAATTTGACAAGCATTTTTATGAATGATATGAAGGGCAATCCAATCTTAAGAAAGAAGCTAAAATGAGTGGTTTTTCTAAGTCCTTCCTTTTCAGATACAGTATTATGAGTTCCTTCTTACAGAGAGCACTGTAGACACATTTTCTAGCAGGGAGAGATACTTGGAGATGTAGGTCAAAGAAAAAACTATTCTGAAAAGCCACTAAAGGCTTCTGGCAGCATCTGGGAAAAGTAGACTACCTTTGGAACAGAAACAGATATAGACATTGAAAAGAAAAACACACATATGTTATAAAGCTCATCCTCTAGCACTAATGCTAGATGACAGATGAATAGACTTTCCTAAGCATGTAATCCAAACTGCAAGGCTGGGACCTATTATAATGGGGCAATTCAAGATGCTATCATCTGATTTGAAAACAAACAAACCAACAAAACAAAAACAAACAAAACCCTTGGCTTGACTTTTGAGAGTAGTCATGTTAAAGCATATGCATAATCTCAGATAATATGTGTTAAGTGAAACAAAATGACAGAACAATTACATTCAGACCTGGTTTTAGCTCCTATAGAAGTTCAAAGAAAAAAAAATTTAAGATTTATTTATTTATTTGAGAGAGAGAGAGAGCGTGCATGATCGGGAGGGGCAGAGGGAGAGGGAGAGAGAATCTCAAGCAGCAGTGCGGTGCCTGATGCGGGGCTCTATCCCACGATCCCAAAATGATGACCTGAGCCAAAACCAAGAGTTGGATGCTCAACCAACAGCGCCACCGAGGCGCCCCAGAAGAAATTTTTTTCAAGGCAGTATCTCAAAGTCAGTACTTCTAATATCTTTAATTAACACCTACCTGTCAGTACCGAAAAAAGTGACCTACAAATTGGACCTGAGACAAAACAAATGGCCCTCATTTATTAATTAACCACCATGTGTTTACTTTCCTAGGACTTCTATATCTATCCTCCAACATTCCCCCACTCTGCTTTATGCCCTGGGGGGGGGGCGGGGACGACTTAGAGATTGCATCAAATCTTTCCTTGCCCTACTTCGGTTGGGTGCAACCAACAGAAAGAACCTACTGGAGATCAGTGAAAGGAGTATAAGGTGAACGTATGTATTTCCCTAGCTCCCTCTTTGGTGAAAAAATTCAAGAACGGTGCCATTTCTCTCCTGAAGGCTACCACTCTGGTGTGCCAGTAACCATTCCTGGCCCCCTGTATCTTCAGGCCAAGTGGAGGTAATGGCTCTGCACTGTTGCTAGTTTGGGGGTACTATATTGTGCCTTGTTAGTTTCCTTTAACCCTGCTCGCACATTTGCAGGTAGCCCCTTCATTAAGCTCTCCTCAATTCTCCCCTTAGAGCACACCATCTCTTTCCTGTGCTGACCCTGAATGACTATGACCCTATTTTTTTTCACTCTTACTCATGGACTGAACAAGAAGACTCTTATTCATTGTTTCCAACCAACACTATATATGGATATCCTTTACTGTCTAAGTGTTGAAGCAAGTATTAGTGAGTGAAAAGGGGCATATAGGGGCCCCATGGAGAACTTCAAATATTGCATTTCTCAATAGTTCAGGGGCATTATATTACCATTAGTTGTGTATCTTGCATGTGTAATATATACTTTATGAATATAAAATAATTACATCACAAAAATGCAAAAGCAAGCCGTAAAATTACTTACGGTATGAAAAGCTTCATGTTGTCACACACACACACAAGTTTCTGAAAGGAATTAGAAGAAAATAACACTGGTTTAATTAGATCATGAGATTATGGTTAATTATTTTCTTAGAGTTTTCACACTGTCCATATAAAATAGAAGTTTTCTTCTAAAAAAAGAACCAGTACTAAGCAGTCAAGGCTTGGGAAAACAGCAATAGCTTCCATCAAGTTCTAGAGCAGTTACTGTACTGAATCATTTCACTGATAAATGGATCTACTCCAAAGAAGAAACCTCAAATAAAAGTTCAGACATGTGACTCAAAGGCAAAAAGAAGAAAATGCTCCATGAGCCAGTGAGGGTATCACCTCTTGCAACAGTTATGTCATAGGAGAAGGATTTCAGGAGACCATTAGAATATGCACTTGCTTATAAAGCTGCCAAAGGTGACCTTAATCGTCTAGTCATGTTCTGTTCAGAACCATTATTTGGCTTTCAGTTGCTATGAATAGTAGCTGTGTGATACAGTCATGTTTAAAGGGATAGTGGCTGTTCATTTTCATCTGCTGTCTCTCCTTTAGGCTGTTATTAAGATTTCATGGAGTTTGCAAAACGCCTGTCCTCTGAGACCTTACAAAATGAGTGGCAAGTACAAAGACTTTGATGTTCAATGTCAGGGAGGACGATTCACTTGGCTGTGCTGCAGCCCAGCAACACCAAGACCTGTTATTAAGATGACATTTAATAACAAACATGCCAATTATTGGACTTCTATTAACTGTATAAGTGAAGAACGCACAAAGTTACAGATATATTGAGAATGGTGTTTGGTAAGATCACATTGATGAAATAAACAAGGTCTTGCCAGCATTACTCGTTTTAACATGGTATTCAATTTTGATATTTATCTTTTTTAAATAAAATTAAAATTTTCAACTTTAAATACATTTTTATTGGAATAAAACATCTGATATTTATATTTTAGTCAGGCACCATGATTTTATAATCTATGGGCTCCCTATCATAACCCTTCCCTGGTATCTCTGAAACAAGAGACTACACAGAGGTCCTTGGTTAGCTTGACCTCTTTTCTCCACCAGCATGCCCATGTCTGATCTTTCTCTAACTCTTCATACCTCTTATTGTTTGTACTAAAGATATTAATATGTGAGAAATCAAGTCATGAGTGTTTTTCTGATAGTTTTAGCTATAATACACTCAAAAACAAACAAACCTGGTCCCTTAATTAAACTCAATTAAACTTTCCCCATATATATCATGGCATGACACAATGTGAAGCATGCTAAGATAATTATTTGTGGACTTACTGTAATTAATTTTGAATAGGGAAGCAAGAAGCATTTTATAATAGGCTGCATATAGGGTTTCATAAAATCAGAGACTATTTGGTTTGGAAATGTTCTTAAAGATCAGCTAGTCCAACCATTCACCCAGTGCTTAAATCCTTCCTATATTATCATCATGTCTTAGTCTCTACGTCATCCTTGAACTGCTCTAGGAAAAGAGAAGATTTATGAAAGCAACCCATTTGAAAGAGGAGGCATTAATTTCCATATACATATATGCATATAAAATATTACTTTAAACATGTCTACTACTCTTTTAAATTCAGTATACGTTAATGGGAAAAGGAGAAGAAAAAAAACCCTTCCCTGGTTTTCTTACATATCTACCTTTTAAAAATAAGTTTAACAGATACTGGAGGACGCAGAGCTTTCTTCTTCTAATGCACAAAATGAAATAAATTATGGCAGAGACCCTAGTTTCTAGGATACATGCAAAGATATAAAACAATACATCAAATGAAACATTATTTTCATCTTTCAAATTTACTTTAACCACTTATGTTTTGTCCAAGCAAGTCAAGTTAGATAGGTACAGAGCTCCCTGTTAAGATTATGTTCTAAACAAGGGGATATTTTTTTCATGTGTCTGTTAGCCATTTGTATATCTTTTTTGGAGAAGTGCCTGTTCATGTCTTCTGCCCATTTATTGACTGGATTATTTGTTTTTCGGGTGTTGAGTTTGAGAAGTTCTTTATAGATCTTGGCTACCAGCCCTTTATCCGTAATGTCAAAAAACTAGCCATCAGGGAAATACAAATCAAAGCCACAATGACATACCACCTCACACCAGTTAGAATGGCAAAAATTAACACAACAGGAAACAGCAAGTGTTGGTGAGGATGTGGAGAAAGGGGAACCCTCTTACACTGCTGGTGGGAATGCAAGTTGGTACAGCCACTCTGGAAAACAGTATGGAGGTTCCTCAAGATGTTAAAAAAAAGCTACCCTACAACCCAGCAATTGCCCTACTAGGTATTTACCCCAAAGATACAGATGTAGTGAAAAGAAGGGGCACATGCACCCCAATGTTCATAGCAGCAATGTCCACAATAGCCAAACTGTGGAAGGAGCCGAGATGCCCTTCAACAGATGAATGGATAAAGAAGATGTGGTCCATATATACAATGGAATATTGCTCACTCATCAGAAAGGATGAATACCCACCATTTGCATCGACATGGATGGAACTGGAAGGGATTATGCTAAGTGAAATAAGTCAAGCAGAGAAAGACAATTATCATATGGTTTCACTCATATGTGGAACATAATGAATAGAATGGAGGACCATAGGGGAAGGGAGGGAAAACAGAATGGGAAGAAATCAGAGAGGGAGACAAACCCATGAGAGACTCTGGACTCCAGGAACAAAACTGAGGGTTACAGAAGGGAGGGGTGTGGGGGGATGGGGTAACAGGGTGATGGGTATTAAGGAGGGCACATGTGGTGATGAGCACTGGGTGTTATATGCAACTGATGAATCGTTGAACACTACATCAAAAACTAATGATGTACTATATGCTGGCTAACTGAACATGATGACAATAGTAAATAAATAAAATAAAATAAAATAAAATAAAACAAGGGGATAGGGCTTAAGAAAGACCCACAGGAAAACTCACACAATCCTCAAAAGGCTGTATCGTGCAGCTGAAGTGTGTATCTTCAGATGGTAGAAAATACACGGAAGAGGGAGATGAACTAAAGACAAACTTTACTCTGCTCAACTTTCTTGGAGGTAGCCCAGCTCATGAACATTACACCTTGTTTATTCTTACCTTTGGTTTATTTTGGAAGTCTTCTTATAGACCTACCTAAGGCCAGAGAAAGACTGTCAAGCACTTTTGTTGAACCAAATGTATGGAACTAACAACTGTTTTCAGGAATCAGATCTTAGTGGTTAAACCTAAGGAGGTATCTATGCAAAATCTATAGCCAAACATGAATAGTCTTCAGAGTTCTTTCTGGTTTAGCATTATGCCGGACACATAGCAGATGCTTTATAAAAGTACTTCACTGAGAATAGCTGAAGAGCATTTCTAATGATAAAGACAATTCCATGGTGAGTCATTTATCCAGCTACTTCCCGGTTTGAAGAATTAAATAAGAGTCATTAAGACTGAATCAATTTCTCTATATACTTTCACTTTCTAAATTGGCAAGAGAATCTTAGAAAAAGAACAGACTTCAAAATGACTACATTAAAAGAAACAAACTATTTATTTTATGGTTATGAATACTGTAAATAAAGTATTCATCTAAAAGCTGAAAGACTTATGCCACTTAAGTGCTTGGGATAATCAAAGGAAAGTGGGTTCAATTACTAAAAATGGAGAGGCAAGGAGAGGAAACCAAAAAAAAAAAAAAAACTTTACTTGATAAAGTGCTGCAATATCATAATGAAAATATGTAGCCTTTTCTAGGTTATAAAATTTTAAGTGAATTCAAACTTGCAAGCACAAAGAAATAAGTACAATAAGTATTAAGTAATCTTATATGACGTTGACTGGAAAGGAAAGCATTAAAAATCCATTAGAATGAGTTGGTCTTTGCCTTTATCATTGTCTTATTCTGGGCTTCCCCAAAATCAGAGTCTGAGATAAAGACCACCTTGCCATTGAAGGTTAAGTACTACGATTGGCCTCTGTCATTCCCCCTTTTCTTCTTTGGTATTCGAATGCCCAATTCGATGGCAGTATCTCTTTCTGTCAGCCCTAGCCTTCAGAGGATACTACTGAACCCCTCAAAGATGTCATTGCTTATTGCCAGGACATTTCTTGCCTTAGTATGGAGACTGTGCTATGGCCCTTCTGGGGATCATGGTCAAGTGGTGGGTTCAATGGTCTTAAGAAATAAAACCTTTCTAACATTCCACCTCCTTCAGTCTTCTGTTCCCCTCCTCACTATCATGCCCAGGTATCCTGTATCACTATCTCATCTACTGCAGGCCATTACTGTCAAAGCTTCAAAGACCCATTCCAAAGTACATGAGAGCAAAATTCAGGTGTCCTTGTGAATATTTTGAACTCCAAATCATGCGTGAGTGCTTGCAGGTCAACAATTTCCTGATCCAATATCCTCAACATTCACTCCCACATTAGTTCTCCGCGTCCCCGCCAATATCAATTACCTGGTCCTACAATTCATTCAGGATGTAAACTACCTTCTCACACAATAGGGACTGTGTTTCCATGTGTGGGTTGGGCCATGACCTGCCCCTGGGTCCCAGTCTTGAGGTATGAGGGTGGCAGAAGTTTTTGAAAAAGACGCACATGATATTCAAGTTACCTGCCTCAGATGAGGTCTTTCTAGCATTTCCAAGCAAGAAGAGTTTCTCTCTTCCAGCAAAGAGCAGGGAGCTAATCCTACCAATTGGAAAGGTTTAGTGGATTCTGGGGTTCAATATTCTCAGGCCGATGCATCAATATGTGCTCATCCAAGTATCACAGTCACACTCCTTTCCTCTCAGAGTTCTGACTTTTATAGAGGATACCTGTCAAGGCTGTGCTTCAAATATCATGGCATCTCTGTCATCTTTAAAATTAGGTCTTGGGTCTGATTTCTAGCATGGTCTTCTCAGAAGCTACAGGAGATAAGGTTCTTCTTATTTGCTTCCCCAGAGACCCTCTGGCTTTCAGTGTTTCTTGAGTTGATAGCTGGCTGACCTGATCCTGTCATTATTTTTTACATATTTCTGAAGTAATTACATTAGCTACTCACCTTCATCATACTATATAATTATTATTTGCCCCCATAGTTTTCCTGTGACACTGCTATCACATTACCCAATATTTCACCTTCCATCTTCATTTACACAGTACTGTGGTGAGCACTGGGGATATAATAAGTTCTACAAACCTGTATGAGATTTATAATCTGGTTGGCAGTGTGTGTGTGTGTGTGTGGGGGGGGTTACAGGATATACACATGTGCATATAATAAATATATTTTGCAACTGTTATATGTATATAAATGTATATTTATATGAGTGGATATTATAAAGGTCAGTCATTTTTCTGGAGTGACCAAATATTATTCATAAACAATCATTTGTTCAAAAACTGTAATGCATTTTTTTGGCTACATGTAAAATTGGTCTTACTGAATATTTATTGTTCTGGCATTGGTGTCACAATTCACATTCTTGAAAAAGCAACCATAGGATAATATGCCCTTGAAATTACCGTCAGGATGATGTTGAGGACAATGTTTCATATCCTGTAACATTCCCTTTATAATCTTAAGAGAAATAGATCTCTTAATGCTCACACCAGAAAAATATGGGCTTTTCCTGGACCCAACCTTTAAAAAATATCAAAAT
Organism: Halichoerus grypus; assembly: GCF_964656455.1. Taxonomy (NCBI): domain Eukaryota; kingdom Metazoa; phylum Chordata; class Mammalia; order Carnivora; family Phocidae; genus Halichoerus; species Halichoerus grypus. The sequence continues at coordinate 113,628,253 of NC_135727.1, read as the reverse complement.
GTAAATCTTGCAAATAATTCTACTTTCTTTGCTTTGGCCACTGGGAAGCTTGGAGCCAAATCTCCATATGATTTCTGGTGATTTAATAGAATTTTATAATAGGTCTTTCTGTAAACTAATGATACCTTCTAGCTTCATTTTATCAGTCCACTCATGTCCCTTCCCCTGGATCTGTTTATCAATTTATATTTTATTTTATTGTTAATAATGTAAGTCACTTCAAGTTCTTATTTATACTGAGATGGACATGAATTTATCTAACTAAAAATAATTTACACAGACATTTGTTAAATATACTACATTTTGATTAGCATTTCACATTAAATGGCAGATGAGCTTATTTAAAGTGAATGATACAGCAGAGGTGGCAGAGTGTAAACACGTACATGGAATAGTAAAATTCAAGAGCAGTTTTACACTGATGAAGAGTAAGTGGCTCTAAAGTCATTATTCAACAAAGTGTATACTTATTTAAAAAATGACAGAACTGCTAAAATTAGCAATATGGCTTTAGACTTGTATTTTCTTACACTGTTTCAAGTCACAATAAAGTTTCAAAAGAAACTAGAAACACCGTTTGCACTCCACATGTCTCATTTACTGCCTAACTATTTAGGTCAAGGAATTTATCTTTACTTAAAATAAGTATATCTATTGACAATACTAATACTGAGGCTACAGTGTAAATTTATTTAACTTGCTAAGTGAAGCAATATAATCTAAAACTCAAATGCATAATCCTGGCACATAAGAGAATTAAGCATATATCACAACAAAACTAAACTTATTTTAAAAACCTCATGAGGGGCGCCTGGGTGGCTCAGTCGTTAAGCGTCTGCCTTCGGCTCAGGTCATGATCCCAGGGTCCTGGAATTGAGCCCCGCATCGGCCTCCCTGCTCGGCAGGAGGCTTGCTTCTCCCTCTCCCACTCCCCCTGCTTGTATTCCCTCTCTCACTGTCTCTCTCTTTGTCAAACAAATAAATAGAATCTTTTTAAAAAATTAAAAAAATAAAAATAAAAACCTTGTGAAATGAATATTATAGCAAAATGTAATGGACTAATGCACAAATATGAAATATTATTAGAAGGGTTTGCCTAGAAGTGACAAGCTCTACTGAAATACTATCTTGCAACCAGTTAGAATATCTTCATGTTTAAGGAACTATGAATGAGGTAAAGAAACATGATAAACAAGGATCATGAATTAAGAAAGTGGAGAAGAAAAAACAATGCACTTGTAATTATGATGAATACTAGAGCACTTTGAACATTTACAATCCAGAACCATCTTACCAGATGACACAAAAATATTCTAATCTTAGAATAGAGTTATTTCACAAAATCCAACTGTGCTTATCCCACGCTAGGGGTTACCTCCCAGGAGAAATGACAGACTCAGTGCAGCAAATTAATCGTAGTGATAAATATAAAATTACAATGGCTTCATTGGGACCAATTCAGGGGAGGGTGGAGGAAGTCCTTTTGGCAGCTGCCTGCCCAGCCAATGGTACAAACTAATGGAGAAGTCAAGTACAAACCCATCCTGCAGCCCTGTGGTGAAATCACTTCCCAACTATTCACATACATGTAGACCGGACCAGGCCAAAATACAGTAAATTAAGGCAGTGCTGTCTCTATGACTCTGGAAGAAATAGTAGAAGAAAACTACCAGTCAGTCTGATATGAAGGTCTATAATCCACAATACAGTCAATAGTAAATTTAGTTCTTTTCTAGGTAAATATGATTAAGTTAGTAATTTTAACCATCTCTAACAGTTTTGAGGGGGAGAAATTAACAAAAAGTAATAAATACCTTTTCAAATGCATATTTTATTAACATTTGACTGGTAGTAGTCATGTGAGCAGCTAGTTCATAAAAGGATTCATCAGCCATTCTGCATTCTGAAAGAGGCGGGTTGGAGGGGGGCAGAATTCTGGTAGCCAAAGAATAATTTATTAAACTGCACCATTCTTGATCGGTTTAGCTTGCTTACAGAAATCACATCAAAAGTTTATGGACCATTTACCTATCTGCTAAGACATTCTTTCCCAGTGATGGCATGTGTTCATTTAATTATCACAACAACCCAGCAAAGTAGGTACTATTATTATTAACATTTAATGGATGAGCAAACAATGGCTTACACTGGTTAAGGGCATGTGCAATCTACAGGACCAGTCCAAGAGTGCTGGAGCTGGAATTCAAGCACGGATTTTTCCCCAGGGCCCAAATGCTTAACCACTTATGTGCTTGTGTATGTGGATACTGCCTCTGAAACCATTCTTGAATCAATCCTCCAGGGAGTTCCATCCTGCTCCCTGAGAAGTCCTGGTCATATACTAGCTATTCAATTCTAGAGCAGAATTCTAAAGGAATGAGGCATGATTTATAATTTTATACGTGGGAGGCATTTTAGTACCTAGTTTCTAGGATAATATCTATTCTTCTTCATTCCTTCCTCCCCCATTCTTCCTTGAACCGGAAATGTCCAATTTGAGATCAGGAAAGGGCCCTAGTAGTTATCTTATCTGGTCTTCTCGTTATTTAAATATGATAAAACCAAGGCCCAAAGAGGTTAAATGATTTATAGTTGATGAGTGGGGCTCCCCCAATGTCTGGAATCCCCCAACTAGCGCTTTGTCACATTCTGTTACAGGCTCTTCCATCTCTGCCCCAAGTTTTTGCAGCCATCTGAAGCAGGAGAGGTACCATAAAAATCATTTTTTCAGTCTCAGTAAAGGGAGGTCTACCACTAGTATCTGGACTGTTCTCGTGTTGTAATAGAAACAATGAAAGAGGCTTTACTGAGCTTCTCTATTGCAACCACGGGCTAACTGTGACACTGGACACAAACAATCCTGAAAACCAACCTCAATTTTCTATTTGAACTAAAAGGAAGAAAGTAAACACATGAGCATGTCAGACTGCAGCTTTAACCTGGAGAAGAAATAAAAAGCCAGACAGAAATAGAAAAGAAGGAACATAGGAAATACAAAGCAAAATACCAACTGTATAAATGAGATTAACACTGGGCCTCCTGGACATTTCTAGGTTTCATATTTCTGACACATGAGACAGTTTTTCTATCTCCATTTCATTCTGCTTCCCTACAGCCCTTCTTTCTGGCACCCATTGGAAAGGTAATCTATTAACTGATGACTTATTGACACAAGATTAATTTAAAAGGGCAGTTACACACACACACACATGCACACACATACACACTTGTACCTCTACACTGCATACAAACTCATGTTAACAATTACTCAAACACATCAGAGGCCTATTACTCAAATACATAATCTATCTTGCAGTGTTTCTCAGGGTGCTACTGGCATTTGGAGTGGAACAATTATTCCTTGAATAGACTATCCCACACACTGCATGATTCTTAACACCTCTGCCTTCTGCCACCAAATCCCAGGAGTTGCACTTAGTCATTGCGACAACCAGAAAGCACCCTCAGGCATTTTAAAAGCCCCCCTGGGGTGAGGCAGTACTTCCCCAACAGAGAAATACCAGGACTGAGAACACCCTAGGTCCAACTCAGAGAAGTTAACATTAGAGATTTATCTATTTTATTCAAGACTTATTTACTGAGTGTCTGCCATGAGCATGGCCCCATGTTAATTTCTGGGAGGTACATTCCTGAGTCCGAACAGATGAGGATTTTGTGTAATGGGGCATGTAGGATGGTGGGAGAGACAGATATTGATTAAATCTTCACACACACATATATACACACACAAATATATACATTCAGAATTCTGATAATAAGAACAAAGAGACACACGATGTTATTAGAGTCTCTACCAGGGAGATCTGCTTAGATTCGTTAAGGAAGTTTCCCCAAGGAACCTTGAGCTTGAGCACGGTTATGAAGCCTAAGTAGGGATTTACGGGGTCATTGTAAAAAGTACAAACATTTTCAGGAGAGGGAACAGCATGTACAAAGTTCACACAGTGAGACAGAGCATGGCAAATATGAGAGATGGACACAAGGCTAATGTGGCTAGACCTGATGGAATGAGGAGTGTCACATGAGATAAAATTGTACAGCTAAATAAGTGTGAATATACACAGTCTTATAGTCTATGTCAATAAAAATTTTCAGAAATAACCAACCAAGTAAAATGTGGTAGAAGGCAGAAGAAGGAGATGGATCACAGGAGACACAAATCCACGACTGGGCGTTATCCCATGAAGTTTATAATCAAATCGACTCTCATCTGAAGGGAGATCAAGCTAGCGCAGATAAAAAAATACCTTCAGTGTGTGGTAATTATGTCGAAATTACTCAGTCCACAAATGTGGTACCATGCAAGGTTCTATGGCGGTAGTAATAGCTAAGTGTAGATGTCTGTCTAGAAATGCTGGGGGGAATCTGGAGACAACCTGGAGAGGTCACGAGTTAGAGGGGAATAAGTATTGGGGATGGAGATGAAACTCCAGGAATTGGGTCTTACTTCCAAACTTTCTTGTCTCATGAGAACTTCGCCAGTTCCTGATTAGAGCTTTTATCAGTAAATGAGGACAATAATACACCCCAGGGTTCTGAGTAGGAGTAACTGAAATATCCCGAGGAAGAGTGTCTAACCCACTATATGACACATCCCAGGTGCACGATTCATGTTTTAATGAAACTAAGTTTCTTACATTGTGAAGTAAGGCAATAAAAATTGCTCTGACATGGCAAGAGTGTCAGAAGGGCAAATGGGATAAGTTAGTAAAGAAGCACAGAGTACTACTATCCTCAGTAAAGAAATGTGGCACAAATGCCACTCTGAATTCATCATCCATTTATTTTCCTGTCAGTGGGATATATTCACGGAGACAAACTGCTCCATGGAACATCTCTCTTTTAGTCCTTAGAAAAATCACAGATAAGGGAGAGAACAATAGCATGTAACTTTTTTTCCTGGTGAAATAACCATTATTGTGATAGGATAGTTTAAATGCTCTAAGTGCACGTGCACACCATTTTTCTTTGGATGTGTTGCAGAAAATAAAGCATTGTTAGGGGGGAATTTTGGACCAGCCTATGGACCAACATTTTGTAAAATGTTGACTGACCACAGTGTTTTTTCAAGTAAATGCAGTTTACAGCAATTTGTTCCCAGCATATGCCAATGCTGTGAATGCTCTGCCCCCTATCCCCTCGGTCCAACCTCTAAATGAACCTGCAGCTGTGGTCACCAGTTCCCAGGGCACTGACAACTTCCTACCTCGAGTGCCTGCCATCAACTGCTTCTCTACCCAAGGGTTTCCTCTGGAGGGCTTATCCAGCCTGCTGCTTGTTGGGAAGCCTAGAAGTGTCTAAGGCTTCACTGCCCCAGAAACTACCCTCAACCAATGACAGTTGAGAGTTGGTGGGAAAATATTTCATCTTACCTTGTCCTGTGATGGAATATTTCTGAAGGTTCCCCATGGTTCTTCAAAGGGTCCCCAGTAGGATTGATCCCCAGTTGCCCACCATGAAAACCTGCTCATTACAACCCTTTCAAGACATCTTTCCCTTCCCTGTCTCACTTTCCCTACTTTCCTCCACGTACTTCTTATAATTTTCTCCCAAATTAACTACCTGGACCCACTTTATGTCTCACAATGTACTTCTGGGGAAACCCAAACTTAGACAAAGGATTCCTGAAATTGTCCATGTCATAATATACAACTATCATCTCTAATGACACAATGGCATCTCATCTAAAAAGAATCATGTCCCTGTGCTCTGTACAAAGAGGAAATCATTATTTTTTAATGCCTCTTACTGAAAAAAGACCAAAATCAAGGATACATTCCCTAAGAAGGAATGGAAGCTGTTCAGAATGCCGACATTTGATTTTAAACTGTATTTAAACATTACCGATGCCCACCAACTCTTGAGGGTCATTTACTTCAAAAGCAATGAGATAAAAAGATTCAGTAATTTAATGTGATGGATGACTTTGTGCCTAAATGTCCTTTACCACCTTCTGATTCCTAATTGCCTGTATTGATGGCATTAAGTTTAACATGCTAAATAAAGCCTAGGAGGAGTTAAAATTTCATTTGAACGACCTACAAATGCCCCTCATCTGAGCGTCTTGGAGTGCTTCCAATAGATGCTAAACTATGCAACCCATGTAATGAGCTATTTTAGATAGTGAATTAGTAAGGATGCTAGGCCATAAGCTCAGTGAGGAAAAGAACTACACTTAGCTTATTTACCTTGACACCGTTAGCTCCTAACACACTGCCTTCCACTTACTAAGTGAGCAATAAAATGCTCTTGAATGAATGGACACATGAGCAACCTCTGCCTAGAGGACTTTTACTGTGTTTATACGTATTAAGAAAGGAGAAGGTTTGGTATCTAAATGGTTACGGATTCAAGGAGAAAATCCTAGTGTACATTTATCTTTTATCTTCAGTGTCAAAGCCAGAAAGCTACCTGGCTCTTTTCTGGTCCATTTACATATCTGAGAAATTAGAAGCAAGAGAAAGCTGAAAGATTACAAGATATAACAATGACCCTTAAAAGAAATATTTCACCCGTATAAATACTTGTCTCAACCCACTATTCTCTGTTCTTTTAGTGAAGTTGGTATGGAGGAATCATGGGACTTCAGGTCAGAGTCAACTTCATTATATATTCTTTATCCTATGTTAGGAGAACATAAGGAGTTAAGAATTGAGTTTCTACTCCACATTTACAATAACTAAGCAACAGCTAGTCAAATCCTTGTACGTGATCTCTTTTTTTTTAAGAAGGTGAATGTATTATATTATTGGTTTATGAATGAAGTACTTTGGAGCATTTTGGGTTTGATATAAGTCCCGATATAGCAATAAACTAGCAAAGAAAACAAAGAACTTACCAATGTAGGCATGTTATACATAATAACTGAATTTTTAAAGAACTCAGTATTTTAAGAGAATGAAGGAGCTCAGTCCTGACAGAGTCTTATTAATTTTCTTTTAATTCTGGAATAGTTATTATACAGTATTTTGTTAGTTCCAGGTGTACAATATAACGATTCAACAGTTCTATACCTTAAACAGTGCTCATCATGATAAGTATACTCTTAATCCCCTTCACCTATTACACCCATCCCCCTCACCCACCTCCCCTCTGGTAACCATCAGTTTGTTCTCTGTAGTTGAGTCTGTTTCTTGATTTGTCTCTTTTATTGTTCTTTTTTATTTCTTAAATTCCACATATGAGTGAGATCATACGGTATTTGTCTTTCTCTGAATGACCTATTTCACTTAGCATTAAACTCTCTAGATCCATCTGTGTTGTTGCAAATGACAAGATTTCATTCTTTTTATGGCCAAGTAGTATTCCTTTTTATATACATACCACTTCTTTATCCATTCATCTATCAATGGACATTTGGGTTGCTTCCATATGTTAGCTACTGTAAATAATGCTGTAATAAACACAGGGGTGCCTTATATCTTTTCAAATTAGTGTTTTTGTTTTCTTTGGGTAAATACCCAGTAGTGGAATTACTGGATCCTGCTGTAATTCTATTCTTAATTTTTAACCTCCTTACTGTTTTCCACAGTGACTGCACCAGCTTGCACTCACACCAACAGTACATGAGTGTTCCTATTTCTCCATATCTTTGCCAACACTTGTTGTTTCTTGTGGTGTTTTTTTTTTTTTAAGTCACCCAGATAGGTGTGAAGTAGTACTTCATTGTGGTTATGATTTGCATTTCCATGATGATAAATGATGTTGAGCATCTTTTCATGTGTCTGCTGGCCATTTGGAGGTCTTCTTCACAGAAATGTCTGTTCATGTCTTCTTTTTTTTTACTTTTATTATGTTATGCTAATCACCATACATTACATCATTAGTTTTTGATGTAGTGTTCCATGTCTTCTGCCCATTTTTTAATTGGATTGTTTTTTGGGTATTGAGTTGTATAAGTTATTTACATATTTTGGATACCAAACCTTTTTCAGATATGTAATTTGCAAGTATCTTCTCCCATTCAGTAGGTTGTCTTTTAGTTGTTTCCATCACTGTGTAGAAGCTTTTTATTTTGATGTAGTCCTAATAATCTACTTTTGCTTTTGTTTCCCTTGCCTCAGGAGACCTATCTAGAAAAATGTTGCTACAGCCTATATCAAAGAAATTACTGCCTATGCTCTCTTCAAGGATCTTTATGATTTCACATTTAGGTCCTTAATCCATTTTGAGTTTATTTTTGAGTATGGTATAAGAGTGGTTCAGTTTTATTCTTTTGCATGTACCTGTCCAGTTTTCCCTGCACCATTTGTTGAAGGCAGTCTTTTTCCCATCGTATATTCTTTACTGCTTTGTGGAAGATGAATTGACCATATAATAGTAAGTTTATTTCTGGGATTCCTATTCTGTTCTATTGATCTATGTGTCTATTTTTGTGCCAGTATCATACTGCTTTGACTAATACAGCTCTGTAGTATATCTTGAAATCTGGGATTGTGATACCTCCAGCTTTGTTCTTCTTTTTCAAGATTGCTTTAGCTATTTGAGGTCTTTTGTGGTTGCACACAAATTTCAGGATTATTTATATTAGTTCTGTGGAAAATATTGTTGGTATTTTCATAGGGATAGCATTAAATATGTAGATTGCTCTGAATAGTGTGTATATATTAACATTATTTCTCCTTCCAATCCATGAGCATGGAATATCCTTCCATGTGTTTCTGTTGTCTTCAATTTCTTTCATAAATGTTTTATAGCTCCCAGAGTACAGGTCTTTCACCTCCTTGGTTAAGTTTATTTCCAGGTATTTTATTCTTTTTGGTGCAATTGTAAAGGGGATTGTTTTCTTAATTTCTCTTTCTGCTACTGCATTATTGGTGTATAGAAATGCAATGGATTTCTGTACATGGACTTTTGTATCTTGGGACCTTAAATGAATTCACTTATCAGTTCTAGTAGTTTTTTGGTGGAGTCTTTAGGGTTTTCTTTATGTAGCATCATGTCATCTGCAAATAGTGAACATTTTACTTCTTTCTTAACAATCTGGATGCCTTCCATTTCTTTTTCCTTTCTGATTGCTGTAGCTAGGACTTCCGGTACTATGTTGAATAAGAATGGTAAGAGTGGACATCCCTGTTTTGTTTCTGATCTTAGAGAAAAAACTCTGAATTTTTCACCACTGAGTATGAAGTTACGCATTTTTCATATAGGGCCTTTATTATGTTGAGATATATTCCCTTTAAACTTACTATGTTGAGGGTTTTTATCATGAATGCATGTTGTACTTTGTCAAATGCTTTTTCTGCATCTATTAAAATGATCATATGGTTTTTACGCTTTCCCTTTTTGGTGTGATGTATCATGTTGATTGATTTGTGAATAGTGAACCACACTTGCATCCCAGTAATAAAGCCCACTGGATTGTGGTGAATGATTTCTTTAATGTATTGTTGGATCCAATTCACTACTATTTTGTGGAGGACTTTTGTTTTATCTCTCCTTCTATTCCAAATAGCCTTGCTGGATAGAGTATTCTTGGTTGCAAGTTTTTTTCTTTCAGCACTTTGAATATACTGTGCCACTCACTTCTGGCCTACAAAATTCCAGCTGAAAAATCAGGTGATGGCCTTACGGGGTTTCCCTTGTATATAACTCTTCTTTTCTCTTGCTGCTTTTAAAATTCTCTCTTTATCACTACTTTTTGCCAAGACTATGTGTCCTGGTGTGGACCTCCTTGGGTTGATTTTGTTGGAAGCTCTCTGTGCCTCCTGGATCTGGATTTTTGTTACCTTCCCCAGATTCAGATAGTTTTTAGCTATTATTTCTTTAAATACATTTTCTGCCCCCTTTTCTCTCTCTTCTCTGTCTGGGGTCCCTATAATGCAAATGTTATCATACTTGATGGTGTCAATGAGTTCCCTTAGGCTATTTTCATTTTTTATTATTTTTTTCTCTCTCCTGTTCAGCTTGATTGCTTTCTATTACTCTGTCCTCCAGGTGGCTGATTCATTCTTCTGCTTCCTCTAGTGTATAGTCTCTTAGAGATCCCTGTACCTCTAGTAAATGCTCTGAGATCAGTAAACAAATCTCTCTCCTACATATGCCAGGCATTTTTCAAACTGCGGCTTCTAGGCTATATCTCCATGGGGCTGTTTGTTGTGCTGTCTCTTTAAGGGTGGGCACTCTGTCCTTCAGGCTCTCCCACAGGGGAGTCAGGCGATTTTTAAAGTTCCAAGTGTTAAGCTCCACTGATTTTAAGAACTCATGAAATTCAGCCTCTCTGAAATTCAAAGCCAAACGTTATGGGTTTTGTCTTCTCTGTGTGGGCTCCCCATGCCTGTGGTGTCTGTTTCATTCCCTTCTCCATGCCTGCGGCATTCCTCTCTTCCATGACATCCCACGGGTCCATTTAGCTCCTGACTGCATCTCCACCCTTCCTACCATCTGTAATGTGGCCTCTTCTCTACATTTAGCTCTAGAGAGTCTGTTCTGCCAGTCTTCAGGTCATTTTTCTGGGTTATTTACACTGATATGGGTGTCATCTAGTTGTATCCATGGGACAAGGTGAGCTTAGGATCTTCCTACTTCACCATCTTTCCTGGAAGTCTCAGTCTTGTTAATTCTTGATATTTCCCCTCGGGAAAAAAAAAAAAAAAAAAAACCTCACTCCATCAGCCTCAGAAACTTTGAAATGTTTTCTACTAATACCTAGGTAGTCATGATTCTATGCTACAATAAGACCTTCAGAATTTGCACTTTTGATGTGATGACTGATTTTACCTTGTTCACAGAAACCTAATGTGTTATGATCAACTCCTGATACCTATGAACTTCAGAGTTCATTAAAGAAAACCACATAAATGTATGAGATACAGCAAAAGAGGAACAGGATTTTGACTTGGCTAGGTACAGATTCTGAGGGAAAGCTCCTCCCATAAATGGAATATCCAATCATTTTGGCATTTTGCTTGAAGGGAGACTATAAAATCATAGCAATTCTAAAGTTTCAATTCCCCACTCCTTCTACCCAGTTCAAGCAGACTAGCTTTGCTTTAATGTGGAGCTCAGGGCATTTTGGGAATTCTAATGTCTGATTCTCTGCCATTGTTCTGTGACTAAGGATTGCTGAGGATTTTTTGTATCCTTAGCACTCACTAGCCCACCCTGATTTGAGTTTATGGCTCTCCATAAATGTATGCTCTGCATGAAATTGGAAAGCACCTTCTCTCCTCCCCTTGATCCCCTTTCCTTTCAGCACTTTTTCTTCTTATCCAGGCCTGCTTTTAAGAGCTCCCCCTGCTGGCAAGCCTTTTCAGTCTGTTGGCCTCTCAAGGTCTTCAGCTACTAAAGGCACTTTGCCTCTCTGCTCAAGAGCACCCTCTGTGATTCCTTAAGACCCCAATCACATGCTCACATTTACAGAAGAACAGGGGCAAAAATTGAGCCTTTAACAATTGCCATAATAGATTGCTTTATCAAAAGCCTCTCTAACACTTGGAACATTAAGATGGAGCCCAGGTCTATTTTAGGGGATGCTGAGGGCATGGAAACATTGCCCTGTAAGACGTAAAAGGTTTTTCTCCCTCAGTATCTATATGCAATAAGGGTCAAACACCTTGTTTCTTCCTTATTTGACTTATACACTTATTTAATAAACAAATGTAACATTAATATGCATCTATACTGGCGATATTTTATATTTCTTTGAAGTGGTTTTAGAAGGATCACAGAAGGGAAGGGGGTGGGAGGATGGGCAAACTGGGTGAAGGGGAGTGGGATATACAGGCTTCCAGTTATGAAATGAAGGAGCCATGAGAATAAAAGGCACAGCATAGGGAATAGAGTCAATGATAGTGTAAAAGCAACGTATGGTGATAGAGAGTAGCTACACATGTGGTGAGCATAGCAGAACTTATACAGATGTTGAATCACTATGTTGTACACCTGAAACTAATATAACATTGTGTACCAACTATACTCGAATAAAAAGAATTTTAAAGATTGCAGAAAATGGACAAATTTTAAAGGTTGTGTACTAGTACACAAATAGGCATGCTTTACATAATAATTGCATTTCTACAGGACTCAATACCTTCCCATTACGTAGGAAATCAGTCTTCATTCAAAGAATACCCATATAGTCTTTGAAAAAATTTAAAATTTCTGAGGCTGATGGAATGAGATCTTTATTTGGGACAGGGAGGGATAGAGTGCTGCCAATAATTAATGAGATGGGTTTTCAGGAGTATTACTAAACATTGCAAATGTGAATGGTTTGACATTGTTTCATAATCCTTTGCTGAATGAACATTTAACAAATTCACTTACATTTATATAAAGAGCCATTCTCTTCAGTCACAAGTTCATAAAAGGAAAAATATTCTTAACTGTAACAATCCTGTGAAAACCTGTGTTTGGATTCTGTTCCAAACTGTTTTTTGGCCTCTAAGTCACTTACTGGGACTCACTATCCAGTTGTAAGATGCAAAGATGAAAAATTCTAGTCTTTTGCAACTCTATAATTTGGTGATTGTATAATTACTATATAATAAAAAGAGGAGTTTATAAAAGAACACATCCCCAAACACTGTTTATACTCTAAAGTCAGGTTCCCTAGAAACAGAGCCTAAGATGAAGATTCTTTACCAATTGATTTCCTGATGGTGTGTTCTCAGGAGAAACCTGTAAGGGAGTGAGGAAAGCAAGAGGAGGCAGAGGAAAGAGCTAAGCCCAGATACATTTTCAGGATGAATCTTGCCTCAGCCTGACCCTACAGGCAGTTCTGGAGCATAAACTGCACCACTGAGTTTTTCCCACCTTGAAGCAAGAAACCTGAGTGTTCATATCTGCATATTAGTAAGACAATGACCCAGGACCTCTTTGGGAAATGAAGGCACACCTTCCTAGGCTTTGGATTTGCTCCTAGGAGCAAATCTCTGGAGAAGTGAATGCGAGCTATAGCAGTCAGGGGATGGTTGGACTGGCTTGGTGAAGGGAATCTCCATGTGGCACCACCAACACCACTGACTAAATACCATTTCTTCTTTACTCAATCTAATTATTTATATTTAAATGGCATTACTAAGTTACAAAACATTCACATCATTTATCTCATTGGGCCTTGAAAATTTTTTCACATAATAGGCATTTGATAAGTATATATATAAAAAAGGACTGGTTATTATGCTTTACAAAAAGGAAAAGCTCTGATGTAGCTGCAGATTTCTTTGTGTTTGTATTTCATTTAGATCATACATTGTATGACACGGCTATTCAATGAAAAAGTAGAAAATGAAACACAACAATTAAGGCTTCTTGGGAAAAATACCTAAAGGAGTTCTTTATCCTTTAATGGAGAATAAAGACTGAACATTAGAAATGGCCTGTACACATGAATAAAATTGAAGTTGAAGTACCCTTGAATTTTATTTTACTTCTATCAAGTAACCTTGTTCCGAGAATTCATATTATTACACTCATACCTGACTGAATACTGGATAAGGATAGTTTATGAGAACTTTAACACAAGGGGCGCCTGGGTGGCTCAGTGGGTTAAGCATCTGCCTTCAGCTCAGGTCACGATCCTGGGGTCCTGGGATTGAGCTCCGCATTGGGCTCCCTGCTCACTGGGGAGCCTGTTTCTTCCTCTCCTCCTCCCCGCCACTCGTGCTCTTTCTCTCTCAAATAAATAAAATATTAAAAGAAGAACTTTAACACAAAACAGAGCATAGATAAGGCTGATAATACTTTTGTTTAAAAGGTAAAAGTCTGCTCTCAGCAGTAGAGATAATAGGTTTCTATCTCTAAAGTGTTCCTCTCAGAAAGACTACTATTTGAAACATGATTTAAGGGTCTGATTCTTTAATACTCAGATAACTTGTTAAAAATAGCACAAATAACATTTTAAGCAATTTTAATAGTAGCATACACCTTATAATGAAGCAACACTCAAGAACAAATTTTTTTAAAAGGAAACCTAGCAGAGATCCTGTAATAACTTAGGACTTGAGGAAAGCCAAGCACACGGAAAAATGGATGTAATGAAGACAAATGGAAGTGATTCCACCATGTTGTCTTGGAGAGTCTTAAAAAATGCTACAGAGGAAAGATTCTTAATCTTTTCCAGGTCATGGTACCCTTTGACAATCTGAAGAACATGATGAACTTTCTTTCCAAAGGGGAAAATGCCTATGCACACAAAATTTTGCTATCAGTTGAGGGTAATTATAGACCACTGAATCCCTCCATGAACCACTACTGTAAAGAGGAATGGAAGTATGTTTGAAGCTATGAAGGAGAAATGACAGTAATAGGGGAAAAGGAAATTTCTGTTCTGAATATGTAATTCTTTTTTCTTTCACTTAGAGAAAGTACATCTCAGGTTTAATGACATTAATGAAACTTAAATGAATAAGAAATACAGTTAAGCATATCTAACACAGTATTCACAAAGATTTTTTTGTGAGGAAAAGAAAGTAATTACAGTCAGAGTTTCATTAGGAGGACCAAGGAGATATTTCATGACTGACTAGGCTGAGATTAGATTCCTGAACCAATAAGAACTACCCATTAAGGTTTCTTTTTTTTCATAGTAATTTTTTGCTTCCTTTTTAAATTATCAAATCCCACTCTGTTTAATTACTTCCTTTCCTGACATCATGACAGCCTCTCTGTTAACTCAGGACACAACTCTGACAGGAAACCCTCTGCAAACCCAACACTTCTCTACCTCTCCCACTTTTGAGAAATGTTAAGAGATACTAGTCTGATTTAGACTGACGCTGACCATTATGTATTTCAGCTCCATTTTTAACCAGGGATTTTTTTGGGGACTCCAAGGTCCATCCCTTACCTCTTCCTACAACCTGTCTATTGTCTTGGCTTCACAGTACCTGGCTGTCTTCCATGTATTTATAATCTACCTCCTTCTACTGTGTTTTGGGTTTTTGTTGACCTCAGCTCTCCAGCAAGGTCTTTAAGCAGGTTTCTGGAAACAGAAGAGGTCATTTTAACAGCTACAATTTAAGATTTAAAAATCATAACATACTCTTAAGGCACATTTTTAAAGAAAAACTAGTTGCCTCAGATTTTCATTTCTCTTTGAATTGCATGTAAGAGGAGCACTTAATCATTGTGAGATTCACTTATATGCTCTGCAGTGCTCATACTCTCCACGTGCAGATCAGGAGCCAGACTAATTCTTCTTTCCTCCCCAATTATTAAAACAGGTAATGCACTTTTATTAATGTTAGAGCCAACTGAAATAATTCTGGGAAATTAATGCTCCAAATGAATGCAATTTCAGAGCTCGGTGAGTACATTATAAGCTTATTATACTTACTGTGTATGGGATGTTATATTCAGCAGTTTTGATTTCTACAGAAGACTAGGAATAACTTTTCTGTCTTTTCTGCATGATAACCTGATGACCTGGCACTTTTCCTGAAACGGAAAGGTATCACTGTAGCTTGGGATGCCATCATCTTTTAAACGCTATTCAGTTGAAATATCAAAGGGCCATGGAAAAGGGCTTTGGTTCTTAAATTTTCTCACATAAGCCAAAAGATACGGCATGCACACACCCCTTTCTTTCTCACACACACACACATACAGATACAAATAATACGTACAAATGTGCATTACACCAACTACTGTACAAGGTATGAAGCATATGGATGGTGAAAAAAGAAGAGACAGTATTTGCTTTGGAACTTACTCTGTAGTAGCTAAAGCAAAGAGCACACACAGAGGGATTGTCCTTCTGGAGGAGGCAAGACCCTCCCTAAGACATAACAGGATGGATGATGAGATGTAGTAGGTTCATAATTTGGCAGTGGGAAGAGGAGGGAATTCCCACTTGATATTTTACTATGTTCCTCAGTAAAATGTGAGGTGAGATCAGAAGCTCAGGGTAAGGAGAAAGGATCCAAATAAGGAGGCTTAAGGAGAGAGGAGAAAGGTTTAATTAGTTATTTTGGAGACTGGAAAACTACACAGTTACTGGGCAGGGCTAACCATCTAGTTAGGTTTGAGCTAATGAAGCTAAGGTGAAAAGGACTTGCCAGCTTTTGTGATTCTTTTCTATTAGCTTAAGTGGCTGGGCTGCAGGCATGGAAAAGGCAAATGGGTGATTTCAACACCGTAGGGGCTTTTCAAGGGAATACAATGGAGTGAGAGAAGGGCAAAGGAACCAGAGGCGCGAGTGGTTTCAAGGGAGAACAAACAAAGGACTAATGCGATTAGGCCATTCAAGAAGGAAAGTGATGAAAAGAGGAACGGTGGATAAAGAACCATCCATGGACTGAAGATAGTAATTGGTCTAGTGTGAGTATTAGAGAGAATTTGAAGGGAAAAAAGGCTATGTTGAGGGAGTAGGATGTTTGTACTTTTGATTTAGCCATTAGTGCAGTTTTTGAAGACTTGGTCCAGGCTGATATGGAGTGGAGGTGATGGGGACAGGTCAAAGAATTCAGTGTGAGTTTTTGGCCACATGGATGTCAAAACTGCCAAGAATGATAGCAGCAGTGTGAGTGTAAAGAAAGTATATAAAAGCAGGTAATAAATCCTTCAGTGAATCAAAGGGAGTGACCAGGATATCTAATGGAATAGCAACCTGAAGGCAGAGGCGGTGTTCTGGTGACTCCTCAAAGGTTTTCTTTTTTAACCAAAAGAGTGAGAGGAGCATTGTGACAAGTAACTGCAAATGGAGAGAAAGGGGGAAATAAGAGTCCTGAAATCCTGGAGGAGGGCAGTATAGCTAGCTTTGTTTTAGAGGAATACAGTGATGCGCATCCTCTGAGACAGCCAAGTTTCAGTAAAGGCAAATCGGGAGTCCGCCTAAGGAGGATGCTTTAGCGGGACCAAATGGCTGTGCTAGAGAGAGAGAGAGAGAGAGAGAGAAACATGGCCTTTTTATCATGGCTAAATCCTTTTGGTTTTCAAGAATTTGGTAGATAAGAGTAGTATTTTACTAATGAAGAATTTTAGTTCCTGAATACATGTGCCTAAGTTTCAATCAAGAATGATCAGGAGTATTTGTAGACTGAGACCATGCATTTTAATCCTTTTAGGGTCTTATACTAAAAAGCAAAGCAAACAATACCCTAGGTCCCACAAAAAAACTTTTTAAAAGTGCTCATGTATCTCCTAAGTGAAAGCCTTTGCATCTTCACTGATACCTACCAGTGGTTTTCAAAGTGAGCAGCAAGGATCCTTAGGGACAATGGAGCTTTAAGGGCCATTCTGGAAGAACACTGGGGGTGAGGTGGGATGTCTAATAAGTTGGTGTCTGGACCCATTCCATTCGTATTCAAGCAGAACAGCTCTTTCTTTTTTATATTGAGTTTCTAGGTTTTGTTTTGTTTTTTTTTTTTTTGCCTTTATGTTAACTTTATTTTTATTTTATTTTTATCTAGGTTTTGTTTTTTAAATGGCTCACTCTTTAGAGAAAAGGTTTGCGAATTTTACACTGGAGTGACAAGTCTCTGCAGATGCTAGGCTTTATTCTGCCCTCTACCCAGGGCTCTCACACTTCATTTCTCAACACTGTCATTTCTTCATTTATAACATGCTGCAAATAACGCCTGTCCAGGATTGTTGAGAGGTCTAATGAGATATAGTACATGGAAAAGTGCTTTGTTTCATATATATGGAATGGAATTTTGTCATAATTTACTGTCTAGGTGAAAGACTTTTAATCATTAACTAATATGTTGGTGGTCCCTTAGAGACCTGGACCTAATGAAGGCCAGTGATGAACCACAATATTTGACCCATCCTTTGAGATCTTTGTTATTTATAAAATATGGGATAGAAATAATTCTGAAATAAAATGTCTCCAAAATCCCTAGATCTAATGAAGTATGTTTTAATGCTGTGTCTGACTTTAGTCAAATATCCACACATAAAACAGTGAAATGAGAACACTGTGCACTTTTTCTACAGCCATTACTGGAAATATTATCTATTATGTTGCTTAATACTGCTTGTTCAAGGACTCATATTACAGTTCTTTTAGTACCAGGAAAAAGATTTGCTCCATATGAAAAAAGGTTATGTTTCTTTTGATCATATTACATATTCTATTGTATCTCACGTTTTGCTTTTAACTGCCTGCAAATTCAGAACACAATCTAATGCTCTGTCAATACCTATATTAGCTTAGGGTCCTGATAATATAAATCAACCTTTCTTCTCTCCCCCACCCCTGCCCCAGTACATGCACACATATGCACACACATGAACAATTTTAATATCTCTTTCAATGAACATTAATATCAAAGGGTCATTTATTTTCAGCTATCCCTCATTATCTTTGAAAACTGAATTCATTTATATAGTAAATTAGTTCAACCTATTACAGAGTTTTATATAGGCAAAGATAACTATGCTATGTGTGTGTATATATATATAATTTATCAAGACATAATTTACTGAGCCATTTAATTTTTGAATCAATGACCTATTTATTCAAAAAAAAATATTTATTGAATCCCAAATATGTATGTGTGTACACATATTATAACGGTAAGACTTCACTTCAGTGAGGCCTCAATGAGTTCACAGCCTAGTTTAGCAAATCAATAGTGTACAACCATTACATATGTACTCTAACAAGGGTCAGCCAACTACGGCCCAAGTGGCTTTTTCTGCAAAGTTTTATGAGAAAATAGGCAAACTCATTTCTTTACATATTGTCTCTGATGACTTTTGCATGACACCAGAGAGATGTGACATAGGTGTTATGGCCCACAAAGCCTAAAATGTTTGCTATCTGACTCTTCACAGGGAAGTTTTGGGGAGCCCTGCTCTCTAGGCATTTGTTGGTGTATACACTTCATCCCTAGGAAAAGTGAAAAATAACTCAGTAACCTGATTAGCTAGTAACTGCTGGGTCTTGGTCTTCATCTCACATGTTCAAGATTAAATAAAAGCGTTTTTCTTTCCTTTTTCCTTTCTTTTTTTTAAAAGATAAATTTATTTATTTGTTTCAGAGAGAGAGAGAGAGCACACATGAGAAGGGGGAGGGTCAGAGGGAGAAGCAGACTCCCTGCTCAGCAGGGAGTCTGCTGTGGGACTCGATCCCAGGACCCTGGGATCATGACCTGAGCTGAAATCAAGAGTCAGACACTTAACCAACTGAGCCACCCAGGTACCCAAATAAAAGTGTTTTTCAATGAGCAGGTGATATGGTGTTGGTGGAGTGGGGTGCTGTCTAGTTCCCTCGGGGTTGGATTGGGAAGGGCGGTGATTGAGGGGTTAATTGCAGTGTCACTGCCTGAAGTACAAGACACTTTGAGACTGCTGGTAAAAACACTATCAATAAAAGTAGCTATTAATTTTGAACACTTGCCATATGTTGGGTGTTATCCCAAACACTACCCAACCTAGATTTATTCATTCCTTAGAACAGTCATATAACATATCTAGTTGTAGTAGCTACATTTTGGAAATGGAGAAAGGGAAGCTCAAGGAGATTCTGTACCTTGCACGTGATTATGTAGACAGTTAGTGGTAGAAATAAGATTCAAACCTGAATACCTCTGACTTCAAAACTCCAACTCTCACCTACCAAGTTATACCGTGTCTCTGGGGGAAGAATTAAGCACTTTCCTATGTGTTGCTCACTGGGACCTTGCTCAGATGCTCTGAACAGTGCCTGGCACATAATTATAACCATCATCATAACTTACTCCCGCTGTGAACACCGAGAGTTAGGACTTGCTAATATTCATCTGGGTATATTGAGCACCTGGCACAGTGTCTCTCAATGAAATGGTTCATGGGTGAATGCATGAGGAACATTTTCTGGGGAAACATGGCAGCTCCTGGCTGAAGGAGGGCTAAGGCTCACCTTCTCATCTACGTCACCATGTAAAGGAAAGAGAGGAGTGACTCAAGGAAGTTCAGAGGGAAAACATTCCACATCCTGGAATACATTATGAGTCCTTCTCAAAAATGTCTAACGATGGTTAGAAGATGTCTGCCTATAAATTGTGTAGTTGGAAGCTATTCCCTGTATTAATTAACATAATATTATTTATTCTCATGTCCACAACTCTTCCGCTGATTAAACAGAATTCCAGATGATGAAAATAAACTTGTCATAATATTTTAGTCAGCTTCATATATGGAATTATTAACTATTCCCAAGTGTATTTTAGTTCATAGTAATTTGCATATGCAACCAAAATACAGGAGCTTGATCAATTAATTATATTCTTATACAATGAAAATATTCAGCTTAAAAATCTATTTCTAAATGTCACCATTCCTAAGATTATATATTCAATATGAGTCTCAGTATTTTCAGAGGTACTGGTAAAAAAAAAACAATTACATAAATATAGTTTTAAAGAATTCACAAATTTGTATAGAATTATTAAAAATGTATAAACCAATATGCCAAAACTTTTTAAACCAATTCTATAAACTGACATGTATCTGGCTCAATGAAACCTTATTTTCTATGAAAAGAAATTCCAATCATTTTACCCACTCATTTAGAGACACACTTATTTGATACAGTTCCTAGCTGCTGCAAATTGCTTTTACTATTCATGTTTGGAAAATAACTACTACTATATTTTCTCCAGGAACTCAATGTAAATTAGTAATTAAAAAAAAAAAAAAGAAGAACGTAGCAAATAAGACATATTAAGAAATAAGCAGAATAAAAGAAATATGCAGAGACTACTGGGGAAAAAGATAAACCTTATAATGACATCTATGGAAAATAGCTTTTTTTTCAAACCAACCTCCTCCAGAAGGATAGAATGTGAATATTCAATGTTTGCTTAATACTAACTTTTGCCCCAAAACACATTCTTGAATTACATTATATACATAATTAGGAATCTTAAAATGGCCATTATCTGAAACCAATTTTATATGAAAAATAACTTTCTTCCCTTTTTTAAAATAAGGGAATCTCTCTTAAAAGACAAATACCATATGATTTCACTCATATGTGGAATTTAAGAAACAAAACAAATGAGCAAAGGGAAAAAGAGAAAGAGAGATAGAGAGAGAGGCAAACCAAGAAATAGACTCTTAACTCTAGAGAACAAAACTGCTGGTTACCAGAGGGGGAGGTAGGTGGGGGGTGATGGGGGAAACAGGTGATGGGGTAAGGAGTGCACTTGTCGTGATGAGCACAGGGTGTTATATGGAAGTGTTGAATCACTATATTGTACACCTGAAAGTAATAGTACACTGTATGTTAACTAACTAGAATTTAATTAAAAACATAAAAATAAATAAGGGACTCTCAATATTCTGAATTGCGAGCAATTTTACATTGTCAAATACTACTTTTAATGTGCTCTAATTGACATTAAACCTATTTTATACAATAAAATGTAAGTATCACCAAGAAAAGTTGGGTATATTTGCAAACACTAAAAAGTCCATCATCTATAATTTTCTTAGTTGTTAAGGATACTTTAGAGTTGGTTTCTGTTTTAAGCAACATGAAAAATTAGTGCAACATTCCCATTAGCATTTTCTTGCTGGAGTCACTGCATCTAATCTTGAGAGTAAATTTTTAAAAAATATACCAAGCCAATCCTGTACTCTTTTTGTGGTAGCAGTTTTTACAAACAGCCTTATTAAGAAGTCACTTGAAAAGTGACTCACCTAGGCACACAATCAGCTAGAATATTGCAGAGAACACATGTAAAGGCCAAAACAGAGCTAAAATGAGGACAGTGGCTTCTGATTACACATGAAAGAGTGGCTGAAGCTGCACTTACTTCATTAGGAAAAGCAAACAAAAACATGAGGAATGTCTGGTTTTGTCCTTTTAGAACTAATATATTTTCAATGAATTTGAACACGAAACAGAACACTGCGTGAAAAGGAGATTTTTTTTATGGTGGTCTGGAGTACTTGAGGTGGGTGGCTTTGTGCCTGGCCGCAGACTCTGAATCAAATGACAAGCACCTGGTTACCAGGTACTGAGAAATGATGCTGTGTTGAACTGAGGAGTACCACAGACCACGTAATGGTCACCCTCAGTGTAACCTTCAGACTCTTTACATCAGTGTGCATCAATGTGTATTTTAATCTGGAGTGCCATTTACCACCCCTACTCCCTTTCTCAACCAAAACAATAGAAAAATTCACATCTTGCCTCCAAATGATCTCATTTTAATATTTGTTGGCGATACCAGCTAGTCCCCCAATTCAAACTTCAACTTGTGTCATCTTGAATATAGGGCCCACCCTAACCCAGTATGACTTCCTTGCCTCACATCCTTTTAATCACCACAACTTAACGCTTTTCCTTAAAAGTGTTAGGGTAGTAGAGATTAGTGTTTAACTTGACAGGTTTTGGAGGTAGACCGTGTATCATATGAATCCAAGTCGAACCTCTTAACGGTGTGGCCTTGCTAAACATCACTGCTAAACACAAACTTTCTTCTCTGTAGAGGTGACAGAACAATACCCATGGCACAGGCTTGCTGCAAGGGTTAAAGGAAATGTTGTTTGCCTAACAGTGCAGAGCAGCCTGGAGCCAAGAAAGTACTCAGAGATATACATACTAAAAATATCCCTATACTCCCTCCCTCCCAATCTGCTCCTAGCTTCTACACCACACTGTGTACACACACACACACACACACACACACAGATAGCCTTCTGTACTGCACTATTATTGTCTATAGTGGGTTAAATAGTGAGCCTCCAAAATTCATGTCCACCCGGGAAAATAATATTCTTGAATGTGGCCTTACAGTTTTTGCAGATACAGTTAGTTCCAGTTATGATGAAGTCATACTGGATTAGGGTGGGCCCTATATTCAATATGACTGGGGTCCTTGTAAGAAGAAGGAATTTTGGGCAGAGAAACAGAGAGGAGAATGTCTGTCCTGTGAAGACAGGCAGAGTTTGGAACATCAAGGATTGTCAGCAACCACCAGAAGCCAGGTGAAAGGCATGGAACAGATGCTTTCCTAGAGCCTTTAAGAGAACAGCTATGCCAAAAATTTGATGTTAAGACTTCTAGCCTCCTAAAATTAACAAGTCAGGAAACGACAGATGTTGGCAGGGATGCAGAGCAAGGGGAACCCTCTTACACTGTTGGTGGGAATGCAAGCTGGTGCAGCCACTCTGGGAAACAGTTTGCCGGTGCCTCTGGTAAAAAAAAAAGTTGAAAATAGAGCTACCCTATGACCTAGCAATTGCACTACTAGGTATCTACCCCAAAGATACAAATATAGTGATCTGAAGGGGCACTTGCACCCCAGTGTTTACAGCAGCAATGTTCATAATAGCCAAACTATGGAAAGAGCCCAGATGTCCATCGACAGATGAATGGATAAAGAAGAGGCGGTATATATATACAATGGAATACTATTCAGCCATCAAAAGAATGAAATCTTGCCATTTGCAACGACATAGATGGAACTAGAGGGTATTATGCTAAGCGAAATAAGTCAATCGGAGAAAGACACTTACCATATGATCTCACTCATAGGTGGAATTTAAGAAACAAAACAGATGAACATTGGGGAAGGTAGGGAAAAATAAAATAAGATGAAATCAGAGAGGGAGACAAACCATAAGAGACTCTTAATCATAGGAAACACACTGAGGGTTGCTGGAGGGGAGAGGGTGGGGGATAGGGTAACTGGGTGATGGGCATTAAGGAGGGCATGTGATGTAATGAGCACTGGGTATTATATAAGACTGATCAGTCACTGAACTCTACCTCTGAAACTAATGCTAAACTATATGTTAATTAACTGAATTTAAATTAAAAAAAAAGACTTCTAGCCTCCTGTACTGTTAAAGAATAAATTTTGGTTGTTTTAAGCCACTCAGTTTGTGGTATTTTAAATACCTAGAAAGGAATACATTCTCCTTTCAGTTAATCGATGTAATTTAAGCTCTCCTTTACCTCTGCCCACACTCCCAATTTTCTTTATCTGATCAAAATAGTAGCATCCAGGGGAAAAAAGGGAGAGAAAGGCAAGTGTGCCTTTCATCCTGGGAGGATGTAGCAATTACAAGTAAAACACTGAAGGATGGCGTAGAGGTAGGAAAGCTCTGGTAGTGGTGCATGCTGGGATCACAGGCTTTCTTCAACACACTGCAATCTCAGCTTGCACCACTATGGGAAATTATGCAGAAGAAGAGAATTCCACCTCATTCCATTGAAGTTAGAGTACGCTAGTATATTCTTATACAGACCCTTGGAATTAGATTGAGCTTTGCTTTCTAAGATATGACTGAGACCAACTAGCAATGAGCCAAGGAAACTATCCACTTTCGGCAAAATAAGAACTTGTATAGATAAGTGCTTTACGAAATCTGCCATGCTTCATAACACAGAGAAAGTGATAATACTATACCCCACGCTGGTACACTGCCAGACTGTTTTCCAAGGTGGCTGTACCATTTTATAATCCTACTAGTGATGTGTTATGGTTCCAATTTCTCTACATCCTCCCCAACACTTGCTGTCATCTGTCTTTGTTTGATTATAGCCATTCTAATGGATATGAAGTGGTACCCATTATGGTTGTGATTTATATTTTCCTTATAACTAGTGATGTTGAGAATCTTTTCATGTACTTACTCACCATTTGTATATCTTCTTTGAAGAAAAACCTTTTTAAAACATTTGCCCATTTTTAAAGTGTATTATTTGTCTTTTTATTATGGAGTTGTAAGAATTATTTTTATATTCTAGATAAAAGTCTCAGATATATTTGCAAATATTTTCTCCCATTATCTTTTCACTTGATGACATCATTTGTAACAAAGAGAGAAAATGAATACCCTCAAAAACCTATTTTTTTATTACTTGTGCTTTTTGTGTCATATCTGAGAAACAATTGCTTAAACCAAAAAAAAAAAAAAATGTTTTCTTCTTAGAGTTTTATAGTATTATCTCTTACATTCAGTCCTAGGATCCATTTTGAGTTAATTTTGGGGTATGATGTAAGGTAAGGATCCAAATTCATTCTTTTCCATGTGGATTTCTAGTTGTCCCAAGAAACATCTGCTAGTTTTTCCCATTTTATTTTCTCGGTACCCTGGTCAAATACAATTAACTGACTATAAACTTAAGCATTCATTCACATTCTCTCAATTTTATTCTACTGATTTATATGTCTACCCTTATACCAGTAATATACTACCTTGATTACTATAGCTTTGTAATAAGTTTTGAAATGATGAAGTAGGAGTCCTCTTTGTTCTTTGTCAAGACTGTTTGGACTATTTTAGGTCCTTTGCATTCACATAAAAATATTAGAATCAGCTTGTCAATTCCTGCAAAAAGGCCATGTGAAATTTTGATAGAATTGCATTACATATGTAGATCAATTTGGGAAGTACTGCCATCTAACAATATTAAGTCTTCTGATCCATGAACATTGGCCGTTTATTCAATTGTCTTAATTTTGTAGGTTTTAGTGTACCAATCTCACATTTCTTTGTTAAATCTATAGACTTATTTTTCTTTTTACTGCTATTATAAATGGGATTATTTTAATTTCAAGTGTTAGTGTGTAGAAATAGAATTGATTTTTACATACTAATCTTTTATCATTCAATCTTGCTGAACTTTGTTTATGAGCTCCACTATTTTTTTAGTGGATTTCTTAGAGTACTCTATAAATAAGATCATGGCACCTGCAAATAGAGACAATTTTACTTTCATATTTCCAATCTGATACCTTTTCTTTGTTTCCCACCCCCCCACACCCCCACTAAATGCCCTGGTTAAACCCTGAAGTACCGTGTTGAATAGAAGCAGTGACAATAAACATCCTTATCACTATCTTAGAAGGAAAGATATCAGCCTTTCACCATTGAGTATTATGTGAGCTGTGGGATTTTTATAAATGCTATCATGTTGAAGGAGTTCCCTTCTATTAGGTCATTGAGTGTTTTTTTTTAAAAGATTTATTTATTTATCTGAAGGAGAAAGAGGGGGAGAGGAGCAGAGGGAGAAAGGAACTCAAGCAGACTCAGAGCTGAGCATGGAGCCCGAGGACGCAGGGTTTGATCTTATGACACTGAGATGATGACATGAGCCGAAACCAAGAATCGGTCATTTAATTGACTGTGCCACCAAGGTGCCCCATTTGTTGAGTGTTTTAATCATGAAAAGATACTGAATTTTGTTAATGCTTTGTCTGCATCTTTTGAAACAGTTAATATGTTTTTATCCTTTATTCCATTAATATGGTATATTATATTAATTTTTGGATGTTAAACCAGCCTTGCATTCCTGGGATAAATCTCATTTGGTCATGATGTATAGTCCTTTTTACATGTTACTTGATTCAGTTTGCTAATATTTTGCTGGGGATTTTTTTTCCCTTTAATTCATAAGACTTATTAATCTTTAGTTTTCTTTCTTTGTGATGTTTTTCTCTGGTTGTATATCAGGGTAATACTGTCTTCATGGAATGTTCACTCATCTCCTATTTTTGGAAAACCTTGTGAAGAAATGGTATTAATTCTTTTCTGAATGTTTGTAAGAATTACTTACTTATAAGATCAGGAGAATTTGGGGTCTAATTATATTATTTATGGAGACTTATTTAGAATGTCAAAACCTTCTTTTGGCTAGGATACACAATATTATAAATGTATTCATAATTTTATACATGTATTTTATATATGTTATTTCATATATTATACATAAATATATAATAAAATTTTTATAAATATATAAAGCCAAGAGCAAATTTTGTCTTACGTATCTTCTTTAAATGAGAGAATAATAATACTTCATAGGAAATTTTGGTCTATTTAACAGCAAGCTGCTCTCTGTGTTTAGCACAACTCTAAGGTAAGAAAAATACACTGAGAAAATTAAGAAATACCACGACATAGAACTAGGGCATTCCACCTGCTCTATTTCTGGTAGAAGATAATTAAAAAGGAACACAAAGTAATCACCAACTTTATTTAGTCATTTAAAAAAGTGAAATGAAAGCATATCAATAGTGAAAGCATTCAATCTAAAGGCCTCTGATATTGTTTTTTTGTTGTTGTTTTTTAGATTTTTTTTTTTTAATTTAATTTGACAAGAGAGAGAGAGAGTACAAGCAGGGGGAGTGGCAGGCAGAGGGAGAGGGAGAAGCAGGTTCCCTGCTGAGCAGGGAGCCCGACACGGGGCTCGATCCCAGGACCTTGGGACCATGACCTGAGCTGAAGGCAGTCGCTTAACCAACTGAGCCACCCAGGTGCCCCAAGGCTTCTGATATTGTAACAGTCTTTATTTATACCCAGTACATGTTCACCCTTATTTTCTTTTGAGGATCAAATTTCTGTTTTCTCAGAGTTGACCCCATCCTTTAAAACCAGGGATAAGATGATGACCCCAACATGGCCAGAAGAGCACTAAATCCCAGCCACAAAGATTCTCTTACTGAAAAGCATGTGGTCTACACTAGACCCATAAGAGCTCTCTTTTACTTTGGCTAGGATGATTTGGGAAAAAAGGAGAAGTTGGTGGCTGAAAGACTTATACAAACCAGAGTTTCTGGATGTGACTGTCTTTGGTACTAACTTTGCATGGGAGAAGCATGTCTGAAAATGTAGCAAACATAAAGGAAGAATATAGAGCTAATGACTAAAAAGGGTCAAAAATCTGATGATGCTGATCAAACCTTAGATTGAGCCATACCTGAAGCTAGTTCATCCCCATATGATCCAAATTATGGAAGCTAATAAATTCTCTGTTTAAGCATTTTGAAATTGAGTTTTTGTCATCCACAACAAAACAATTATCATAAGTATATGAATACAGAATTTTAATGCTATTTAGGAATGCTACTTAAAGAATTTTGAAGCCAGATCAACACTGTCTCTGCTTATTTATATATAATCAAGTGTAAATGACCATTAAATTACATGAGAATTAGATTGTGCTTAAAGTATTTGAAAAAAATATCCTATGTAAATTCGAAGATGAAGATTAAAGAATAGTGCTACAGGGTATAAACAGACTAGTAGTAAAAATCAAAATGTAATATAGTTCTATTTAGTTTCACAGTTAGGCCCATAAAAATCAAAATTAACATTATACAAATGAAATACAAAATATTAAAATAAGAATTGAAAATTATCTCAACTGTGTAAGATAGCAAAAAATAATTTATCTTTAAATATTATAAAATTATTAGTCATTTTAACAAATGACTAAGAAG